>NC_084612.1:59251152-59574902 GCF_033978795.1 Nerophis ophidion
CGGTATTAGCTTTCACTGTTATGCTGATGACACCCAACTCTACATGCCCCTAAAGCTGACCAACACGCCGGATTGTGGGAATCACTAATAAGCCGGAGTCCTTTGAACGCAGATTTCTTGCCGGGACATATGGTACAATACAATCAGCAAGATAAGATGGAGCTAGACCGTGTAGTATTTTATACGTAAGTAGTAAAACCTTAAAGTCACATCTTAAGTGCACAGGAAGCCAGTGCAGGTGAGCCAGTACAGGCGTAATGTGATCAAACTTTCTTGTTCTTGTCAAAAGTCTAGCAGCCGCATTTTGTACCAACTGTAATCTTTTAATGGTAGACATGGGGAGACCCGAAAATAATACGTTACAGTAGTCGAGGCGAGACGTAACAAACGCATGGATAATGATCTCAGCGTCTTTAGTGGACAGAATGGAGCGAATTTTAGCGATGTTACGGAGATGAAAGAAGGCCGTTTTAGTAACGCTTTTAATGTGTGCCTCAAAGGAGAGAGTTGGGTCGAAGATAATACCCAGATTCTTTACCGTGTCGCCTTGTTTAATTGTTTGGTTGTCAAATGTTAGAGTTGTATTATTAAATAGAGTTTGGTGTCTAGCAGGACCGATAATCAGCATTTCCGTTTTTTTGGCGTTGAGTTGCAAAAAGTTAGCGGACATCCATTGTTTAATTTCATTAAGACACTCCTCCAGCTGACTACAATCCGGCGTGTTGGTCAGCTTTAATCTGCGGGCTATAGAGCATTTTCCGTTCGGGCTCCAGTACTCTGGAATGCCCTCCCGGTAACAGTTCGCGATGCCACCTCAGTAGAAGCATTTAAGTCTCACCTTAAAACTCATTTGTATACTCTAGCCTTTAAATAGACTCCCTTTTTAGACCAGTTGATCTGCCGTTTCTTTTCTTTTTCTTCTATGTCCCACTCTCCCGTGTGGAGGGGGTCCGGTCCGATCCGGTGGCCATGTACTGCTCGCCTGTGTATCGGCTGGGGACATCTCTGCGCTGCTGGTCCGCCTACGCTTGGGATGGTTTCCTGCTGGCTCCGCTGTGAACGGGACTCTCGCTGCTGTGTCTTGGATCCTCTTTGGACTGGACTCTCGCGACTGTGTTGTATCCACTGTGGATTGAACTTTCACAGTATCATGTTAGACCCGCTCGACATCCATTGCTTTCCTCCTCTCTAAGGTTCTCATAGTCATCATTGTCACTGACGTCCCACTGGGTCATTATTGTCACCAATGTCCCACTGGGTGTGAGTTTTCCTTGCCCTTATGTGGGCCTACCGAGGATGTCGTGGTGGTTTGTGCAGCCCTTTGAGACACTAGTGATTTAGGGATATATAAGTAAACATTGATTGATTGATTGATTGATTTTTTTTAATGCTTGAAATAAGAAATTATTACTTTAAAGGCCTATTGAAATTAGTTTTTCTTATTCAAACGGAGATAGCAGGTCCATTCTATGTGTCATACTTGATCATTTCGCGATATTGCCATAATTTTGCTGAAAGGATCTAGTTGAGAACATCGACGATAAAGTTCGCAACTTTTGGTCGCTAATAAAAAAGCCTTGCCTGTACCGGAAGTAGCCGACGATTTGCACGTGTCGTCAATGGTTGTAGAGATCCTCACATCTGAACATTGTTTACAATCATAGCCACCAGCAGCGAGAGCGATTCGGACCGAGAAAGTGACGATTTCCCCATTAATTTGAGCGAGGATGAAAGATTCGTGGATGAGGATAGTGAGAGTGAAGGACTAGAAAAAAAAAAGGCGAGAGCAGTGGGAGCGATTCAGATGTTATTAGACACATTTACGAAGATAATTCTGGAAAATCCCTAATCTGCTTATTGTGTTATTAGTGTTTTAGTGAGATTATTTGGTACCTGAAAGTCGGAGGGGTGTAGCCAAGGGTGTGGTGACCGCCAGTGTCTCCGGTGGGAGGAGGTAAGAGAGACCGCAGCTGTAGGAGAACGCAGGCTCCGCTCATGTCTACGGTAAGAGCCGACTTATCACCACAATTTTCTCACCGAAGCTTGCCGGTTGACATGTTGTCGGGATCCATGTTCGCTTGACCACTCTGTTCCATAGTAAATGCTTACCTTCGGGAATGTAAACAAGGAAACACCGGCTGTGTTTGTGTTGCTAAAGGCAGCTGCAATACACCCCTTCCCACCTACATCTTTCTTCTTTGACTTCTCCATTATTAATTGAACAAATTGCAAAAGATTCATCAACACAAATGTCCAGAATACTGTGTAATTATGCGATTAAAGCAGATGACTTTTAGCCTTGATCGGTGCTGGAAGAATATGTCCGCTACAACCGGTTACGTCACGCGCACGCGCCATCATACACGTCATCATTCCGCGACGTTTTCAACAGGATACTTCGCGGGAAAATTAAAATTGCAATTTAGTAAACTAAACTTGCCGTATTCGCATGTGTTGCAATGTAAAGGTTTCATCATTTATATATAAACTATCAGACTGCGTGGTCGGTAGTAGTGGGTTTCTGTAGGCCTTTAAAAAGTTGTTTTATGTACTTTTAGTGAGTGTTGATGACACAGCTGTGCAACACTTCTTATTCTAGTTTCATGTATGTTTTACTCATTATAGGTCATAAAATCTCAGTTACAAGCTGTAATATCTTACTGAGATAATTTAAGACCAAAACACTTAAAACAAGTAAAACACTCACATAAAATCTGCTTAGTGAGAATAATTATCTTATCAGACAGAAAGTAAGCATATATCACTCTTATTTGAGATATTTAATCTTACTTAAATTTCAGTTTTTGTAGTGTGTTCTGTATGGCCTAGAGGCATCCGTAAAAATTGGATGGTTTCTGTGTTCTCCTCAGTGTGTCGGAGGTTCAAAGCTCCAGTGTTGAGTGTGTGACGGGCAGCAACAACAAGACGGGAGATTACCGCCTCACTTTGCATTATGGCAGCAGCCAACGGCATCTGCACTCCAAAGCATACCACTACACGCACAACCCCAACATAACCCACGCCAAACCAACCAAGAGCTTCCTAAGGTAAGTCCTTGATGTCTATCACGCCGCCTTTGTCTCTCCTTTGGTCTGGGAGTGACTTTCACATCAATAACGGTCTTCTGTTCAGTGGCGGGCGAAGGATCTACGTTTCAGGACACAACCTGAACGTCGTGCAGGAACCTCGAATGGTCGTGACCGTTTCGCCTCACGAGTCCATCCAGAAAAAGACCAGCAGGAGAAGGAAGCGCTGGAGCCCAGGGGAAAGGCTAGGACGGTCTGCCAAAATGGCTTCTGACCCACTGTGTCCTGGAGATGTTCTCTGCTCTGTCAAACAGGTGTGGAAGTGCGTGCCCGGGCATATACCTTTACCGATCTTATTTTGTCTGTCTGCGTTTCGTCAGTTCACAGAACTTTGTGAAGTGAACTCCTCCTCCTTGATATTGTGTCGATCGCCGATGGTGGACTCCTCGGTGTGGGGCTCCAAGGTCACGGTGGAGTTTTTGCTGGACAACCTGCGCTTTGATTTCAACGCCCTCAACCCCCAGGCCTTCAGCTATGAGCCCAACCCAATCCTGCACCCTCTGAACCAGCAGGACCCTCTGAAGGCATACCGCTACAACCCTGGAAGCTTCATCCAGCTTGAGGTCAGAGAACGCCACAACAAACACACACAACAGTTGCTGTATCGCAGACATATTCAACTCAGTTGTTTAGGGGGCCACATTTTCGGAAACCTTAAGACCGTGGGGCGCACTTCTCCCTTCACTAATAGTCTTATTTTGTATATTCCTGAGAACCAGGGGACAGCGTGGCAAAGTTGGGAGAGTGGCCGTGTCAGCAATCTGAGGGTTACTGGTTCAATCCCCACCTTCTACCATCCTATTCTCGTCCGTTGTGTCCTTGAGCAAGACACATCACCCTTGCTTCTGATGGGTAGTTAGCGCCTTGCATGTCAGCTCCCGCCATCAGTGTGTGAATGGGTGATTGTGGAAATAGGGTCAAAGCGCTTTAAGTTCCTTAAAAAAAAGGTAGAAAAGCGCTGTACAAGTATAACCATTTACCATTAAACCAGTGTCCTCTACAGTCGACGTTTAATTTTGGCGTATTTATTTTGTCAGAGTTACAGGAGCGCTCTGCTGTTTTTAAGGACCTCCTGTGGAATTATATTATATATATATATATATATATATATATATATATATATATATATATATATATGTATATATATATATATATATATGTATATATATATATATATACCCCGTTTCTATATGAGTTGGGAAATTGTGTTAGATGTAAATGTAAACTGAATACAATGATTTGCAAATCATTTTCAACCCATATTCAAGTGAATATGCTACAAAGACAACATATTTGATATTCAAACTGATAAACATTTTTTTTTTGCAAATAATCATTAACTTTAGAATTTGATGCCAGCAACACATGACAAAGAAGTTGGGAAAGGTGGCAATAAATACTGATAAAGTTGAGGAATGCTCATTAAACACTTATTTGGAACATCCCACAGGTGTGCAGGCTAATTGGGAAAAGGTGGGTGCCATGATTGGGTATAAAAACAGCTTCCCAAAAAATTATCAGTCTTTCACAAGAAAGGATGGGGCGAGGTACACCCATTTGTCCACAACTGCGTGAGCAAATAGTCAAACAGTTTAAGAACAATGTTTCTCAAAGTGCAATTGCAAGAAATTTAAGGATTTCAACATCTACAGTCCATAATATCATCAAACAGTTCAGATAATCTGGAGAAATCCCTCCACGTAAGCGGCATGGCCGGAAACCAACATTGAATGACCGTGACCTTCGATCCCTCAGACAACACTGTATCAAAAACCGACCTCAATCTCTAAAGGATATCACCACATGGGCTCAGGAAGACTTCAGAAAACCACTGTCACTAAATACAGTTCGTCGCTACATCTGTAAGTTAAAGCTCTACTATGCAAAGCGAGAGTCATTTATCAACAACATCCAGAAACGCCGCCGGCTTCTCTGGGCCCGAGATCATCTAAGATGGACTGATGCAAAGTGGAAAAGTGTTCTGTGGTCTGACGAGTCCACATTTCAAATTGTTTTTGGAAATATTTGACATTGTGTCCTCCGGACCAAAGGTGTTATCGACGCAAAGTTCGAAAGCCAGCATCTGTGATGGTATGGGGGTGCATTAGTGCCCAAGGCGTAGATAACTTACACATCTGTGAAGGCACCATTAATGCTGAAAGGTACATGCAGGTTTTGGAACAACATATGCTGCCATCTAAGCGCCATCTTTTTCATGGACGCCCCTGCTTATTTCAGCAAGACAATGCCAAGCCACATTCAGCACGTGTTACAACAGCGTGGCTTCGTTAAAAAAGAGTGCGGGTACTTTCCTGGCCCGCCTGTAGTCCAGACCTGTCTCCCATAGAAAATGTGTGGCGCATTATGAAGCGTAAAATACGACAGCGGAGACCCCGGACTGTTGAACGACCTAAGCTCTACATAAAACAAGAATGGGAAAGAATTCCACTTTCAAAAGTTCAACAATTAGTTTCCTCAGTTGCCAAACGTTTATTGAGTGTAGTTAAAAGAAGAGATGATGCAACACAGTGGTGAAAATGCCCTTTCCCAACTAATTTGGCACGTGTTGCAGCCATGAAATTCAAAGTTAATTACTATTTGCAAAAAAAAGTCAAGTTTATGAGTTTGAACATCAAATATGTTGTCTTTGTAGCATATTCAACTGAATATGGGTTGAAAAGGATTTGTAAATCATTTTATTCTGTTTATATTTACATCTAACACAATTTCCCAAGTCCTATGGAAACGAGGTTTGTACATTGGTTTGGTTTTTGAGTCTATTTCTTTGCTGGCATTGAAAATTGCAATATTACCTAGAGGTAGTTTGGCTGTGTCCGCTCTCAGTGCTGCTGGAGTGATCGCCAAGTGCGAAGAGCTGGCTGAGTGGGTAACCGGGCATGACCCACAACCCAGATAGCTTAACATGTGAATCAGTAATACCGGCGGAATACAGTCAGTGCCAAAATGTACTAGATTCGGCACCCATCCCAAGTGTAGTTCAACATGCAAGCTATGCTCGGCTAACGTTGTTTCTCTTTTCAGCATTCTCTTAAACCTTCTACCTAATGTTCTTATGTCCTTCAGTTTCATTCTTAGAAGATACCGTGAAGCCAATAAAAAACAAGCTCCGGGCTGCAGTGCAACATCCAGCATAATAATAAATTTCCATGCATGTTGTGATTCTCAGGGGGAAAATCTGGACCTGGCCATCAATAAGGAGGAGGTGGTTGTGTTAATTGGGGAAGGTGTGTGTGCCGTCAAGACGCTTACCAGAAACCATCTGTACTGCGAGCCGCCGCCTCAGCAGCCTATGTCGACGACGAATGTCAAGAAACGTGAGGGTTCTGACAGCCTGCCTGAATTCACTGTGAGTAAACTTCTTGAAGCACAAGTTGAAAGCTGCAAATAATAACACAAACAATGCCTCTGTCATGCATACTTTCCAATCTTGAGACCTCCGAATTCGGGAGATTGGGGGGCGGAGGGTGTGGGGTCTGGGGGTTGAGGTGGGCTGGGGCGGATTTAGGGGGGAGGAGTATATTTATAGCTAGAATAAACTGAAATTCAAGTATTTCTTATATATTTATATATATATATATTAGGGGTGTAACGGTACACAACAATTTCGGTTCGGTACGTACCTCGGTTCAGAGGTCACGGTTCGATTCATTTTCGGTACAGTAAGAAAACAACAAAATATAAATTTTTTGGTCATTTATTTACCGAATTTGCAAAATCTTCCACCAAAAATATTTTTCTTAGTTGAATATTGGATGTGAAGTAATCGGAAACTTGAATAGGTAAATAATTCATAATAAGATTGATTTTGATTCAATATTTTGTTTTGAGCAATGACAGTTTGAAATAAAAAAAAAAACAGCTTTGTTTTATTAGTCAACGTTGCAACTTTTCATCAATTACATTTAGCCTTTAAGCTTTTTATTTCACTTTTGTTTATGTTTTTGTTTATTTTAATAGTATTTTTAGAATGTGCCGTGGGCCTTTAAAACATTAGATGTGGGCCGCAAATGGCCGCCGGGGCACACTTTTGACACCCCTGCTATAGATAATAAAAAATAAAATTTGATAAATCTATGAGTAAAAAGCAGAGCCTGGCGACGCATGCTCGTTTATCATAACTCCCTCGCTCTCTCTGTCTCTGCCCCTCCCTCACGAATGTTGCTGCGCACAATTTGTTTTGTTTTCAACCCCTTCTTAACTCTGAACGTACATTGAAAATACACGCAACCCTAACTTAAAATGACATTTGAGGCATTTAAGAAATTCCACCCGGACAGCCCCGTAAAAGAGGACATATCCGGTGAAAAGAGGAGGTATGGTCAGTCTATCGTTGTTTTTTTTATTAGTAGATTGCACAGTATAGTACATATTCCATACAATTGACCACTAAATGGTAACACCCGAATAGGTTTTTCAACTTGTTTAAGTCGGGGTCCACGTAAATCAATTCATGGTGTCTCGGTGTGCATTGTTTACACAACGTGCGGTGCCCTACTTAATATGTCTGTGTTGAACTCGTTCGGTACGCCTCCGAACCGAACCGAAACCCCGGTACCGAAAAGGTTCAATACAAATACACGTACCGTTACACCCCTAACCGCCGTAGCCCTAACCGCCATAGCTCTAACAACCACAGCTCCAGCCACCACAGCTCTAGCCACCACAGCTCTAGCCACCACAGCTCTAACCACCTCTGCTCTAACCACCACAGCTCTAACAACCATAGCTCTAACCATCATAGCCCTAACCACCACAGCTCTAACCACTATAGCTCTAACAACCACACCCCTAACCACCATAGCCCTAACCACCACAGCCCTAATCACCATAGCCCTAACCACCATAGCTCTAAGCACCACAGCTCTAACCATCATAGCCATAACCCCCATAGCCCTAACCCCCATAGCCCTAACCACCATAGCCCTAACCACCATAGCTCTAACCACCATAGCTCCCACCACCACAGCCCTAACAACTATAGCTCTAACAACCATCACCATAACAACTATAACAATTCCAATATATCTCCCATATGGCCTGCAGGAGACACCTGACATTGCTGTCCTTTATTTTCAGGTCCACATGGGAAACTTGAACTTCTCCCTTGGCAAAGTTCAGTATGACAGTCTAAGCCTGGCCACCTTTCCCATGGAGGCTCAGATTGGTGTCGGGGTTGGAGCCTCCATTGTGGCGCTCATCGTCCTCATCATCGTACTTATCTACAGGTTAGGAGATACAATATACAATACACATTATGTACTGTGTACTATTTCTGCAGTTAAGTGGATTCATTAAGCAGATACAGTAAGTACTATATAGTATATTGTCTACAGTTAAGTAGATGAATGAAATAGATACACAGTACGTACTGTGTAGTACCTACATTTGTACTATATTGGTGAGCAGGAATATACTTCTATTTCTAAGTCATTCAATATACCAAATTTAGGAAGCCCAGCAAGTTTTATTAGTACCGTATCTGAAGTTACTTTAAGTTGCTCGTATTGTAAAGTAGTACACGTAATCGTTGTTTACGTAGTATTTGAATAATGGACTTCAGAAAGTCATGCTATGAAATAAATCCTTCTTTTCATTGTGTCTCTAGTTGTTCTGCTTCCACTTGCGGGACATGTTAAGGTCACACGACTCTATATAACACTACTAAACCGGTCATCTCTTAATGCGTTGTCAGGAGAAAGAGCAAGCAGGCTTTAAGAGACTACAAAAAGGTCCAAATCCAGCTGGAAAACCTTGAAACCAGCGTGAGAGATCGCTGCAAGAAAGAGTTTACAGGTGAGACACTAAAATGTCAACATGACCTTGACACTAAAATGTCAACATGACCTGAAATGTCCCGAAGAGAACATTTCAGTGTTTGGAACCAAACATGTTCACTTTTTGTCTGTAGTCACTGTCAAATATAATATATGTCCAGTTCTTAATTCCTACTTTCTCAGCATAATGTAGGTGTCTGGATATGGGTCAAGGGTTATGTCTTGAGATAAAGGTTAAGGGTTAAGGGTAATGTACTGGTTAAGGGTTTAGGGTTATCAAGAGGTCTAGTCAAAAGATTAGCAGTTCGGGTTTCAGAGTTAGCGGTTAAGAGTGAGGTTGTGGTTGAAAGCAAGGTCTGGAGATTAATGTTAGGTGTTAAGGTTTAGATCTTGGTTAGGGGTTAAGGGTTAGGTCGAACGAGCGATTAATGGTTCAGGGGTTGTGGGTAAGGAAATGGTTAAGGTTGGAATTGGGGTTAAGAGTAAGGTCGCGGTTAAGAGTTAGGTCTCGGGGTTAGATACTGGTTAAGGGGTTAGGTCTAGGAATAAATGGGTTATGGGGTGAAAAGTTAGGTAGCTGTTAAGGGTTAGGTCAAGTAATTAATTGATTAGGAGTTGAGGATAAAATAATGGTTGGGGTTGGGATTAAGAATTAGGTAGCAGTTAAGAGTCAGGTCTAGGGGTTAAGCGTTAGATAGTGGTTAAGGGTTAGATTTAGGGATGAAGGATTAAGGCTTCAGATAGTGGTTAAGGGTTATGTCCAGGGATACAGGGTATGTCTTAAGATAGTGGTTAAGGTTTGGATTTAGGAATAAAAGGTTTAAGTTTAAGAGTTAGGTAGTGGTTAAGGGTTAGGTTTAGGAATAAATTAGGGGTTAAGAACTAGGTAGTGTTTAAGTGTTAGGTCTAGGGGTTAAGAGAATGAGGTAGTGGTTAATAATTGGGTATAGAGATTAAGGTTTATGGTTTAAGGATTAGGTCTGGGGATAAAGATTTAGGAATACGACAGATGAACGTTTCACTGACCTTTCACCCTTCACACACCCACTCTGCCCCAGACCTGATGACTGAGATGATGGACATGTCAAGTGACTTGGTGGGTTCTGGCATTCCTTTCCTTGACTACCGGATGTACGCAGAGCGCATATTCTTTCCCGGCCACCGGGAGTCGCCACTGAGACGAGACCTGGACGTTCAGGAGTGTCGCAGACAGACGGTGGAGCAAGGTCTGGTGCAGCTTTCCAACCTGCTCAACAGTAAACTCTTTCTCACTAAGGTACGGCCGGAAACATCACCACCTGTCAGCTTTGTGACATTTTAGAGAGGAATAAAACATCCTATCTTTCCCGTAAGTTTATTCACACTCTGGAGAGTCAGCGGACTTTCTCTCCCCGAGACCGGGCCTATGTGGCCTCCCTTCTCACAGTGGCACTGCACGGCAAACTCGAGTACTTCACAGACATCCTCAAGACCCTTTTGAACGACCTGGTGGAGCAGTATGTGGCCAAGAACCCCAAACTGATGCTACGGCGGTAAGAGACGGCATCGTTAGCCTGGTTCCGCCTTATGGATGTCTCACTTTGTTGGCTCTTTTTCTCTGCAGGACTGAGACTGTGGTGGAAAAGCTGCTGACCAACTGGATGTCCATCTGTCTCTATGCTTTCCTCAGGGTTAGTCTGGGTTTGAAATGTGTGCCACTGCATCCGCTGTACTCTTTACCCATGGAAAACACTATTTATTCTATTTATTTGTTTATGGGGTGGCGTGGCTCAGTTGGTAGAGCGCCCGTGCCAGCAACTTGAGGGTTTCAAGTTTTGGTAATCGCTTCTGCCATCCTAGTCACTGCCATTGTGTTCCTTGGCCTAGGTCAAGGGTGCCTATTACGTCGATCGCGAGCTACCAATAGATGGCGGAGGGTGTGTCAGTCGATTTCCAGCCAGGCATTAAAAAAACAGCCCTAAAAATCGGCGACCATCAATCTTCACCAAGACGTCATTTTTGTCACTTGATTGACATTCACGGCATCCAAGGGTCTTGTGAGATGACGCGGGCTGCTGCCAGATAATTATTAAGAAAAAATGACCGACAGGAAGGCGAGAAACACTTTTTATTTCTACACTCTCGCGCCGTCAAAACTCTGAAGACCGACTGTAAAAGTGCTGCTTCAACCTGCCTGCGCTAACAAAATAAGAGTCTCAGAAAGCTAGCGTGGACAAGCGAGCAAGCTACGGAGTTTGCCGCCAATGTATTTCTTGTAAAGTGTATAAAAAGGAGTATAGAAGCTGGACAAATAAGATGGCAAAAAACAACCACTTCAATGTGGTGTTGGACAGAAAGGAGGACTTTTTTCCTCCTCCATTTAAAATGTGGCCATTATCATCACTACTGTATGATTCCCATCAATGCAAGTCATCAAAATCAGGTAGTATACCACTTATATTCTTGTCTTCATGAAATAAAGGATATTTTAAACATGATTGTATTATCATTAAACATCTTTAACTTGTTAACAAAACGTCTTTTTCATAAATAAATCAATATAAATTATATGAATGAGGTAGATCCCCTCGACTTCGTCAATTGAAAAGTAGCTCACCTGCAGAAAAAGTGTGGGCACCCCTGGACTAGGTACTTTGAGTTGCAGTGCATAGTTTTTTTTTATGGGGACACTTAGCAGTTGCAATAATTCATCACGCAGCAAATTAAATGATTTGGATACGTTTGTTACTGAATACTTTCTAATCAGCTTCTGCCTTGGAGATTTTGTATCTATAAGTAATGTACAACTTGTACTTGTTTATATTGACAAATGTGCTGTTTAGACTGCAATATTTTTCCATGAAGGACACTTATTTATTACGTATGTCTAGCTTGTGTGCTTGGCTGTCATGTAGCTGCTAGCTACTAGTAGCCTATAGCCTTCCATGTTTTCCTTTTGTAAATGATTTCATATGATAGAAGAGAAGACCAACCTTGTGTGCTTATCACTTAGATGTTAGCTGGCTGTACAACTTTGCACAAGTAAACACTCTGGAGGACTGCTGTTATCAAAGATGATATCGTAAATTTGATATGCAAGCCGATACAGTAGTTTTTTTGCTGATATCGGACTTATACGAAATAATATTATCGGACTGGGATACCCCTATAATTCACCATTGAAAGGTAGTGAAGAAGTGGGTACATTTTGTGGTTTTTGATAAGCTCAGGAAATGAGCTCACTAATTCAAGTGTACTTATGGAAGTGTTCTATTTGAGACACAGCCTTCGCACCTGTGTAGTGGCTACTTCATTTTATCATCTTCTATATTGCTCGTTCTCATTGATGTCACTTTAAGTGAAGGTAGTGTTCGTGTGTGTGTGTGTTCTGGCAATGCTTACTTAATATCCTTCTATATATGGTAGTTGGAGTTGCAGACAACTTCATTACTCCTAAATAGCAGTTTTCAGTAATGTCACAGAAGATGCAGGATTTAAGTGGTGAAACTTCCTTTAAGAGGACAGCTGTAGTGCTGTATTCTGAGGATCATGTCATATTTACTCTGAACTTTTTTTTTTTAAATGAACCTCAGTAGCATACTTTCCAACCCTCCCGGATTTTCCGGGAGACTCACAAAATTCAGAGCCTCTCCCGAAAACCTCCCTGGACAAATTTTCCCCCAAAAATCTCCCGAAATTCAGGCGGAGCTGTAGGCCACGCCCCCTCCAGCTCCATGAGAACTTGACTCAGCAATGTTGGGACCCTCTTAAACAGGACAATACTGCCATATACTGTACATCGAATAGAATAGAATGTAATTATATTCTACATATATTCTACATTTGAGTGCAGTCAAGGAACATGCATTAGGGAGTCTGTTCTGAAGCCCACAGTAAAGAGACGTAACTTCATCACGTCGCCTGGTTATTGACTCCAACCCAATATATTACACCGTCGACGAGCAAAAGGAAGAAATACGTTTGCAAGTTCCAGAACGATTGGAAACAAGAATTTCAGTTTATCCAGGAGAGTTCGAAGGGGAAGGGGAAGGGGTATATTGCCTATAACTTTTGTAGAAGAGAGTTTTCCATTGAACACGGCGGCCAAACGGATATACTTAGCCATGAATGGTCAGAGAAGCACAAAGCGTCCGCAGCGCAGCATTGTTCGCAACCCAGTATTATGGGGCACCTCACAAAATGGAGACCCGATGGTGTAACTTATGCTGAGACAAAGATGGCTATGCTGATAGCTGGAAGCAACCTCCCGTTCTCATTTGCGGATGTCTACAACAAATCAGTGATATATGTTCCCGGATTCGGAGATCGCTGGCCAATACGCAAATCGCAGAACAAAGGTTACTCAAATGGTGAAAGGTAAGTGTTGTTGTTTTTTTAGTAACCAGCAAGCACAGTACAGTTAGTAGAACAGATGTGTTTTTATTACTGTGTATTTCCGTCGGAAATTCAATTATTTCTTTTTTATGTATATATATATATATATGTATATATATATATATATACATATATAGGATCACACAATATTGCTGAATATAATCAAATAATACTTTTATATATATATATATATACATATAATAAATATAGCTAGAATTCACTGAAAGTCAAGTATTTCATCTATATATATATATATAGATGAAATACTCGAATTGGTGAATTATTCTCCTCCCCTCTTAACCACGCCCCCCGCCCCAACCACTCCCCCAACCACGCCTCCACCCCACCCCCAACCACGCCCCTCCACCCCCCACCTCCCGAAATCAGAGGTCTCAAGGTTGGCAAGTATGCTCAGTAGTCACATACAAAATGTGTGAATCATGCAAAATTATTTAAATTTGGTCCCCATGAACCATATTAACTCTTTTCCCCCAGGGTCTCCAGTAAGAATGATCAGCATATTACTTCATCAATCCAAAGATTTAAAGACGTGTATGAGCTAATTGGCTAGTGGCTATTTTATCTCATTTTCTTTTATGCCTCCACAACCTGTAGAAAGGATGGTCCCCACAAGTGATGATCAAAAACTTGGTCCCCGTTCCAAATGATAACCAGTATGTGTGTGTGCTTCCAGGACTCTGCCGGGGAATGTCTCTACATGCTTTTCAGGGCAATAAAGCACCAAGTGGATAAAGGACCAGTGGATGCTGTGACTGGCAAGGCCAAATACACTCTCAACGACAACCGCCTGCTGCGAGAAGACGTGGAATACAAAACCTTGGTGAGCAGAAATCTTCCTGTGTCGTCCATATAAAGCGGGGGTCAGCAACCCACAGCTCTTGAGCCGCATGCGGCTCTTTAGTGCCACCCTAAAAAAAGGATTGAAAAGGGAAAACATTTTATTTTCTGTTTTAGTATGTTTTTTGTTTGCGGACAAACGTTACGCAAACCTTCCCAATTGTTAGAACTACCACTGTTTAATATGTTTGTGTGTATGCTTCACTGATGACACTATTTGGTAAAAATTGTTTTGTCCTACTAATTTCGGCGGTTCTTGGACCCACCATAGTGTGGACTGTGATGCAACAGTTTGTTTACATATAAAATCTTCCACTCCTTCTTCGTCTCAATTTGTCTACCGAATGTTTTATACAGTGCGTGAATGCACAAAGGTGCGCTTTGTTGATGTTATTGACTTGTGTGGAGTGCTAATCAGGCATATCCGGTCACTGCATGACTGCAAGCTAATCAATGCTAGCATGCTATTTAGGCTAGTTGTAAGTACATATTGCATCATTATGCCTCATTTGTAGGTATATTTGAGCTCCTTTAATATCCTTTACTTTTATCCTCTTTTTATATAATTTAGTTTTGCATGTCTCATGACACATTATCTGTATGTAATACTGGCTGCATTTCAGATAGTTGTTTGTGTGCCATGTTGTTCCAGACCACAGCAAACATTACCTAGCTTGCTAAAGACTGTAATAAATCTATTAAAAGAAGACCGCCTTAATTTGGACACACACATCTATACCTTTGGCCATTTAAGATTTGCTTCAGCCTGCGACACCAATAGTAGGCCAATATAAACACGTATATCATGTGTTGCCTTCATTATAACACATATATAAGACTTTTAAAGTAATTTTGATAGTAGGCTATTTTAGCTAATATAGACACTTATATCATGTGTTGCCTTCATTATAACACTTATATACGGCTTATCATTTTTTGCGGACAGATTTGTTTTTTTGTATTTTTTGTCCAATATGGCTCTTTCAACGTTTTGGGTTGCCGACCCCTGATTTAAGGTTACCACAGTCCACCTCAGGCAAGTGGGTCCAGAGTTGTCCATTTGTCTCACAACACTGAACTTTCAAAAAATACAATTAGACCAAAAAAAAACAAGAAAAAATGGCATGAAGATAAAAACGTTAGGAAAAGAGTTACATTGATACAGTACTATATAAATACTACTAAAAATGCACTTTAAACAAAGTAAAAAAGAGTATAGTTGGATTGATATTTTGAATTTCAAAAACTAAATTCAGAAATACAATAAAGAAGAAAAAGCTAGTAACAAATTGCTGATACATGGTACCTTGGTTTTTATTCCACCCTAACCCCTAAATCTGATGAATCTGTTCCAGACACCCAAATATATGAACAGAAAACACTCTTTACAGAGAATATGGATCGTTTAGAATGCATAAAACAATGCAAAATACATATAAATTATGAATGAAACATACAAATGAACATTTGAGCATACTTTTTTACTTTATGGAAGGCTTTTGTTGGCGAAGACGACAAGGAAGCGCAGAGCCATCTTCCCACTTTGCTACTAGTTCGTTTTGTATTTCTAACTTTCTCGCCTTCTTTATCAAAGTACTGACACTCGCAACTTTCTTTGGTCTCTTGTTAAATTATGTTTGTTAAAGTTACCTCCTCGGGTATTCTTTGTTTGTACATTATCGTGGAAAATGACAAGTGAGGTGTAAAAAAAGTGAGTGTATAGTAAATAATTCTACTCAATAGTTATGGGTAAATATCACTTTAGTGAATGTATAGCACACTTAATACCTGTACTGGCACTGCACTGATACTGTGTTAGTGTTTAATAATGGTCATCCACCACCTACTGGATTACATTTGATCTGCAAATAAAATTAATAGTTAGCAAATATCATTACTTCAGAAGTTTTTTATGAATACATTTGCAAAAATAAACAGGAAACACGCATCTCTGGTCAATAAGCCAAATACTAAACAGGAAAAGAAGAACATTTACTTTATTTAGAGCTGTAAGATCAAAAGGATCCTTGAATTTTTTTTTTATAACTGGTAAGATTCAAGTCGGCTCGTGATCAAAATCCTACTCCGTTTTTTTTCCAGACTCTTAACGTGTTGGTGCAGGGCGGAGGAGCCATTGAGTCGCAGCCGCTGCCCTGCAAAGTGCTGGACTGTGACACTATCACGCAGGTGAAGGAGAAGCTGCTGGACCAGGTGTACAAAAGCACGTCTTTCTCTCACAGGCCTCACTCCGACTCCTTGGACCTGGGTGAGAATACACGCCTTCATCCAGCTCCTACGTCTGCATGTTTAATGACTACTACTTCAACTAATAATAATGATAATAACTAGAAAATTCTTGTGGAAATTTTGATGGGCCTGCTATCTGTACCCTGGACCTCTGGTCGGAAGTCGGTGGAAGCCGACATACTTTTGATAATGTGCCAAATGACCCAATCCGTCAGTTTTAGGTGTAGCTATACAAAATTAGCTAGAGAGCTAGCCTAAAACGTTTGCATGCTAAAATTAGCATGCTGCACTTATTAGCATGTGTGACATACCAAGTTATATGACTTTGGGGTCAACGGTTACAAAAAGAACAAAAAGGTTAATGCTAGCTCGCTAACAATAAGCATGTGTCATAATATCCAAGTTATTTGACTCTAAGATGTATGGCGGTGTAATCAGAAAAAAAAACTGTAAAATTAGCTTAAAAAGTTAGCATACTAATGTTTCCATGCTAGCAGTTAGAATGTGTCACATACCAATGTGGAATTAGAGAAAAAAAGTGTCAAATCAACTGAAAAAGTTAGCATGCTAATAATTACCATGCTAGAATGCTAACATTAGTATGCTAGTAGTTAGCATGTATCACATACCAAGTCATATGACTGTAAGGTATATGGCGGAGGAATTAGAGAAACAAGTGTGAAATTAGCTGAAACAGTTAGGATGCTAATGTTGGCATGCTAGTAGTTAGAATGTGTCATATACCAAGTTATATGACTCGAAGATATATGCCTGTGGAATTAAAAAATTAAGCGTATAATTAGCTGAAAAAGTTAACATGCTAATGTTAGCATGCTAACAGCATATGTCACATACAAAGTTATATGACTGAGGTGTATGGCGATGGAATTAGAGGGGGAAAAAAGTGTAAAATTTGCAGGAAAAGTTAGTTAATTCACATGCCTGGGAGAGAAGAAATACCAAAATGCAATATTTGTTGGTGTAAACATAGAAAGTAGCATTATAATGTTCACAGAAGGCATCAGTGATGGGTACTTGCTTTGCAAAAGGCCCATAATAATAATAATAATAATAATAATGTTGACTTTTCAGCAAATGTATTTGCTCCTAAATGTTTCATTGAACTCTGGCGCCATCTGCAGCTTGAAAAAACAATTACATACAGTAGAGGTTTTAACCATTTGATCCCATTCTGAATTCTTAGGGTGATGATTCAATTGGGAATTGATTTGCGATTAAAAAAATAATGATACATTTTTACTAAAACAAAAGTAACATAGAAAACTTTAAACTGATTCTCACAATGTATTAGATGTATAATATTAATATACATATATTTTTTTTCAAATCAGGTTACAGGTTAGAAAAGTTCCTTCTGGTTGCATGGTGATGGCCTAAGAAATATGTTTATAAATGTATTCTCATAAAAAAAGAAGTACTAAATAAAAATAATTACTTTTTTTGCATTTCTTTTTTATTCGACTTTTTTCAAAATATGTACCAATTTAGAATCAGCTTGAATAGAAAATTGACTATGAATCAATGTTTGTGTGCACCCCTGACATACAGTATATTCACTTCCAAATCACAGTGTAGCAGTGGTGTGTTGTCATCATGGCCAACAAGGCCTTCTCTGCTGGCCTATCATAACCACAAATCATAATTAAAGATAAATTAATATATTGTATTTACTTTCCCCTAAATATATAAAAGTTTTCATATTCTCTTCATGTCATTTCATCGTCCTTCCAGTGCTGTTGTTTTTAGTTTTAGTTTGTATCCTATCAGAATTCAGCTCGCTTATGTTGCCATGCTTTACCAAATCTGCCCGGGGCCTTCAGAATCAGCAATGTGAGCAACATACAGGTGATGGATATTTGCCATAGCTAATCAGATCCTGAGTTGTTGCCAGCGGATGACACATTATCTGTATATAATATTGGCTGAATTTCAGATAGTTGTTTGTGTGCCATGTTGTTCCAGATCACAGCAAACATTACCTAACTTGCCAAAGATTGTCATAAATCTATTAAGAGAAGACAGCCTGCCGTTTCCTTTAACTTGGACACACACATCTATACCTTTGGCCATAAAAGAGAGTC
Source organism: Nerophis ophidion (assembly GCF_033978795.1). NCBI lineage: Eukaryota > Metazoa > Chordata > Actinopteri > Syngnathiformes > Syngnathidae > Nerophis > Nerophis ophidion. The sequence goes on from NC_084612.1 coordinate 59,269,615, forward strand.
ATTAGTCTCTGATTTACTAGTGTTTTCCAATGTTATAAAAATAAACCAATCAGAATTCAGCTTGCTTATGTTGCCATGCTGTACCAAATCTGCCCGGGGCCTTCAGAATCAACAATGTGGGTGTCATACAGGTGATAGATAATTGCCATAGCCAATCAGATTGTGAGTTGTTCCCATCGGATGACACATTATCTGTATGTAATATTGGCTGAATTTCAGAGAGTTGTTTGAGTTCCCTGTTGTTCCAGATCACAGCAAACATTACCTAACTTGCCAAAGATTGTCATAAATCTATTAAGAGAAGACAGCCTGCCGTTTCCTTTAACTTGGACACACACATCTATACCTTTGGCCATTAAAAGACAGTCAGTAGCCTCTGATTTACTAGTGTTTTCCAATGTAGCAAAAATGTGTAGAATAAATATTACATTTCAACATTTCTGTCATGAACATTTGCTTCAGCCTGCGACATCTAGTCATTTTGATAGTAGGCTAATGAAGACACATCATGTGTTGCCTTCAATATAACACTTATGACTTAGACTTCCTTTTTATTGTCATTCAAATTTGAACTTTACAGTACAGATAAGAACATTTTGTTGCATTAGCTCATGGTAGTGCAGGATAAAAAATCAATAAGGTGCAGATATAAATAAACATATTACTGAACAGATAGATGTATTGCACTTTTGCATATGCATCCAGGTTTATGGATGTATTTTATATTGTCTTTATATTCCAGCCAGTTAATCCATATTTTGGGGGAATTCAGCGGGTAATTATGATGCGTTCAAGAGTCTTACGGCCTGAGGGAAGATGCTGTTACAGAACCTGAGGGTTCTGCTTCGGAGGCTGCGGCACCTCTTTCTAGAGCAGGGGTCACCAACGCGATGCCCACGGGCACCAGGTAGCCCGTAAGGACCAGATGAGTAGCCCGCTGGCCTGTTCTAAAAATAGCTCAAATAGCAGCACTTACCAGTGAGCTGCCTCTATTTTTTACATTTTATTTATTTACTAGCAAGCTGGTCTCGCTTTACTTGACATTTTTAATTCTAAGAGAGACAAAACTCAAATAGAATTTGAAAATCCAAGAAAATATTTTAAAGACTTGGTCTTCACTTGTTTAAATATCCATCCATCCATCCATCCATCCATCCATCCATTCATCCATCTTCCTCCGCTTATCCGAGGTCGGGTCGTGGGGGTACCAGCCTAAGCAGGGGAGCCTAGACTTCCCTCTCCCCAGCCACTTCGTCTAGCTCTTCCCGGGGGATCCCGAGGCGTTCCCTGGCCAGTCTTCCCAACGTGTCCTGGGTCTTCCCCGTGGCCTCCGACCGGTTGGACGTGCCCTAAACATCTTCCCAGGGAGGGGTTCGGGTTGCATCCTGACCAGATGCCCGAACCGCCTCATCTAGCTCCCCTCGATGTGGAGGAGCAGCGGCTTTACTTTGAGTTCCTCCCGGATGAAAGAGCTTCTCATCCTATCTCTAAGGGGGAGCCCCGCCACACGGCAGAGGAAACTCATTTTGGCCGCTTGTACCCGTGATCTTGTCATTTAGGTCATAACCCAAAGCTCATGACCATGGGTGAGGATGGGAACGTAGATCGACTGGTAAATTGAGAGCTTTGCCTTCCGGCTCAGCTCCTTAATAAATTCATTTATTTTTTTACTTTGCTTCTTATAACTTTCAGAAAGACAATTTTAGAGAAAAAATACAACCTTAAAAATGATTTTAGGATTTTTAAACACATATACATTTTTACCTTTTAAATTCCTTCCTCTTCTTTCCTGACAATTTAAAACAATGTTCAAGTATTTTTTTTTTATTGTAAAGAATAATAAATACATTTTAATTTAATCCTTCATTTTAGCTTCCATTTTTTTGATGAAGAATATTTGTGAAATATTTCTTCAAACTTATTATGATTAAAAATAAAAAAAAATATTCTGGCAAATCTAGACAGTCTGTAGAATCAAATTTAAATCTTATTTCAAAGTCTTTTGAATTTCTTTTTAAATTTTTGTTCTGGAAAATCTAGAAGAAATAATGATTTGTCTTTGTTAAAAATATATCTCTGTCCAATTTGTTATATATTATAACAAAGTGCAGATTGGATTTTAACCTATTTAAAACATGTCATCAAAATTCTATAATTAATCTTAATCAGGAAAAATTACTAATGATGTTCCATTAATTCTTTTTTTCTTTTTTTCAAAAGGATTCGAATTAGCTACTTTTTCTATTCATTTTTTTCGGTTGAATTTTGACTTTTAAAGAATCTAAATTAAAGATAAACTATGTTTCAAAATTTAATTTTCATTTTTTTCATATTGTCTTCCCTTTTAAACCGTTCAATTGAGTGTTTTTTTCATCATTTATTTTCTACAAAAAACCTTCCGTCAATATATATATATATATATATATATATGTATATATATATATATATATATACAGATGTATTTATTAAAGGTAAATTGAGGAAATTGGCTATTTCTGGGAATTTATTTAAGTGTGTATCAAACTGGAAGCACTTCGCATTAATCAGTACCCAAGAAGTAGCTCTTGGTTTCAAAAAGGTAGGTGACCCCTGTTCTAGAGTCTTTCTGGGGTACTGAATATTTAAAGATTTTCATTTTTTGCGGCTCCAGACGGATTTGTTTTTTGTATTTTTGGTCCAATAGGGCTCTTTCAACGTTTTGGGTTGCCGACCCCTGAGCGTGGCAAAAGTCTGTGCTTTTCTAGTGGAACGTGCATTTGCCTCACAATACGAAGGTCCTCAGTATTCCTGAGTTCAATCCCGGGCTCGGGGATCTTTCTGTGTGGAGTTTGCATGTTCTCCCCGTGAATGCGTGGGTTCCCTTCGGGTACTCCGGCTTCCTCCCACCTCCAAAGACATGCACCTGGGGTTAGGTTGATTGGCAACACTAAATGGCCCCTACTGTAGTGTGTGAATTATGAGTGTGAACGTCTGTCTATCTGTGTTGGCCCTGTGATGAGGTGGCGACTTGTCCAGGGTGTACACCGCCTGCAGATTAGATAGGCTCCAGCACCCCCCGCCACCCCAAAGGGACAAGCGGTAGAAGATGGATGGATGGAGTTGAACATTAATGGGGGGGAAATGCAGAGAGTAACCAGTGAAATGACACGTTGTTGTTGTTCAGAGTGGAGGTCTGGCAATGCCGGACATCTCATCCTGTCAGACGAAGACCTAACGTCTGTGGTTCAGGGCAACTGGAAACGCCTCAACACGGTGCAGCACTACAAGGTGGGCTCTTCATCTAACTAGTAAGACCGCCGTGTGCTGACTTGGCATTTTGCGCCGCACTTCAGGTCCCCGACGGTGCCACGGTCGCTCTGGTCCCTCGCCACAGCAAACACATTCACCATGACAACCACGACTACGTGGCTGGAGAGAGTGAGTAGTTTCCTGTCGTCACCACCACGGCTCACCGTAACGCGATCGCTCCTCCTCGGTTTCATTGCAAGCTTTGTCTGGGACAGAAACGCCCATGCTGGAGGACGCAGACGAGGGCGGGGTGAGACTCTGGCATCTGGTGAAGGCTGGCGAAGAACCCGAGCTGCCCAAACATCGGCGAGGCAGCCTGAGGGAAAGAGAGAGAGCCAAGGCCATACCTGAGATCTACCTGACCCGCCTGCTGTCTATGAAGGTAAGTCAGGGCCGGCCCGTGGCATACACACTCTGTGCTCTTTTTTTCATTTAAAGGGGAACTGCACTTTTTGGGGAATTTTGCCATTGTTCACAATCATTATGAAAGACAAAACAACAGATGCATTTTTTTTATGCATTCTAAATAAATAAAGGTTCTGTATTCCACCTACAAAACCCAATTAAAAAAAACATACAAAAAGTGCCAACAATACTCCATTTACATTTTGTGACTTGAATATTAACCAAATATATGTGATATTGCTATTATAAGCGCTAACACAGACCAACTATTTATAGTATATACAATTTTTGTTCCATCTGACATCACATGAACAAAGATAAGACCTTCTGGGGCATCCCTGGGCAAATGAAGCTTTTCAATCTGGCCCGCTGGACATTCCCAAATATTTTTTTTTAGATGTTTAAGATGTAAAGTGTAGCTGCCATTATGATGTGCAGTCATGTTTTCTAACAACCATAAGTCTTCAACAATACTAAGTCTTTCAATGCTTGGAATCTGCGCTTTTGCATGATATACTAGTTACTAGGGGTGTGGGAAAAAATCGAATCGAATACGTTGTGCGATTCAGAATCGATACTCATTTAAAAAAATATATATATATTATTATTTTTTTAATATATATATATATTTTTTTATTTTATTTTATTTTTTTTAATTTTTTTTTTTTTTAATTTATCAATCTATCAAACCACTACACAGCAATACCATAACATCCATCCATCCATCCATTTTCTACCGCTTATTCCCTTTTTTGGGGTCGCGGGGGGGCGCTGGCGCCTATCTCAGCTACAATCGGGCGGAAGGCGGGGTACACCCTGGACAAGTCGCCACCTCATCGCAGGGCCAACACAGATAGACGGACAACATTCACACTCACATTCACACAATGCAATCCAATTCCAAAACCGAACCTGACCCAGCAACACTCAGAACTGCAATAAACAGAGCAATTGAGAAGACACAAACACGACACACAACAAACCAAAAGTAGTGAAAGAAAAATGAATATTATCAACAACAGTATCAATATTAGTTATAATTTCATCATAGCGGTGATTAAAAATCCCTCATTGACATTATCATTAGACATTTATAAAAAAAAAAATTAAAAAAAATAACAATAGTGTCACAGTGGCTTACACTTGCATCGCATCTCATAAGCTTGACAACACACTGTGTCCAATATTTTCACAAAGATAAAATAAGTCATATTTTTGGTTCATTTAATAGTTAAAACAAATTTACATTATTGCAATCAGATGATAAAACATTGTCCTTTACAATTATAAAAGCTTTTTTTTTTCTTTTTTTTTAATCTACTACTCTGCTTGCATGTCAGCAAACTGGGGTAGATCCTGCTGAAATCCTATGTATTGAATGAATACAGAATCGTTTTAAATCGGAAAAATATCGTTTTGGAATCGAGAATCGAATCGAAAAAATCGATATAATATCGAATCGTGACCCCAAGAATCGATATTGAATCAAATCGTGGAACACCCAAAGATTCACAGCCCTACTAGTTACTATGGTCATCTAATTAGTTACTATGGTAATCTCTATAATAGCAGCTCAGACAAGCACCAAGCAGTGTGGGCAGAGAGCGTTTCCACAGACGCGGAAGGAGATTTTCACACAAAGTTCTAAAGCTTAGTGATATATCAGATATATCAGATTGTAGGTGGGTTTATTTTGTACCCTTCGCGTTCATATTTCACTGTTTGTTGTATTTTTGTTGCGTTTTACTTGATTGTAAAAGATGTGTCGATCGAAAGGGGGTGTGATGTTCATTTTTTGTCAATATTCAGTGTTTTATCATTAATAGAAAAAAATTGAAATTTCATTACGTTTTTTAAGGCGGTCTTTCATAACGTTTTTAGCATTTAATCATACATTATTGTGAAGTTTTGTATTAGTGTTCATAAAAGTATGTTTGTACACTCCCTTGCAAATATGTAAAATGGTTGCAACAAAATGGTTGTTGATGCTTTACTGGATTGTTGAGCTTTTTTGCACCAAAAGAAGGGTGTTGTGATGCATACTTTTACTTTGAAAATTTGTGCCTACCTGCAAATGAGAAATAACAGTGAGAAAAATTTGTTTTTTATTAATCTCAAATCTAGTTTGAATTGAGCCATTTAAATATTCGAGTTTGTGTCTGCATCATCATGCTACACTAATTTTAATGCTGAGTCTGCATTTTTAAAATAAAAGCGGATATAATATTATTAGTATATTTGTGTAGTGCACGGATGAAGATAAAGTAGAAATACTAGGTTTAGGTAAAGACTTAGATTTAGACAAACTTTAATGATCCGCAAGCTCAGTTACAAAGGATGGAAAGTGTAAGGATGCAGGTATAAAATAGACTAAAAATGTACCGTAGTAGCAATATAAACTATAACATATATGTAATATTCACATATTATATGTACAGTATATGATATATCCTGATAAAGAGAGGTGATTGTTAGTTGTGCTGGTGATGATACAGTCTTTTCCTCTGTGGTCTTCAGGGGACGCTGCAGAAGTTTGTAGATGATCTGTTCACAGTCATCCTCAGCACCAGCAGACCAGTTCCTCTGGCTGTCAAATACTTCTTTGACCTGCTGGATGACCAAGCTGCTCATCACTCCATCTCTGACCCAGAAACCATACACATCTGGAAGACCAACAGGTTGTTTTTCTTGCTTTAGTCTTGCTTCAGTTTTGCTTCAGTCTTTCTTTCTTCTGCTGTTTCTTCTTCTTCTTCTTCCTCTTCTTCTTCTTCTTCATTTCTGCTTCTTCTTCTTCTGTTTCTTTGTCTTCATGTTATGCATATTGTTATCATACTCCATCTCTGACCCAGAAAGCTGACCCAGAAAGCATACAAATCTGGTTCTTTCTTTCTTCTCCATCTTCTTCTCCTTCTTCTTTATGGTATGCATATTGTTCTTGCTCTTCTTCTGCTTCTGCTCTTTCTTATTCTTCTCTTTCTTCTGTCATCTTCATTTTATTGTCTGTCTTCCTTTTCTCCTCAGTCTTCTTATTTTTCTTTTCTTTTAGTTTCTTCTTCTTCTTCTCCTTCTTCTTGTTCTTGTTCTTCTTCTTTTTCTTCTTCTTCCGCCTCTGCTGCAAACCCTTCTTCTTCATGTTATGTGTATTGTTTCTGCTTTTTTAAAATTATTCTGCTTCTTTGTCTCCTTCTTCTCCGACTCTGTCTTCTTCTCCTTCTTCTACTCTTTCTTCGTAGTATTATTTTTATTCTCTGTCTGCTTCTTTTTCGTCCTCTCAGTCGTCTTCCTCTTCTTTGTATCCTCTTTCTTCTTCTTCTTCTTCTTATTCTCAGTCCACTTATTATTCTTTTCTTTCCTCTCTATCTTTTTCTTCTACTGCTTCTAATTTGTTTTCTTTTTGTTCTCCCTATTTTGTTCTTCTTATTTGTTATAATTGTTGTTCTGCCTGTTCTTAGTCTTCATGTTATGTGTATCGTTCATGTTCTTCTTCTTCTGCCTACTCTTCTTCTTCTCCGTCTTATTTTTCATCTTCTGCTTCTTCCTTGTCTTCTTTTTTTATTTTTTTCCTCCCGATTATTCACTATCTTATTATTTATTTTTCTTTCTCGTTGTTCTTTCTCCTTCTTTCTTTTTCATCTTCTTGTTCCCCTAGTTTTTATTCTTTATCTTCACTCTTCTCGTTATTCTTCATTTTTCCTTCTCATTCTCATTTTTTTCTTCATCTTCATCTTGTTCCTGTTCTGTTTCTTCTCATTCTTCCTCTTTCTATTTTCTTTATTATTTTTGTATTTTCTTCTTCTTCTAGTTATTATTATGTCTTTTCTGGTAGTTCTTGTTCAAGTCAAATTTTAGTTGAGCTCGCAGTGTGAGAAAGACTTGTTTAATCCAAGTTGTGTATCTCCAGTCTCCCACTGCGTTTCTGGATCAACATTGTGAAGAACCCGCAGTTCATCTTCGATGTGCAAGCTTCAGACCACGTCGATGCGGTGCTGTCAGTCATTGCCCAGACCTTCATGGACTCCTGCACCATTGCTGAGCACAAGCTGGGACGGGTATGACAGCAAATTGACGCTTGCTCTAAACAAACTTAAGTGTATACTTAAATCTATATGCTTCAAATGCATATACTTTGTTCTATATCCTTCAAATGTACATATTACATACTTGAATATATGTACTAAAGGTACAATGGTGTCTTTCAACAGGATTCTCCTATCAACAAGCTGCTGTATGCCAGAGATATCCCGCGCTACAAACAGATGGTAGAAAGGTATGAGATGATATCAGTGTTTAAACAAAGTACTTTTCAACATGTGTATTACGTGTTCTATATGAACCTCTTACGTTGGAGATCAGGAACAAATACAACTCTGTCACCTTGTAAAGAACAACCTTTAAGTACTCAATGAGAGTGTTAATGTTGGCAGTGTATTACTGTCCCAGACCCATTACTGTCATTGTAACTTACCTATAGTCACAATATTTACCTTCTTCTTCATCTCTTTACTAAATAAAGGATTATACTTGCGCTTAGAGGCATCGCCATCTTAAACATTTAAAGCTCTTTGTTGAGCATGTGTTTGCAATACCCTTTTAAAATGCTAGGGGGCGGTGTTTTCCAGTAGAGCAGGGGTGTCAAACTCAGTTTTCCACCGAGAGCCAGTGTTCTGGCGAGACGTGCTCCCTTTTAGAATTAATCCACCATCTAATGCCCTGCGTTTGAATCTAGGGAATGTGGAAATGAGGGGTAAACATTCAGTTTTTTCCCAAAACCAGTGAAGTTGGCACGTTGTGTAAATAGTAAATAAAAACAGAATACAATGATTTGCAAATCCTTTTCAACTTACATTCAATTGAATAGACTACAAAGACAAGATATTTAATGTTCCAACTGAGAAATTTCTTTTTTTTTTGGCAAATGATCATTAACTTATAATTTAATGGCAGCAACACATTGCAAAAAAGTTGTCACAGGGGCATTTTTACCACTGTGTTACATGGCCTTTCCTTTTAACAACACTCAGTAAATGTTTGGGAACTAAGGAGACACATTTTTTAAGCTTTCAGGTGGAATTATTTCCCATTCTTGTTTGATGTACAGCTTAAGTTGTTCAACAGTCCAGAGTCTCTGTTGTGGTATTTTAGGATTCATAATGTTCCACACATTTTCAGTGGGAGACAGGTCTGGACTATAGGCAGGCCAGTCTAGTACCCGCACTCTTTTACTATGAAGCCACGCTGTTGTAACACGTGGTTTGGCATTGTCTTGCTGAAATAAGCAGGGGCGTCCATGATAACGTTGCTTAAAAGGCAATACGTGTTGCCCCAAAACCTGTATCAACCTTTCAGCATTGATGGTGCCTTCACAGATGTGTAAGTTACCCATGCGTTGGGCACTAATACACCCCCATACCATCACAGATGCTGGCTTTTCAACTTTGCGCCTATAAAAATCCGGATGGTTCTTTTCCTCTGTGGTCTGGAGGACATGACGTCCACAATTTCCAAAAACTATTTGAAATTTGGACTTGCAAATCACAGAACACTTTTCCACTTTGCATCAGTCCATCTTAGATGAGCTCAGGCCCAGCGAAGCCAGCAGCTTTTCTGGGTGTTGTTGATAAATGGCTTTCGCTTTGCATAGTAGAGTTTTAACTTGCACTTACAGATGTAGCAACCAACTGCAGTTACTGACAGTGTTTTTTTCTGAAGTGTTCCTGAGCCTGATATCCTTTACACACTGATGTTGCTTTTTGATGCATTATCTCCTGAGGAAATTGAAGGTCTGTAATATAATCGCTTACGTCGAGTAATTCCTCCAAAGTATCTGAAACTTTTGATGATATTACGGACCGTAAATGGTAAAATCCAGAAATTTCTTGCAATAGCTGGTTGAGAAATGTTGTTCTTAAACTGTTGGACCATTTGCTCCTGCATTTGTTCACAAAGTGGTGACCTTCGCTCCATCTTTGTGAATGACTGGGCATTTCATGGAAGCTGCTTTTATATGCAATCATGGCACCTACCGGTTCCCAATTAGCCTGTTCACCTGTGGGATGTTCCAAATAAGTTTTTGATGAGCGTTCCTCAACTTTATCAGTATTTTTTGCCACTTGTGTCAGCTTTTTTGAAACAAGTTGCAGGCATCAAATGAGCAAAAAATTAATAATTTACCAGTTTGAACATTAAGTATCTTAACAGTCTCTTTAATTGAATACAAATTGAAAAAATTAGCAAATAATTGTATTTTGTTTTTATTTACCATTTACACAATGTGCCAACTTCACTGGTTTTGGGGTTTGTAGATGGGCCCCAAAATATGGGCCGCAAGTTTGACACCACTGTATTTTATTCTACCCCAATGTGTCGTCCTTATTAACAAAAAAGGCCCTTGCCTCATTCATATGGGACGGTGAGAAACCAAATACAGACGCAAGCTGCAGTAATGTCATAACACTCCTGCGTATTGAACCCATAAGTTCTGGTCCTGTCCAATGTCTGGCACACTACTAGTCTGCTATTTTCAAAACAGTCATGTTCATTTCCAACCCTCGGTTGCAATGACTATATTTAGTGTTGCAGATGGAAACCACCCCATAATTAGAAACAATCCTAAAAACATACAAGACACCACCGAAATGTGATGCACTTTATTCGGTTAGAAAAATAAAAATACTCAGGGGTTTTAGGGATATATTATTTTTCATATAGAACTCTAGGGCGGACTGGATTACAAGGCGCAATAAAGGAGTCATATTTTGATTTTTTTTCTAAATATAAAATACTTCCTTGTGGTCTACGTAACATGTAATGGTGGTTCTTTGGTCAAAATGTTGCATAGATGATGTTTTACAGATCACCTTCAAACCTCTTTCTGACAGTTGCTTCCGGATGCAATGTTTTGTGGGCGATCTTATTTACGTGGCTCACCTTCGACAGCGTCTTTCCCCGTCATCTTTGTTGTAGCGGTGTAGCGTGCAAGGACAGGAGTGGAAGAAGTGTCAAAAAGATGGAGCTAACTGTTTTAATGACATTCAGACTTTACTTCAATCAATAACGGAGCAGCATCGCCTCATCCGGAAACAACAACAATGTGTTCCGTGATAAAACATGCGACTGAAACTCTAATAACTAAAGTTCTTTGGGTGAATAATGTAAATTCACTACACCGGTATGTTTTAGCACTTTCATGGCAACATTTAGTGGCAAGATTTAGGTAACAACTTTACACTACTTTATATTAGAAATAACAACAGTGGAGGATGAATGTACCATAACAAGAAGATAGAGAAAAAGAAGAAGCTCATGACTACAAAGGCGTATGTGTGCAAATTTTCATGATTTATGCAGATCCCAAATACAAATCAGCAGACACCAGAAGGTAAGAAAAGTTGGTTGTGCATAATATTGTGAAACATAATGTCTGCTAATGGGTGCCATTTTGCGGTCCTCAAACACACTTTTTTTATTGATTTATTGAAACTTTTTTTAGTAGATTGCACAGTACAGTACATATTCCGTACAATTGACCACTATATGGTAACACCCGATTAAGTTTTTCAACTTGTTTAAGTCGGGGACCACGTTAATCAATTCATGGTACAAATATATACTATCGGCGTAATACAGTCATCATACAAGTTCATCATCAGAGTATATACATTGAATTATTTACATTATTTACAATCCGGGGGGGGAGTTGTGGAGGGAATATTACCATAGTAATACTTGTATCTCTGACTACGGTAGCCGTAATGGGCCGACAATCCATCAAGCTGTGCGGCTTCAAAGTCATACCAAAACCTTTTGACAGATTTTTGAGCACCGTGTGTAAAGTTATTTATTTTCAATGGAACATTTAAAGTTTTGGTGTTGTTTACTGGTGTCATATTGCAGTCTACACATATTTCTTATGTGTGACTGCCATCTACTGGTCACACTTATCATTACACCATGTACCAAATAAAATTCCTCCGAGCTCGGTAAGAAAAAACAAATTCATTCCGTACATTAGGCACACCGGGTTCTACGGCGCACTGTCGAGTTTTGAGAAAATGAAAGGATTTTAAGTGCACCTTATAGTCGGAAAAATACGGTACTTGAATGGACTCCAAAGTATGCCTTATTAATAATAATATTATTGAATTATGCTAATTTGCATGCAGCAAGCAAACCACTCAGATATTTCACCTCCAGGAACACCCTCCCCTTCCGCCAGGTAGCCAAGATGGCGACTGTCACTGCACACTCACCTTATGAAGTGTTTGAAGTACAACACCCTGAGAGTACTGAGAGTGCACTTCTCAGTGATAACCTGCTCAAACGCTGTGTTGCTCTGCAGGTACTACGCTGACATCAGGCAGACCATCTCAGCCAGCGACCAGGAGATGAACTCTGCTCTGGCCGAACTTTCCAGGGCAAGTAGAAACATTTACCTCAACTCAACTTCCTGCTCTGATGACACACCTGAGACGTGTGCATTGATTATAAAGTAGTCACTCTTTAAATGCCACCTTCCTTCAAGCTCTGAAGTCAAACGAAACACTTCTAAACACATCCTCATCTTAAAAGCAGGATTGTTCTTTGAGGAACATTTCAACCTGAATTGATTTCCACTACAAAAATGCCTTCATGAACTAACAGTGAAATTGATTTTCAAAATAAAATACTATAATGACAGCCAGTGAAATTGATTTACAAGGTATAATGTCTGTCTATCTGTGTTGGCCCTGCGATGAGGTGGCGACTTGTCCAGGGTGTACCCCGTCTTCCACCCAATTGTAGCTGAGATAGGCTCCAGCACCCCCGTAACTCCAAAAGGGACAAGCGGTAGGAAATGGATGGATGGATGATTTCCTGTACAAAAATGCCTTCATGTACTAACAGTGAAATCCATCCATCCATTTTGTACCGCTTATTCCCTTTGGGGTCGCGGGGGGCGCTGGTGCCTATCTCAGCTACAATTGGGCGGAAGGCAGTCTACACCCTGGACAAGTCGCCATCTCATCGCAAGGCCTAACAGTGAAATGGATTTTCAAAATAAAATACTATAATGACAGCCAGTGAAATTGATTTACAAGGTATAATGTCTGTCTATCTGCATTGGCCCTGCGATGAGGTGGCGACTTGTCCAGGGTGTACCCCCCGTTCCGCCCGGATGCAGCTGGGATAGGCTCCAGCACCCCCTGCCACCCCAAAAGGGACAAGCGGTAGAAAAATGGATGGATAATCCCATAAACAGTTCCAGTGCAACTAATATCTCAGAAGCACCTCCTGTGGAATATATATTTAAAATAAAGTCCTACAAGCACCTCACAGGACAACTGATTTTCAAAGTAAAATTACAAAAGCTGAATTGTTTTTAAAAATAAAAATCTGAAACGGTGGAATTGATTTTCAAAATAAAATCCAGCATGCATGTCCAGTTGAATTGACATTTAAAATAAACTCACAGAAGCACTTAGTTATACTGATTTCCAAAATAAAATCAAGTGGACACTCCAAGTGAAATACATTTTCTAGATAAAGGCCTCAAGCATGTCCAGTGTGATTTATTTTCAAAATACAATCTTACAAGTACTTCCACTGGAATCGATTTTCAAAATTAAATCACATCAGCTTCTTCTGTGGAATATATTTTTAATTGACATTTAAAATAAAATCACCCAAGCATCCAGTGAAATTGTTTTCCAAAATAAAATTGTCAGCACTTCCAAAGGAAATTATTTTGGAATAAAGTCCTTTAAATACTGCCAGTGGAGTTGATTTTCAAAATAAAGTCACATTAGAACATATTTAGTACATCCACTGAAATCGATTTCCAAACTAAATCATGTAAGCACTTCCAGTGGAACTGATTTTCAAAATAAAATCCCAAAAGCATATACAATAGAATGGATTTTTAGAATAAAATTACAGAAGCCCTTCCAGTAAAATTTATTACAAAATAAAATCATGAAATAACGTACAGTGAAATGTATTTCCAAAGTAAAATCACCTAAGCACTTCCATTGGAATTGATTTTCAAAACAAAATGACATAAGCACTTCCAGTGAAGTAGATTTCCAAAATAAAATCCTGTCAAGTGTAATGTATTTTTTTTTTAAAATACTTCAATCACTTACTGGGGAATCAATTTTCTAGATAAAATCAGATTAGTGCCTCCAGTAAAAAGAAAAAAATTATTTTAAAGATACATTAATTTAATCACTTCCAGAAAAATGGATTTTTTAAATAATTTCCAGTGGATTTTTTTTTCAAAATAAAAACAAAGTGAGCGTATCCAGTGGAATTTATTTTCAAAATAAATTGTCTATACTTTTCCAATGGGGCTCAGTCAAGCGCTAAAATGAATTTGAACCAATTACAGGCTGTAATTGTGCACATATATTACATACAACAATGTAACACCGATAAGTAGGACAGGAGGACACGTACTGTATGTTAGCAACACTAGCATTGCTAAACATGTTGTTAAATGAGTTCTTCTCTGTTGGTGTCGATTAAAAAGTTGTTGGTATCTTTATGTCATGAACCTTTGCAGGTGAGTCATTGTGAATACAGTATGCTTTTCATACCAATGTGTGTACATGTATATATATTTATTGATATGACTGACTTATGTAGTTGACATAAGACATCAATTGTCCACACTCTCTGATCCTAATTCTATGCTTCTGTGGCTGACTGCTTGTTTCAGAACTATTCTGGAGAACTCAACTACTTGGTGGCACTGCATGAGCTGTACAAGTACATCAACAAATACTACGATCAGGTACTCACAGTGTATACAGAGTGTGTAACATCAGATGAGAGACCCCATATTGTTTCTGTAAAAAAGTGAAGATCATTAGTTTTGAAAATGAGTGACACAACTGCTGCGTGGCTAATAAATAATATTAATAATAATAATAATAAATATGCCAGGTAGCACCGTCCTCTTCATCACACACACCGATTACAATCCAAGTTTGTTGACCTTATTCAAGTTTCATGCTGCTGAAACAGTCATAAAGGCTCCTCCCACTTCCTGTGGTACAGCTGAAAATAGAGATGTCCGATAATATCGGACTGCCGAAAAATGCTTTAAAATGTAATATCGGAAATTATCGTTTTTAAAAAGTAAAATGTACTACTTTTTAAAACTCCGCTGTATGGAGTGGTACACGGACGTAGGGAGAGGTACAGAGTAGTTGCGTCTCCGAGTCATACTTGCCAACCCTCCCGATTTTCCCGGGAGACTTCCGAATATCAGTGCCCCTCCCGAAAATCTCCCGGGGCAACCATTCTCTCCAATTTCTCCCGATTTTCACCCAGACAACAATATTGGGGGTGTGCCTTAAAGGCACCGCCTTTGAATGGCAGCCTAATCACATAATATCTACGGCTTTTCCCACACACAGGTGAATGCAACGCATACTTGGTCAACAGCCGTACAGATCACACTGAGAGTGGCCGTATAAACAACTTTCATACTGTTACAAATATGCGCCACACTGTGAACCCACACCAAACAAACACATTTCGGGAGAACATCCCCACCGTAACATAACATAAACCTAACAGAACAAATACCTAGAATCCCTTGCAGCACTAACTCTTCCGGGACGCTAGAATATACACCCCCGCCCACCTCAACCTCCCCATGCTCTCTCAGGGAGAGCATGTCCCAAATTCCAGGCTGCTGTTTTGAGGCCTGTTAAAAAAATAATGCACTTTGTGACTTCTATAATAAATATGGCAGTGCCATGTTGGCATTTTTTTCCATAACTCGAGTTGATTTATTTTTGGAAAACCTTGTTACATTGTTTAATGCATCCAGCGGGACATCACAACAAAATTAGGTATAATAGTGTGTTAATTCCACGACTGTATATATCGGTATCGGTTGATATCGGAATCGGTAATTACTGTATTTTTCTAACTATAAGTCACTGTTTTTTTCATAGTTTGGCCGGGGGTGCGACATATACTCCGGAGCGACTTATGTGTGAAATTAATAACACATTACCGTAAAATATCAAATAATAGTATTTATCTAATTCGCGGAAGAGACGAACAAAATGTCAGCAATCGTCACACACACGTCAGCAATCGTCACACACACGTCAACCACTGAGAATTCGGCGGGGGAGGGTCATGGCAGAAGTGCATTGTGGGTCATTGAATGCTAACTGCTATAGGCTATATGCTACTGCCGTAGCTATTAAAATGGGTCATTTCATCGTTGGCGGTAACTTGTAAAAACTGAGAGGGGATGAACAAAAATGGCACCAAATAGAAGATCATGTACTGCAGATTACAAGCTGGACATAGTGAAATATGCATCAGAAAAAGACAAGAGGAAGCGGCGCATGCCTTTGGAGTTGGCAGAGTTGTCAATTAGGAGTGACAGATTGTTTGGTAAATGTATAGCATGTTCTATATGTTATAGTTATTTGAATGACTCTTACCATAATATGTTACGTTAACAAACCAGGCACCTTCTCAGTTGGTTATTTATGCGTCATATAACATACACTTATTCAGCCTGTTGTTCACTATTCTTTATTTATTTTAAATTGCCTTTCAAATGTCTATTCTTGGTGTTGGGTTTTATCAAATAAATTTCCCCCAAAAATGCGACTTATACTCCAGTGCGACTTACATATGTTTTTTTCCTTCTTTATTGTGCATTTTCGGCTGGTGCCACTTATACTCTGGAGCGACTTATAAACCGAAAAATACGGTAAGAGTTGGACAATATCGAAATATCGGATATATATATATATATATATATATATATATATATATATATACATATATATATATATATATACATATATATATAATATAGGCCCTCTCTTTTTCATCATTCGGACTATTCCACTAAAATCAAAAAACTTGTGATTCACATTTTTGCTGCAGATTCCTAAAAAAACTGTCATAGAGATGATCTTTGACTCGCTTTTTGAAAACAGCAGAGCGCTTTTGTACCTCTTACAAACTAAACGGAGTAAAATCAAACGTCTACTGCAGAGGATGTTGGTTCTCCGGAGTCTACAAAATAAGACTAATAGCGAAGGAAGGAGTGCGGACCCCCCCAAAAAATTGAGTTGAACATCCCCGCGTTCCAGTCGTGTTTGTGAAAGGACTACAAATCTCCCTTTTGCCTTGAAGCTGACGATGGGGGGTGGTCTCGCCCACAGATCATCACGGCGCTGGAGGAGGACCCCACCGCCCAGAAGATGCAGCTGGGCTACAGACTCCAGCAGATCGCCGCCGCCGTGGAGAACAAAGTCACCGACTTGTGACAGAGGCCAGTCAAAGTGTGGCACCGGGAGAGTGGGAATTGAGACTTGTGCCCCCCTGCTGGGTGGACCCTCATGCTGCAGAGCACTGAAGATAGACATGACTTTTAGGACCTTTTTTTTTTTTTTACCTTTTTTATTATCTGACTGAAGACTGACCCTGGCCCAGGACTCTGACTATTTGAAATAATACGACTGACATACAGAAGTGCTGCGGCCATCTTCTTTCTTTGGATTAGCTTCTTGCTGCTCTTTATGTGTGTCTGCAAGTGTGTGTGTGTGTGTGTGTGTGTGTGAGTGTGTGAGCGTGTTGCTTGTCAATCATGTCGTGTTCCAGGAGCGGATCGCAGTCGCCGAGCGCCTCCAGAAAACGTCCGGTTTGGAAATCCGCTCACACGCATACTTACCAACCCCCCCGATACTCCAGGGGGACTCCCGGATTTCATTGCCCCTCCCGAAAATTTCCCGGGGAAACCATTCTCCTGAATTTCCACCCGGACAACAATATTGGGGGCGTGCCTTCAAGGCACTGCGTTTAGCTTCCTCTACAGCCTGTTGTCACGTCCGCTTTTCCTCCGTACAACTAGCGTGCCGGAGCAGTCACACAATATATGCGACACACACAAGTGAATGCAATGCATACCTGGTCAACAGCCATACAGGTCACACTGAGGGTGGCCCTATAAACAACTTTAACACTGTTACAAATATGCGCCACACTGTAAACCCACACCAAACAAGAATGACAAACACATTTCGGGAGAACATCCGCACCATAACACAACAGAACAAATGCCCAGAACCCATTGCAGCACTAACTCTTCTGGGACGTTACAATATAGACCCCCACTACCACAAAACCCTGCCCCCTGATTCTCCCGAATTCGGAGGTCTCAAGGTTGGCAAGTATGCTCACACGCCGTTTGTCTGTCCACATTGCCCGTGAGTTCAATTCCCAGATTGCTGCCGCCGCCGCCGCCTACCTCAGTCCGACTGTGCTCGTCGTGAAATGTGTCGCCCTCTCTCCCGACGCGCGTTTCCACCCTCCGCTGCAAGACATTAAAATCACGCTCACTGACCCCAAGGTCTTTTTTTTTCATAGGTGTGCTGATTGATGTTAGTGGTACGAAGTACACACAGATACTTGTTACAGAATTCACCTGCCGGGCGAGTAATGTTCACCTCACCTTTTATCCTATTATGATGATCCTTTTTTTTTTTTTCTACATTCCTGGTTCTCAGCAAGGCACTTTGTCACCTTGCTCTCTCCGACCTACAGTCCTGGTCAAAAGTTTACATACACTTGCAAAGAACATAATGTCATGGCTGTCTTCAGTTTCCAATCATTTCTACAACTCTTATTTTTTTTCTGATAGAGTGATTGAAGCACATACTTGTTGGTCACTAAAAACATTCATGAAGTTTGGTGCTTTTATGAATTTATTATGGGTCTACCGAAAATGTGACCAAATCTGCTGCGTCAAAATTGTTAATATTTGCTTACATGTCCCTTGGCAAATTTTCACTGTAATAAGGTGCTTTTAGTAGCCATCCATAAGCTTCTGGTTGAATTTTAGACCACTCCTCTTGACAAAATCAGTGCAGTTCAGCTAAATGTGTTGGTTTTCTGACACGGACTTGTTTCTTCAGCATTGTCCACACGTTTAAGTCAGGACTTTGGGAAGGCCATTCTAAAACCTTCATTCTAGCCTGATTTAGCCATTCCTTTACCACTTTTGATGTGTGTTTGGGGTCATTGTCTGCGCCCAAGACCCAATCTCCGGGTTGATGATTTTAGGTTGTCCTGAAGAATTTGGAGGTAGTCCTCCTTTTTCAATGTCCCATTTACTCTCTGTAAAGCACCAGTTCCATTGGCAGCAAAACAGGCTCAGAGCGGATTACCACCACCACAGTTGACGGTAGGGATGGCGTTCCTGGGATTGATTAAAGGTCTCACCTTTTCTCCTCCAAAAATATTGCTGGGTATTGTGGCTCAATTATGGTTTCATCTAACACACATTGGAAAAAATAAGACCTTCTGGAGGAAAGTTCTGTGTTCCAACAGGACAATGAGCCCAAACACATGTTAAAAGTGGTAAAGGAATGGCTAAATCAGGCTAGAATGAAGGTTTTAGAATAAGTCCTGACTCAAACGTGTGGACAATGCTGAAGAAACAAGTCCATGTCAGAAAACCAACACATTTAGCTGCATTGCACCAATTTTGTCAAGAGGAGTGGTCAAAAATTCAAGCAGAAGCTTGTGGATGGCTGCCAAAAGCGCCTTATTGCAGTGAATCTTGCCAAGGGACATGTAAGCAAATATCAACATTGCTGTATGTATACTTTTGATCCAGCATTTTCAGTAGACTCAAAATAAAAGAATTCATAAAAGAAGCAAACTTCATGAATGTTTTTTGTGACCAACAAGTATGTGCTCCAATCACTCTATCACAAAAAATAAGCGTTGTACAAATTATTTGAAACTCCAGATAGTAATGACATTATGTTCTTTACAAGTGTATGTAAACTTATGACCACGGCTGTAAGTTCGTTACGTTGGTTTGAGAAAGAAACACCGTCACATTTCCAACATTCTAAATACCTTTTTCGTTACAACAAAATGCCTCTGGGTATGACCGTTGAGTCATCGCCTGAGAAGATATCTGCCGAGGGAGAAGACAAACTGTTAGGCTGTAGAGCAGAGCTCTGCAAGGAGCAGTTTTAAAGATGTTTCTAATTCTACGTGTTAATATTGCTGTACATACTCTTTTCAAGTGTTAACTGTAGTCATTCAACCTGTTAACAAGTGGACTTTCTCACAGATGCTGACGCAATAAAGTATTCTTAGTGTTTTGTTCTCGGTTTTTGTTTCTTTTGAAAAGCAGACTCTTTGTGAGATAAAAAGGAATGGTTTGTTCCAGGAACTAATATTTTTTTCCACCTGAGAAAGAGCAACTACAAAGTTGGCCCACTAATCATTTCAAGTATTGAAATAACACTGCCAGTCATTTCTGCTGTAAAAATTTACAGTTTTTGATTTATTGTAGAATAATTTTTTTGACTGGTAACATTGTTTAGCCCCCCCTTGTCAAAACCTCAAACCTATTCAATTTGTTTGTGCTGCAAACATTTTTTGTCTATTATTGTTATGTACAGGGGGAGTAGACGGCACAGACAACAAGGGAGTCGTATTTAGCTCTGACTTATTTATATATAATCACTACATATATTAATAACAATAATATTAATAAACAAGGGTATGGAATGTGACTAAATCCAAGAGTGTGTATAGTGCGCAACTATGTGTGAATTAACTGTTGTGTGTTACCCGATGTGTTGAGTGGAGGTCAGAAGTCCCGGAGGGGAAAGGCATGCTCGAATGTCCGTGAGACAGGCAGGTAGTCGGGGGGTATGGCGATGCGTCAAAAAGGTCCGTGTCCAGGCAGGAGGTCGAGATCCAAGGGGAAGCCAGAAAACCAGAGGGGGGAAACAGGGGAGACGAGACGCACAGCTCGTCACTTGGAACCAAGGCAGACTGCAGGAAGGACGACAAGGAAGACACGAGACCAATCAGACACAACGGTGGACAACATACAGCGAGAGCAAGGTTGCAGATCGCTTACGGTACTCGAACAGATGACTACGTTCTGGTCCGGGATAGCAGGTTGTGCAGTCTATTGAAGGCAGGATCTCTGATCAACAACAGGTGTGCTGATTGCTGGTGATTGACTAGCTGCCGGCTGCAGCAGGACTGGCGCACTCCTGGAAGTGTGCTGCAAACAATTTTTGTCTAACTATTATAGCTTTTGTGTTAACATTTCATAGTTTTTGTTCATAACGTGTTATTATTCATAACCAGCCCCAGGGGTGTCAAACTTGTTTTCATTGAGCGCCACATCGCAGTAATGGCTGCCTTCAGAGGGCCGTGTTTTTTTAAATTAATGATGCAATAACCTGTGATTAGTCAAAATTCTAATTGATTAAAAAAATATATATATATATTTGACAGCATTGCGTAATCACTTCATATTATTACCCCATTGCCTATGCACTCCATTATTAGATTTTTCATGAACAAACTGTTAGCTTTACTAACACATTTTTGTAATACACTATACAATAATGGAATATTTGGTATGATTAGATAATGTTTGGACGATACGCATTTTTTTCCTATCGAAATAATTATTTGCCTTTGGTAAAAAAAAAAGAAAAAAAAATGAAGTATTTTATTAACACACATTTTCCCCAGGCTTTTGCGGGCCCCATACAACGATGTGGCGGGCCAGATCCGGCCCTTGGGCCTTGAGTTAGACACCAGTGCCCTAGACCGTGTCGAAAATTCACCAAACTTGTGTCATTTGTGCTGCAAAATATTTTGGTCTATATTTTTTTAATGTTAATGTTGTGTAGTTGTTATGTTGCTAACATATTATTATTTGTACTCATCCCTTTAATATAAAAACTATAATAGTTAGATAAAAAATGGGGGAAAATTCAGATGAGACTTTGACGAGGTGAGAGGGGCTGGTTATAAAAAGTAAAAACGTTAACTTGTAAACTATAACAGACAACAAAAATTGCAGCACAATTTTCCCCTCAAATATCCCCCGTTTTGTCCGAAACGTTTGGTTATGAGTGATAAAATTTAAATAGCATAAAACTATAATAGTTAAGTCAGGGTTCGGCGACCCATAATGTTGAAAGAGCCATATTGGACCAAAAATAAAATAAATAAAAAAATCTGCCTGAAAGCCTTATAAGTCTTATTTTGAAGGCAAAACATGACGTAAGTGTCTATATTAGCCTACTATCAAAATAACTATGTCGCAGACTGAAACCAATCTACTTTGACAGAAATGTTGAAATTGTATATGTATTCTACACATTTTTGCAACAACAAAACAGTAAAATAGAGGTTTCTCGCAGGATGAGATAACTCCTGGAAATGACTGGCTTTTAATGGCCAAAGGTATAGATGTGTGTGTCGTAGTCAAAGGAAACGTCGGGCTGTCTTCTTTAAATGGATTTAGAACAATCTTTGCAAACTGGGTAACATTTGCTGTGGTCTAGAACAACATGGCACACAAACAACCATGAGAAATGCAGCCAATATTATATACAGACAATAAGTCATGAGACATGCAAGTAAAAATTAAATACACAGAGTACATAAGTAAAGGAAATTAAATGAGCTCAAATATACCTATTTGAGTAATGCCCTGACCAAATCTGCTTGATAAGCACTCCACACAAGTCAATAACATCAACAAAGCTAACCTTTGTGCATTCATACACAGTATAAAGCATTTGGTGGACAAAATAAGACAAAGGAGTGGCATAAAATACCGTATTTCCTTGAATTGCCGCAGGGCATATGTATTGCGCCTGCCTTGAATTACTGCCAGGTCAAACTCGCTTTGCAAAATAATTAGCGCATGCTTAGTATTACCGCCTGGTCAAACTCGTGACGTCACGAGTGACACTTCCCTTGTCATCCTTTTCAAAATGAAGGAGGCTGATTTAAATACCGGTAATTTGAAATTGCATAAAGGGGAGAAGATTAAGAGCTATTCAGTAGGATTAAAAGTCCAAGCTTACATCACACTCAAATTTTTACGGCATCCCTTTGGTAAGTGCCGGAGTGAGAAGAGGACTTAAAATAATTAGCGCGTGCTTACTTTTACCGCATGCCTTTGGTAAGCGCAGGAATGAGAAGAGGTTTTAAATTAATTAGCGCCCCGGCGGTAATTCAAGGAAATACGGTATGTATTTCTGTGGCAGTGTCAAAAGTACATGTAAACAAACTATGGTAAGTTCATGGGCCGCCAAAATTAGTAGGACCAAACAGCGCTCGCCAAATACTCTCATCAGAGAATCATGTTCAATGTGAACAGTTCTATTACTAACAATTAAGAAGGTTTGTGTTATGTTTATCCTCCTAAAGGAACCTTATTAAAACCAAAATATATGTTTTCCCCCAATCTTTTTCTATTTTCATACATTTTTGAAAAAGCTTCAGGGAGCCACTAGGGCGGCGCTAAAGAGCCGCAGGTTGCTGACCCACGAGTTAGACGAAACAATTGCAGCACAAACGAATGAGTTTAGGGAGATTTTAAGAAAGTACAGCACAAATGGATGGTGTTGTGTGCCCAACTTGTCACGTAATAGTTACTATCATCTTAACGATAAAAGAAAGATTATTGTCTTTTTATGCCTTTTATTCCAGCTCTTTCTTCTTCTTCCACTTCCAGGTGTCCAACACAACATACATGTCCTCATATCCGGTGTGCCCCGCCCTTAACTTCCCCTCACACAGGTTCCGGTGTTGTCATGTGACCTGAGTAACCAACACATGACAGGCAGTGTTGTTTTGATATTTTCAACGATTAAGGGGCCTAACTTCACATAAGGAAGCGAAGGTAAACAAACACTTGTGTCCCTTCGGTGCTATTTTATCACCGTTTGGTCTGTCGAGTAAACAAAATGAGACTTTTTAGAGCCTACCTCGCCAAGATAGCGACTAGCATAAGTGTATTACTGCAAACTCACTATGCCAACCATTGACATCTGATAAGTAGACGCAGCATTAGCTAGTGTGACGCGAGAAATTCGGCCGCCATCTTGAAGTGGTGATGAGGAGCTGGCGAGCAGCCTAAACGGACAGTTGACAGGTAGAAAACAAAGATGCTAAACTGACAGTTGACACGTCAACTGTCAGTTTAGCATCTTTGTTTTCTACCTGTCAACTGTCAGTTTAGCATCTATGTTTTTTACCTGTCAACTGTCAGTTTAGTATCTTTGTTTTCTACCTGTCGACTGTCAGTTTAGCATCTTTGTTTTCTACCTGTCAACTGTCAGTTTAGCATCTTGTTTTTCTTCCTGTCAACTGTCAGTTTAGCATCTTGTTTTCCTACCTGTCGACTGTCAGTTTAGCATCTTTCTTTTCTACCTGTCAACTGTCAGTTTAGCATCTTTCTTTTCTACCTGTCAACTGTCAGTTTAGCATCTTGTTTTTCTACCTGTCAACTGTCAGTTTAGCATCTTTGTTTTCTACCTGTCGACTGTCAGTTTAGCATATTTCATTTCTACCTGTCGACTGTCAGTTTAGCATCTTAGTTTTCTACCTGTCAACTGTCAGTTTAGCATCTTTGTTTTCTACCTGTCAACTGTCAGTTTAGCATCTTTGTTTTCTACCTGTCAACTGTCAGTTTAGCATCTTTCTTTTCTACCTGTCAACTGTCAGTTTGGAATCTTTCTTTTCTACCTGTCAACTGTCAGTTTAGCATCTTTCCTTTCTACCTGTCAACTGTCAGTTTAGCATCTTTCTTTTCTACCTGTCAACTGTCAGTTTAGCATCTTTCTTTTCTACCTGTCAACTGTCAGTTTAGCATCTTTCTTTTCTACATGTCAACTGTCAGTTTAGCATCTTTCTTTTCTACCTGTCGACTGTCAGTTTAGCATCTTTGTTTTCTACATGTCGACTCTCAGTTTAGCATTTTTGTTTTCTACCCATCAACCGCCAGTTTAGCATCTTTGTTTTCCAGCTGTCAACCGTCAGTTTAGCATCTATGTTTTCCAGCTGTCAACCGTAAGTTTAGCATTTTTGTTTACCAGCTGTCAACTGTCAGTTTAGCATCTTTGTTTTCTACCTGTCAACTGGCACTTTAGGCTGCTCACCGGCTCCTCATCACCACTTCAAGATGGCCGCCCAATTTCTCGCCTCACAGCAGCCAATGCTGTGTCTACTTATAAGATGGCTATGTTCTGAGCTGCCAGTCTTTTTACGTGAAGTATTTTTTTTTTAATAAGTAAACATTGTCCATGTATTTTACAAGACGTACTTCTCAGTGTAAACACACTTATTATGTGTTGCGTTTAAAAGTAGTACAAAAATTTTACTATACAATCCATCTATTTTTTTTTTTACTGCTCGTCCCTTCTTTGGGGTTGCGGGGGGTGCTGGAGCCTATCTCAGCTGCATTCGGGCACTTAATCAAAACATAAATAAACAAGTTGTTATTTCTTATTTTTAGTTTTGGTTTTATTTTGAAAAATGAAGGCGTTCCTAAAGTCCGCATTATATAACTTTGATGCATAGGTTTAATCTTTGATGTGATTATTTTTTCAACAACAAAACTGCATCATAAAGCCTTCTTAACTTCAACAGCAGGTTTTATTAATTGTATTATACCAGGGGTCACCAACGCGGTGCCCGCAGGCACCAGGTAGCCCGTAAGGACCAGATGAGTAGCCCGCTGGCCTGTTCTAAAAATAGCTCAAATAGCAGCACTTACCAGTGAGCTTCCTCTATTTTTTCCTTTTTCGACATTTTTCATTCTAAGAGACAAAACTCAAATAGAATTTGAAAAAAATCCAAGAAAATATTTTAAAGACTTGGTCTTCACTTGTTTAAATAAACTCATTTATTTATTTTTTTTACTTTCCTTCTTATAACTTTCAGAAAGACAATTTTAGAGAAAAAATACAACCTTAAAAATAATTGTAGGATTTTTAAAAACATTTACCTTTTTACCTTTTAAAATCCTTCCTCTTCTTTCCTGACAATTTAAATCAATGTTCAAGTATTTTTTTTATTGTAAAGAATAATAAATACATTTTAATTTAATTCTTCACTTTAGCTTCTGTTTTTTCGATGAATATTTGTGAAATATTTCTTCAAACTTATTATGATTAAAAATAAAAAAAAATATTCTGGCAAATCTAGAAAATCTGTAGAATCAAATTTAAATCTTATTTCAAAGTCTTTTGAAGTTCTTTTAAAATTTTTGTTCTGGAAAATCTAGAAGAAATAATGATTTGTCTTTGTTCGAAATATAGCTTGGTCCAATTTGTTATATATTCTAACATAGTGCAGATTGGATTTTAACCTATTTAAAACATGTCATCAAAATTCAAAAATTAATCTTAATCGGCAAAAAATTTCTAATGATGTTCCAT
Source organism: Nerophis ophidion (assembly GCF_033978795.1). Taxonomy (NCBI): domain Eukaryota; kingdom Metazoa; phylum Chordata; class Actinopteri; order Syngnathiformes; family Syngnathidae; genus Nerophis; species Nerophis ophidion. Next base: position 59,295,555 of record NC_084612.1, read on the forward strand.
AAATTTTTTTTTTTTTTTTCAGAAAGATTCGAATTAGCTAGTTTTTCTCTTAATTTTTTTCGGTTGAATTTTGAATTTTAAAGAGTCGAAATTGAAAATAAACTATTCAAAATGTAAACATTTTTTTCGTGTTTTCTCCTCTTTCAAACCGTTCAATTAACAGTTTTTTTCATCATTCATTCTCCACAAAAAACCTTCTGTAAAAGGAAAAAAAATGTATAACGGAATGACAGACAGAAATACCCATTTATATATATATATATATATATATATATATATGTATGTATATAATATATATATAATGTATATATATATATATAATGTATATATATATATACATATATATATATATATATATATATATATATATATATATATATATATTAAAGGTAAACTGAGCAAATTGGCTACTTCTGGCAATTTATTTAAGTGTGTATCAAACTGGTAGCCCTTCGCATTAATCAGTACCCAAGAAGTAGCTCTTGGTTTCAAAAAGGTTGAACATAGATTTTTTATTTTTTTTTTAAACGACTGAGGTTTTAAAAGACTATAGAGTAGGGTTTCATCTCGGTCCACACTTCATACCAGAAGGTGGCGGTAATGCACACCATAAGGCTGCTTGCCAACCGCCCTTAAACCAGAGAAGAAGAAAAAGAAGGAGTAACACGGCCGACGACAAAAGGCACGAAAGAATTGTTGAATGAAAAATTAGACAAATCTGTCCGTCGTGATTAAAAAAAAACGACAGCATTAGTCAAGAAAGTTCCTCTCAATTAACTGACCTTCCAGCTCACAAGCGTCTGCTTCAGGTAAATCACATTTCAAGAGCTAGGCTAGTGCTAGCGGGCTAATGCTAACGTCACGTTACATACTTGACGCAGTAGGAGAGTTGAATAACACAATAATAATATCTCATGTCTTTCTTGAAATTATGTATTTTTTCAGTCGTATTTTTCCACCAAGAAAACCTTTGATAATGCTGTTCTCACAATGACGCGCTCATCCGCCTTGCTAACCGCTAACAGTTGCGTCATCGTAGTCTTGTTCGTATGAGGATTGTTTGTAAACAACTGATTAAGGATACAAAGAAAAATGTAAGCATTGAAAAATCCAAATTTGTTTTCCTAAAAAAAAAAATATTTAAGTTGCACACTCACTGGGTGTGGTGAAATGTGTTCTCCGCATTTGACCCATCCCCTTATCCACCCCCTGGGAGGTGGGGGTAGCAGTGAGCAGCAGCGGTGGCCGCGCCCGGGAATCATCTTTGGTGATTTAACCCCCAATTCCAACCCTTGATGTTGAGTGCCAAGCGGGGAGGTAATGTGCCCCATTTTTATAGTCTTTGGCTGGGGTATGAACTCAAAACCTGCTCCATGGCCTAGCGGTTAGAGCAGGGGTCACCAACCTTTTTGAAACCAAGAGCTACTTCTTGGGTACTGATTAATGTGAAGGGCTAACAGTTTGATAGACACTTAAATAAATCTCCAGAAATTTGCTCAATTTACCTTTAATAAACAAATGTGTGTATATATATATATAAAAATGGGTATATTCTGTCTGTCATTCCGTCATACATTTTTTTTCCTTTTACGGAAGGTTTTTTGTAGAGAATAAATGAAGAAAAAAACACTTAATTGAACGGTTTAAAAGACGAGAAAACATGAAAAAAATGAACATTTATTTTGCAACATAGTTTATCTTCAATTTCGAGTCCTTAAAATTCAAAATTCAACCCAAAAAAATGAGGAGAAAAACTAGGTAATTTGAATCTTTTTGAAAAAATGTATAAAAGAATTTATGGAACATCATTAGTAATTATTCCTGATTAAGATTAATTTTAGAATTTTGATGACATGTTTCAAATAGGTTAAAATCCAATCTGCACTTTGTTAGAATATAGATGGATAGATAGATAGATAGATAGTACTTTATTGATTCCTTCAAGAGAGTTCCTTCAGGAAAATTAAAATTCCAGCAGCAGTGTACGGAGTTGAGATCAATTTTTTTTTTTTTAAGTAACAAGTAAATAATGGGGGTTTAAATGGAAACAAAATAGAGAAATATTACAATAAGAATACAAATTAAAAAGCGATATAAAAGTAATATAAGAATATAACAAGAGAAAGTAGGCAGTAGTGACCATGTTACGAAAATATAACAAATTGGACCAAGCTATATTTCTAACAAATACAAATCATTATTTCTTCTACATTTTCCAGAACAATATTTTTAAAAGAAATTCAAAATACTTTGAAATAAGATTCAAATTTGATTCTACAGATTTTCTAGATTTGCCAGAATAATTTTTTGGAATTTTAATCATGAGAAGTTTGAAGAAATATTTCACAAATATTCTTCGTCGAAAAACCAGATGCTAAAATGAAAAATTAAATTAAAATGTGTTATTATTCTTGAGAATAAAAAAAAAATACCTGAACATTGATTTAAATTGTTAGGAAAGAAGAGGAAGGAATTTAAAAGGTATATGTGTTTAAAAATCCTAAAAACTAAAAGGTTGTATTTTTTTCTCTAAAATTGTCTTTCTGGAAGTTATAAGAAGCAAAGTAAAAAAAAAAAATGAATCTATTTAAACAAGTGAAGACCAAGTCTTTAAAATATTTTCTTGGATTTTTAAATTCTATTTGAGTTTTGTCTCTCTTAGAATTGAAAATGTCGATCAAAGGAAGACCAGCTTGCTAGTAAATAAATCAAATTTAAAAAAAGAGGCAGCTCACTGGTAAGTGTTGCTATTTGAGCTATTTTCAGAACAGGCCAGCGGGCGACTCATTTGGCACCGTGTTGGTGACCCCTGGGTTAGAGTGTCCGCCCTGAGATCGCTGGGTTGTGAGTTCAAAGCCTGGCCAAGTCATACCAGAGACTATAAAAATGGGACCCTTTACTACTATGAATTAATTAACGTGGACCCCGACTTAAACAAGTTGAAGAACTTATCCGAGTGTTACCATTTCTTGGTCAATTGTACGGAATATGTACTGTACTGTGCAATCTACTAATAAAAGTTTCAATCAATCAACCTACGGATCTCAGGGCAGACACTCTAACCACAAGCCACTTTACTGTTCCAGGTCTAAGAATGGTTAGACTAGACTTTTGATCATGAACAAAAAAAGTATTTAAAAAAAACAAAAAAAAAACTTAAAATTCACTTGTAAATTTGAATGCATTCCTCTGTTTTATGTCATTTTATTGTGTCGATGCCAGGGGATAGAATATATAAGCCATGGTACCGGATGGAGGTGTCCAAGCATTTTTCATAGTAGAAGTTTTGTTAAAACAAATATTTCACCTAATTAAGCACAAAATACCATTTACTGTTCTTGAATAACACAACGAAGAAAGCACTACCCATTTCATTATAGAGGTTTTGTTAAATGCAACTATCAAAGTGTTGGATTCATCGCTCAGTCGATATTAAGACTCCAATTCTTTGTGATTAATTATTCAGTGCTTTTTAAGTGGCTGACTGACGTCGACATGAACGGTTGTCAACATGAACGAAGCTCGCCGGTGCATTTGTATGACCTTTGCAAGGAAGTTATATAATCATTCAGTTGGTTTGTTAATCGGTCAAAACAACTCAAAAACGATTTTCAGTTTTTCATTACACTTTTAAGAGCTATCAAAAAGATAAGGAACAACTGATTACATTTTTTAGGCCTGATCTGGATAATTTGTACTATGTTAACTTACGTCCTCTTTGCTTCTCAGTTATTTCCGGTTACGCCTGATAGTATTATTTGTCCATACATTTTCATAAGTACAGCTCAGCATAACATTGTATCCTTAACAATAAAGAATATATGGATCAACCTACATTTATTTAAACGTAATTAAACTTGTAAAAAAATTGACGAACTTGAACAATTTGATAGTGAAAAATAAAATTACCAAAAATAAATAATACATTCAAATTGATCAGCAAAATTAAGTCAGAATCATATTTAAAACACTGTAACCTACAAAACAAAAATGAATCAAAGCATTTGTGCTGATTTATTTCAATCAAAATGAGGAAGTCAGGATTAATGGCTACAATGAGCACGTTTTGCTGGACACAGCTTTTCAAAGCTGATAAACCCTATTCTTTGAGGTCGCTAACGCCCTGCAGAGACAAAGATGGATGACTCATAGAAGGGATCACATTTTTTTTATTGTGCTATAAATAGCTCAAATAGTTATTGGCACATTTGGATGAAACTTTCAGGAAATGCCCGAAATGAGAAAAGGAACGAGTGATTACATTTTGGGGCTAATCTGTATCACCGTCTGGATTCAGGACGTTCTTTTACTATAGGAAGGTCAGGGCGCAGCAGAGGCCAAGGCTCTCCTATTTCACTATGTTATGATCATTTATGGCTTTAGTGGCGGACTCCAGGAATACGAGCAATTGTTAATAGTGTACTTGATAAAAAAATATCTAGTGATTCAGTTTTGTTGTGTTCAAGTAAATATTGTTAAGCGTCTAACAATGTTGGACTGCTGTCATCCCATTGTTTGAAACAATTACACATAAGGACAATCCGATTTACAGCTGCTGTGTCTGTTGGTTCACTTGCATCCTTGCAATTTGTCTGTTTGAAATGTGGCATTGAATTCTGGCTTGTCTTGTTTTTGTTTTTTTGCAGAAGAATATGGAGCCCCCAAAGCAAGCAAATCCAGACTGCGGTTCTCAGGAAGTTAACCCGGTGTTTCTGCAACAACTCAGAGAGCTGGACATTCCAGAAGAGGCAGCTAAACAGGTAGAACAGTGCACTAATGTGCAAGCTTGCTCTTGTAGCTTCCAAGTAGGGCTGTCTTCAATTAAGGATTAAATTGTCAAATCTGATTAATTAGATCAGGCCCATCATTCACCATTCGTCCTATTTGTGGCATGTTTTTTCCCCATGCGAAATAAGGTGTCAGTAATGTCACATGAATATTTCCAAGTTAATTAAAGATACATATTAGACAAATACATGTTTTCATCAAAGTGAACAAAACAAAGATCCCATTTGAGACTTTTTCCAACTCAAAAAAAGGCTAAACCACAGCTTTTAAGGTTGGTTCTGGCGCAGCACCGAGAGGACATCAAACTTGATTAAATTGAGGACGTATAAGTCGTAAACAAGATGCAGGACAAATCACAAAAACTCGAAAGAGCCGCTGCGTTTATTGAGTTTAAGATAAATAAATAAATAAATGGGTTCTACTTGTATAGCGCTTTTCTACCTTCAAGGTAGGGCTGGGCGATATATCGCAGGTTTGTGTCTGTGCGATATAGAAAATGACTATATCGTAATATTCAATTATATGTTCTCACACGTTGCTTTAAGCTGCGTGCATTACATTACTGGCGTGTCTTACTCCTTCTTGTCTGTCCTTCTCACAGAGACGTAAAATAAGCCCGCCTTCTTACATACGTCACATTCTGTCGCTCGTGTAGCGTCACACGCTCTCGCCGAGATCTAACGTTAGCATGGCTAACGTTAGCAGAGGCAGGTCGAGTTGCTTTTAGCTGCGTGCATTACATTACTGCCGTTTGTCACTCCTCCTCGTCTCTCATTCTGACAGATACGGGAAACAAGCCCGCGTTCTTACATACGTTACATACTCTCGCGAATCTAGCGTCATAGCTCTCGCCGATCAGAGAGAGAGAGAGATAGTGCGAAACTTATCACAAATGGAGGAAGAAAAATAAATGCCCAACATAAAGAGCAGGAGGTCCATGATCTGGCGGTGGTTTATCTCCAAGTGGGAAGATATTCAGCAGACAACAGCAATATGCTGTTCAATGTATATACTATGATGATTAACCTGTGTGATGACTGTATTATGTTGATAATATATATTTGCACCATGACTTGATTAACGTGGACCCCGACTTAAACAAGTTGAAAAACTTATCTTATTCGGGTGTTACCATTTAGTGGTCAATTGTAGGGAATATGTACTGTACTGTGCAATCTACTAATAAAAGTTTCAATCAATCAATGCAAAGTATGCAGCAGAAGTGTTACTACAAAAAGGTAGCAACATTATTAATTTGTTCTTTCATTTAAAAATTTACCTGTGAGAATGAAGATTAATGAATACAGTTTTGGTCAATTGACTTAGTTGTGATTTCCCTCTCTGCATGAAAGTTTAAAAGTAGCATATATTAATGCAGTATGAAGAATAATTTTTTAATGTGGACATATAAAATCATCATACTGCTGTCATATCAATCAATCAATGTTTATTTATATAGCCCCAAATCACAAATGTCTCAAAGGACTGCACAAATCATTACGACTACAACATCCTCGGAAGAACCCACAAAAGGGCAAGGAAAACTCACACCCAGTGGGCAGGGAGAATTCACATCCAATGGGACGCCAGTGACAATGCTGACTATGAGAAACCTTGGAGAGGACCTCAGATGTGGGCAACCCCTCCACCCCCTCTAGGGGACCGAAAGCAATGGATGTCGAGCGGGTCTAACATGATACTGTGAAAGTTCAATCCATAGTGGCTCCAACACAGCCGCGAGTGTTCAGTTCAAGCGGATCCAAGACAGCAGCGAGAGTCCCGTCCACAGGAAACCATCTCAAGCGGAGGCGGATCAGCAGCGTAGAGATGTCCCCAACCGATACACAGGCAAGCGGTCCATCCTGGGTCCCGACGAGCGGTCCATCCTGGCTCTCGACTCTGGACAGCCAGTACTTCATCCATGGTCATCGGACCGGACTCCCTCCACAAGGGAGGGGGGGACATAGGAGAAAAAGAAAAGAAGCGGCAGATCAACTGGTCTAAAAAGGAGGTCTATTCAAAGGCTAAAGTATACAGATGAGTTTTAAGGTGAGACTTAAATGCTTCTACTGAGGTAGCATCTCGAACTGTTACCGGGAGGGCATTCCAGAGTACTGGAGCCCGAACAGAAAACGCTCTATAGCCCGCAGACTTTTTTTGGGCTCTAGGAATCACTAATAAGCCGGAGTCTTTTGAACGCAGATTTCTTGCCGGGACATATGGTACAATACAATCGGCAAGATAGGCTGGAGCTAGACCGTGTAGTATTTTATACGTAATTAGTAAAACCATAAAGTCACATCTTAAGTGCACAGGAAGCCAGTGCAGGTTAGCCAGTACAGGCGTAATATGATCAAACTTTCTTGTTTTTGTCAAAAGTCTAGCAGCTGCATTTTGTTACCAACTGTAATCTTTTAATGCTAGACATGGGGAGACCCGAAAATAATACGTTACAGTAATTGAGACGAGACGTAACAAACGCATGGATAGTGATCTCGGCGTCTTTAGTGGACAAAATGGAGCGAATTTTAGCGATATTACGGAGATGAAAGAAGGCCGTTTTAGTCACGCTTTTAATGTGTGACTCAAAGGAGAGAGTTGGGTCGAAGATAATACCCAGATTTTTTTACCGAGTCACCTTGTTTTATTATTTGGTTGTCAAATGTTAAAGTTGTATTATTAAATAGAGGTCGGTGTCTAGCAGGACCGATAATCAGCATTTCCGTTTTTTGGGCGTTAAGTTGCAAAAAATTAGCGGACATCCATTGTTTAATTTCATTAAGACACGCTTCCAACTGACTACAGTCCGGCGTGTTGGTCAGCTTTAGGGGCATGTAGAGTTGGGTGTCATCAGCATAGCAGTGAACGCTAATACCGTATTTGCGTATGACGTCACCCAGCGGCAGCATGTAGATGCTGAAGAGTACAGGGCCAAGGACCAAACCCTGGGGAACTCCACACGTTACCTTAACATAGTCCGAGGGCATACTGTTATGGGAGACGCACTGCACCCTGTCAGTAAGATAAGAGTTAAACCAAGACAGGGCTGAGTCTGACATACCAATTTGTGTTTTGATACGCTCTAATAAAATATTATGACGGTATCGAAAGCAGCGCTAAGATCGAGGAGCAGCAACATAGATGACGCATCAGAATCCATCGTTAGCAATAGATCATTAGTCAATTTTGCGAGGGCTGTCTCAGTAGAGTGATTTGCCCTGAAACCGGATTGAAAGGTTTCACATAGATTGTTAAACGCTAAGTGTTCATTTAGCTGCTCTGCAACAATTTTTTCGAGGATTTTCGAAATAAAGGGAAGCTGAGACACCGGTCCGTAGTTTACCATGAGGTCAGGATCGAGGTTAGGTCTTTTCTTATGCATCAAGTGTTCATTCAAGGCCAAAGCAAAATATCGTAAAATATATCGTATATATAGCGATATGGCCTAAAAATATTGCGATATTAATAAAAGCCAATATCGCCCAGCCCTACTTCAAGGTACTCAAAGCGCTTTGACACTACTTCCACATTTACCCATTCACACACACATTCACACACTGATGGAGGGAGCTGCCATGCAAGGCGCTAACCAGCACCCATCAGGAGCAAGGGTGAAGTGTCTTGCTCAGGACACAATGGACACAACGAGGTTGGTACTCGTGGGGATTGAACCAGGTACCCTCGGGTTGCGCACGGCTACTCTCCCACTGCGCCACGCCGTACCCAGATCAATTCACAAAAAACAAAGGTCATGCGTATCAAGAACATTACACCAATAACAACAGACCATAATCAGAGGAGGTAGTCAGTTTTACATACTTGGGGAGCATAATCGGTGTAGATGGAGGGGCAGATGAAGATGTCAAATCCAGAATAGGGAAAGCAAGAACATCATTCAACATACTAAACAAAATATGGAGAGCAAAAAACATTTATCTCAAAACCAAACTGAAAATCTTTAACTCCAATGTCAAATTCATCCTGCTGTACGGACCAGAAACATGGAAAACCACCAATAGCATACTCACTAAAGTACAGACGTTCATAAACCGTTGCTTCCGTCCGGTCCTAGGAGTCTACTAGCCTGACACCATCACCAATGCCAACCTGTGGGAACTCTCCAAACAGGAACCAGTGGAATTGCAAATCAGGGGAAGGAAGTGGAGCTGGATAGGCCACACACTCAGAAAACCCAATGAATAGACCACCAAACAGACATTAACATGGAACCCACAGGGAAAAGGAAACAGAGGGAGACCAAGAACAACCTGGAGAAGAAGCACGGAATAGGAGATGAGAGCTGAGGGGCTGTCATGGCAACAACTCGACCGAAGGACACAAGACCCAAATGGGTGGAAGGCTTTTGTCAACGGCCAATGTTCCTCAGAGAATACTAAGGCCTAAGTAAATAAGTTACCTTTTTCAAGGGGGGAGCTACAGCTCCGGAGCAAGGTGGTGTGTCCCAGTCATGATCATATTTTTTAGCGGTTCCACAGCCCATCCAGATGACCTTTTATCACTTCTCCAATGTAGAAACATCCTTTCAACATGTAAGACAATATTCTTGTTCGCAGACCAATAGTTTTTATATAATAAGAGATCCGGGAGGTCAAAACATGCCAACTAATTCTAGAGACGTGACCGCTTTCCGAAAGTCTGAAATGACAACTGAAACTAAGATTTATTTCTTACTCTCTAAACGAAAGATACTTAAAGGAGACATGAACACTGCCATAAGCTGGGGGCCCGGCATGTACAAACTGACCTCCCTCCCACTGAGAGGGAGGAATATTTACTAGGACTGGGATATGTCTGTCTACAATCCGCTTGGAAAAAATACTGCAATACCGTAGAGGCGAATTTCCTGTTTTAATGACAATTTCTTCAAATTTGAGTTTTTCTCACTCAATGCAGAAAATCAACAGCAAGATGGCGCAACCAAACTTGATAGTTGATACTATTACCTGGCTGTGGGCGTGTCACTACCATTGCTCTGTTACCAGGGCACAAGTGCCTGTGTTTAAGCAACTAAATTTGCTTTGTAACTTCCAGTTTCTTCCGACCAAAAAATATTTATATTTATAAAACTTTTTTTTTTAATTGATATTCATTACATGTCTATCGCGATACATAACACTTTATTGACCCAGCTTTAATATTTACCCCGGATTTCCACCAAATCCCTACTGCCATTCTGATGCGCATTGTTTGGTTCCACCGTGCAGCGTAGTCGTGCGGATTTTTATGAGATCTTGCACATTTGTGTGTAATCATGTGATAAGGAGTGTTGCAGTAAAGCAAACAGTTAACCGTATCCTTCCAGAACAGCAAAATCAAATGAATGTGGTCCTTCCATTCAAAATGCGGCAATTTGGCCGTCCATCAATGCCCACAGACTGTCTTTGATTACACTAACTTGACATTATCCCTGGCGAGCGTACACATCTCATTTAATTCCCGCTAACCATTTGCCCGGACCCATATCAGCAAGTATTTGACGCAGGACCCCAAATAGCTGTTGATGCCGGTGATTTGATTGTTTGATTTTGAACCTCCAGAATCAGCATTTCCTCATCCATTTGTGTCAATGAGGTTAGATTACGTCTGAAAACCTTTGACAAGTTGACTTCAGCTCCGTCCTCGCACATTAGAATGTTTCAAAGTGTAAATACAATTCGCCTTCGTGAGTTTGCACTTTTCAGTGATAGTCGACATCTTGTCTATGTAGCAGATGGTACCCAGGGTTTCCCACACATTCATTTATTTGTGGCGGCCCGCCACGAAAGAATTACGGCCGCCACAAATAAAAAAAGAATTTAAAAAAAACAATTAATTTAAAAAATATTTTTTTTTTTTTCCGGTTTTTGACTCGATCGACCGCTCATAAAAGCAATGGGACTCTGTCTGTGAATGTAGCTTGTAGTTAAATATTATATAAATATGTACATAAAGTGTTGTAATTATATTCCAACTCCGCGTTCTTCTTGGTCATCGCCGCCGCCCCCCAAACCCCTTGCCGCCCGACCACACCACCGCAAATAGATGCCTGACCTGTGGGAAACACTGGTACCACACAAAAGACATAATCTCTGCTTAAGTTATTTTGAATGATTGTACAATGGAGGAGTTGGGGATTAATATATGTGTACATATTTGGAATTTACTTGTGGATACCGCAAACTAATTTAATTGCATTTTTTTGGAATACTAAAATATTTGCCTGTATTATTTTGAAAATGAATCGGATATTTTATTTTGTGTTTGTGCATTACTTCCCTCTTCGATTTTCTGCTTCGTCTCTGTTATGTTTTTGGACATTACTACTTGCCGTAGTTTTGAAGCGATGCATGATGGGAATCTGGATGTTGTGTGTCAGTGTATTAACGAGCCGGCTGGAATAAACGCACTGAGAAATAACTCCGTGCCTGCCTACTTTATGGGTTATAGATAAACCTATGGATAACAAAGACATATATTATAGGCTCCTTTTCAGGTGAGAGAGGACGCTAAAGGCAGTGCCTTTAAACCACACCCCCAATATTGTTGTCCGAGTGGAAATCGGGAGATTTTCGGGAGGGCCACTGAATTTCTGGAGTCTCCGGGGAAAATCGGGAGGGTTGGCAAGTATGGGTGGCGCTGTTCCGTATCTAGTGGAAATTTGGGGCGATATAAACAATTAGACTGTTCGGTTGAAAGTCCATCCATCCATCCATCCATCCATCCATCCATCCATCCCTTTTGGAGTCACGGGGGGTGCTAGAGCCTATCTCACCTGCATTTGGGCGGAAAGCGGGTACACCCTGGACAAGTCGCCACCTCATCACAGGGCCAACACAAATAGAATAGAATCTCAAGACTATTTGAAGACAGCCCTACTTTCAAGGTTCATTTGCTCTCTTATCAGACATCAATGGTAGCCTGTACTTATATGTTTTGTTTTCTTCATCATTTCCAGGCACTCCTGCATACTCTGAATGTTTCTGCTGAGGAGGCGGCCATGTACTACTTCAACAAACTGGAGAATGAGGTGCCCTTAAGATAGCCTTAGTCTCAACAGGTACACGTTGTCACATAAGACCCTGAGAGTTAGTCCAAAGCCACGTCTCAATTCCGCTTGTGTGTCCTCTGCAGGAGGAGGGTGATGATGACCTGATGTTCAAAATGGTGTTTGTGGTCAACATGGACCTTGCCATGGGTGTAGGAAAGGTATGTTTGCCCTGCTTAGAATTACTGCAGATGTGGTGTTTCGGGAAAAATGACTAAAACAAAAATAGCTCAGAGAGTTGTTGTGACATCCTGCGCAGGTAGCTGCTCAGGTGGGCCATGCCGCTGTGGGATTATACCAGACCCTGCAGGAGAAAAGCAGCTGGAGGGAGATGGCCTGGAAGTGGGACCACAGTGGGTAAGACATCATGTAGCTACTGTACATTCATAATTATGTACTACAATAAATGAAGGGACATTCTGAATCAATAACACAATTGAAGCATTTTGTTATTGTAGTCATTTGCAAAATGGCATCTTTATTTTATGTTTCACCTCTTGTTAATGAGGTATATAACAAGTATTACTGTAAGTATTACACCTTGTAGTAGTGATAGTTTGCCATATGACTTCAGTGCAGTTACATCTGTCTGAACTACATCAGTTTGGTACACGTCAAATTTTTAAGGGAGGTAAATATTACTGGTGTGAATAGTAAACTGAAATAAAATTCTTGAGAGTTAGTATTATTGTTTCCGTAATTGATAAATGCCCTGAAAAAAAATCACGGACAGCTGATAGTGCTCATTTCCTGGAAAAGTGAGTTAGCGTGCTCATTTCCTGGAAAAGTGAGTTAGCGTGCTAATGGCCAGCATAACACAAACTGAACTAATACGCTACCTAGCGGCACTAATCAATAGCTAGTGGTGCTAATTGTTACCCAACAGGTAGTGGTACTAATACAAAGCAAAAGATGACCAATCACAGCTTTGCGGTCCACGTCGCTGCTGACACCAAGCTAGGATTTTTGGGAAGTACACATCAGGGTCTGCAGGTGGGTAAGGGGGAGCAAGATGGGAGAGCGTATTTTAGCCTTTTGTCTTTGCAGTGCAATGTCAATACCTGGAAGTTGCACATGTAGAATGGTGAGTTTGCAGTGATTGTCGCCATCTTGTCTATGCAGCAGAAGGGTAACGACTACCGAATAAAAGGCTTAATCTCCGCCTCAGTTATTTGGAAGGATTGTTCAACAGAGGAGTTGGGGATTACTATATTAGACATATTTGGATTTCCTTTGTGAATACTGCAAACTAATTTAATTGCTTTTGTTTGAAATATTGAAATGTTTCTCTATACCGCTTCCTGCTTTTGTTTGCATTGAGCCACGAGTTATAATTTCTAATATTTGCCATGTAAACTCGAAATATATGCCCAAAAGCCCCTAGAAGACGGTTAGCAAATAGTTCTGGATAGTGTGTGTATGAAATATACTGTGAAAACACACCTTGTTGTTATGTGGATGCAGAGCTAAGAAGATTGTGGTCCAAGGCACCAATGTGTCTCATCTGTTGGAGCTCCAGGCCTTGGCCATGAGCCTCAGTCTGCCCACTTACCTGGTCCAGGATGCTGGTCTTACTCAGGTGAGCAAACATGACATTCTCTTTCTCTCTGTTCAGCATCACTCACATGTACACAAGCATAACTTCTGTCTACCTTTTATGTGGACATTTGTGTCCTGGCCACCTTTTCACTGTTTTACCTGCTTTTTCCTGACATTCTTAACATATGGAATGTATTTTATTTGTTATATGCTAAATGAGTACTGCTATTTTTTCACTATTTATATCCTATTATATTTAAATTACAATGCATATACAAGGGTTGTATGATATACCTGTACTAATAAATTTAAAAAACATGGTGTGCTGTGGTGACATTGCTGGTAATATAATGCAAGGTCCATGTTGTGAGTCAACACACAAACAGAGCACTCACAAGTTATGACAGTGTGTCTACAAAAGAGTTAGAATGGACATATTTTGGCTTAAAAACTAACAATAAAGGTGGAGCTATAAACACTGAAGCAGCACTCTGCATGGCTACTCTAAGCGCCCTTGCTCTGGCAGTCACCCGGCCAGTACAACACAACCACGACGTGGAACACTGTCATCTTGTTGATTGCTCTAAGTTAGAGATGGGCTTCTTGGTGCTGAAACCATGTATGTAAGTTGTTGTTGCAGTAGTTCAGCACTGCATGTCATTCCACATCGCATTAGCATTAAGTGGTGACATCGGTTATACATAATGATAGCAAATAAGACAAATACTTAACTGTAACACATATGACTTACTTATTCAAAAAAAAATGTAAAATGTTTCCAAAAAATAAAATAAATTGCAGTGTAGTGACGCCGCAATATTTGAAGTGCGTTGTGGTGAGAAACAACTAACTAATCTCTTACCATATTTCCTTGAATTGCCGCCGGGGTGCTAATTAATTTAAAACTTCTTCTCACTCCTGCGCTTACCATAGGCATGTGGTAAAAGTAAGCATGCGCTAATTATTTTAAAACCTCTTCGCATTCCGGCACTTACCAAAGGCATGTAGTAAAAATTTGAGTGTGCTGTAAGCATGGACCTTAAATCCTACTAAATAGCTCTTAATCTTCTTCCCTTTATGCTATTTCAAATTACCGGTATTGAAATCAGCCTCCTCCATTTTGAAAATGATGAAAGGGGAAGTGTCACTCGTGACGTCACGAGTTTGACCAGGCGGTAATACTAAGCGTAATTAATACTAATTATTTTGCGAAGCGAGTTTGACCCGGCCGTAATTCAAGGCAGGCGCATACTATATGCCCTTCGGCAATTCAAGGAAATACGGTATTTTGAATTTTGGCCCCCGTCACACAGAATGAATTTTTCAAAACTGTTTTTGTTTTGAATTTCTAGGTGGAGTCTGGCTCCCGTACTGTCCTGGCTGTAATGGGTGAGGAGGAAATGGTAAACAACGTCACCGGGAGTCTGAAGCTGCTGTGATGGCCTCAAGACGAGACCACAAGACGCAAAGGTGTAATGTCTGACAGCAACAAGCAGAGGGCACAATTTCCCAAAGAAAGCAAGAAGCTAGCACGTGTTTAACCTTTAACATGCCAGACAGAAGACAAGTAACCCCACACTAAGTCTTAAAACATGAACATTTCCACCCGATCGTTCTTTTTGAATTAGTGTGTAGCTTGTGTGTGTATTAGTGTAGCTTGTGTGCTGCGCTGTTAGGATTCTGGAAGTATCGGGTCAAGTCTTTCCACTTTGAAAAATGCAATGTTCCCCCGGAGACTCGTCTTCTGGTTTATATACACGCATGTACGACTGTCTTGTCAAATCATTCACGGACCTAAAACAGTCTTATTCAGCTCTTTCATTGAAAAATGTAACATTGCTGCTTGTGCAAAGACATACATTCACGTCATACAATATGCTACTTGGCTGAGCAGCCACGTCCAAATGGTGCACCAGCTGTTTATCTTCACATGCTCGTGCATAGCTGAGCTGCTCTCGTCAACACAAAATTACAACTTCTTGCATGACTGTTGGTTAGCACCTCTGTGTTGCTTTCATTTTTGTTAGCGGTGGCTTTTGCACGCCGCTATTCTTTCTTGGGAACCATCTTACTCCACCTTCACTAACGACCAGTCATATGGTCGCTGCTCTGACTACATGTATGTCTGAGTTAGCGCTGATGCTACATGGGCAATAGTTTACCTTTTTATTGCATGTATTTCACTTTTTTTCTGTGTAAGCCAGCGGTGTCCAAACTTCTCCGTCTGAGAGTCATGTAGAGAACATTCAAAGTATGTCCCCTTTTGTTTATTAAACACGCTAATCTATTGTTAGTAAAAAAAAAAAAAAGGACAAGAAGTTTAATTTACTTAACTAAAAAATGTATTAATGTGACCTTATTCACAATTAAAATGCTTGAATAAACGATTCCGCAGTGTCCAAATAGTATTAAAATACTTTTTCGTAGAGATGTGCAGATCAGTGTTAGTCAATTTTCATAGTAAAGTATGTGATTGTATTGCTAATTAATGCATTTTATTGCTAATCCCATTTTGATGAGACAATTTGTTTAGTCCCCAGGCTGACAAGCAGCGAGTAATGTCTCCATACACAGTGTGGAGCCGCTCCTCCAGGCTAATCACCTCCATTAAGGCAGATAAACTGCATTTATTAGTCTTTACAGTATCATATTACACACAATGGACAACAATGAGGAGTTAGTTTAAATGTTGAGTTGATATTGTTGAACTGTCAGATTCATCATAGATCATTTAAAAATTAAGTTTACCGATTTTACTTACGGATGATCAGAACCGGATCTCACAGCATGAAACCCTGATCAAAGCATCTCCACTTTTTAGGCCCTGTAATTATTTTTGTTTAGAGTGAAGTCAAATATAAGGCATGATAATTGACCATGATGCATTTTTGTTATACTATTGCAATGTTGATTACGTAATTGAAAGCTATTATAATTGCAGATGACAGGTTTCTATTTTTATAGAAAGTAATTTGCAGTGTTATTTAAAAATATCAATGAATAGCTGATATAAATACTATAGACATACTGTTTTTGCACATTTCTGTTTAATACTTTAGTCTATGTCTAGTTGTCCCCCATAAAGTAACGAAACACTTCCCTTTTCATCCATAGAAACTATGCTGCGGCAACAAATAGGCTCCAGGCCAGACTTTGGACACCACTGCTGTAAATATTGATTTAAACGAAGACACACCTTTGAGTACAGATGTGTCAACATGTATACGTTCCTTTCCTGTGTTGTAATGATCCTGACAGTGTAGTGATGTTTGCATAGTTACTAAACATATTGTCTTGTCTTGCTATGTGTGAACTGATGGGCTTACTAAATGTACCTTTTTGCAGATGAAACTCATGCATGTATCACATGTGTACTAACTACTCGACAGAAAGACAGCACAGGAAAATTATACAGCCTAAAGATGATCTTGTGTATTCTGACTTTACTATGAACCAGTACATAGAGGACGAATGGTAGAACAATAACATTAAATCCATAAAAGAAGACCAATCACGTTTTCACCAACAAGAAAACAAATTAATCAATGTTTACTTGTATAGCCCTAAATCACTAGTGTCTCAAAGGGCTGCACAAACCACAACACAAACTACTACGACATCCTTGGTAGAGCCCACATAAGAGCAAGGAAAACTCATACCCAGTGGGACGTCGGTGACAATGATGACTTTGAGAAACCTTGGAGAGGACCACATATGTGAGCAACCCCCCTCTAGGGGACCGAAAGCAATGGATGTCGAGCGGGTCTAACATGATACTGTGAAAGTTCAATCCATTGTGGCTCCAACACAGCTGGGAGAGTTCAGTTCAAAGCGGATCCAAGACAGCAGCGAGAGTCCCGTCCACAGGAAACCATCCCAAGCGGAGTAGGATCAGCGTCGTAGAGATGTCCCCAACCGATACACAGGCGAGCGGTCCATACTGGGTCTCGACTCTGGACAGCCAGTCCTTCATCCATGGTCATCGGACCGGACCCCCTCCACAAAGGAGGGGGAGACAGAGGAGAAAAAGAAAAGCGGCAGATCAACTGGTCTAAAAAGGAGGTCTATTTAAAGGCTAGAGTATAAAAATGAGTTTTAAGGTGAGACTTAAATGCTTCTACTGAGGTTAAACCTCAAGCTGTTAACGGGAGGGCATTCCAGAGTACTGGAGCCCGAACAGAAAACGCTCTATAGCCCGCAGACTTTTTTGGGGCTTTAGGAATCACTAATAAGCCGGAGTCCTTTGAACGCAGATTTCTTGCCGGGACATATGGTACAATACAATCGGCAAGATAGGCTGGAGGTAGACCGTGTAGTATTTTATACATAAGTAGTAAAACCTTAAAGTCACATCTTAAGTGCACAGGAAGCCAGTGCAGGTGAGCCAGTAGAGGCGTAATGTGATCAAACTTTCTTGTTCTTGTCAAAAGTCTAGCAGCCGCATTTTGTACCAACTGTAATCTTTTCATGCTAGACATGGGGAGACCCGAAAATAATACGTTACAGTAATCGAGACGAGACGTAACAAACGCATGGATAATGATCTCGGCGTCTTTAGTGGACAAAATGGAGCGAATTTTTACGGAGATGAAAGAAGGCCGTTTTAGTAACGCTTTTAATGTGTGATAATACCCAGATTCTTTACTGAAATGAAAGCAATGGAAACAATTGATGATAAAAATGTTATACATTTAAAAATGTACTGATGTCATCTAACACCAATCCTGTCTTTTGTATTTTGCGCTATAAAAGTACAACTTATTTACCATTTTATATTTTGTCACAAGAGATTCAAAAATCGTAATTATGAAAGAAAAGTAATGTTGGAATTTACCTATCTTGAAATTATGACTTGTTCCTTATAATTCTGGCTTTGTTCTCATAAGTATGACTTACCGTTGGGGCTGTCCCTACGTGATCGCTCCACGCATGCGCGTCACTTTTATAATTTGTTTTTTTTACGACCGTCATAATCGTGGCCGCCGTCACAGTTACCATGGTTTTCGTAATCCTTGTTTGCATAAGCATGTCATAAAAGATTACATACAAAATAAATGCTGCTTAAGAATACAGTATTTGTTTTTGTTCAGAAACCTGAACGATGTGCTCAGCAGCCTTAAATGGCTAGAAAGCAACGTTTTTACCCCCGCTCCCCACTTTATTTACATTATTCAAAATACTAATAGTTTAAAACTATATTCTTTGTCAGGCTGCAGATGTAAATTATTGTAACAGCAAGTGCTTTGTTATAAAAAATTTAAAAAAATACGCAATGGGAGTCAGTGCATTGCGATGGCAGAAAAGTAAAGTGGCTGAAAAAGTGACGATAACACTTCCTGATTTTTTTTATTGTCTGATTGTTCATGTTTATATTATTGTTCCCTTTTACTCCTAGGTAAGCTTTTTTTTTTTTTTACAAAACAAGACATCAAAACTATATTCTTTGTCAGGCTGCAGATGTAAATTATTGTAACAGCAAGTGCTTTGTTATAAAAATAAAAAAAAATACGCAATGGGAGTCAGTGCATTGCGATGGCAGAAAAGTAAAGTGGCTGAAAAAGTGACGATAACACTTCCTGATTTTTTATTAATTGTCTGATTGTCCATGTTTATATTATTGTTCCCTTTTACTCCTAGGTAAGCTTTTTTTTTTTTTTTTTACAAAACAAGACATCAAAATATCAGACCATGACGTTGCAGAAGGAAGTGCCGGTGTTGTGCCGAATTCTGCACCCCCGCCGTAAAATGCACCCCCTGTCGGGAGCGCGCTTACGTCACTCGGTTGCATCACCCGTCTCGAAAAGTAGCTAAAATCGGCTAAAATCGGCTCTTTCGGCATAAAAATGTACATAACAAGGTGAATAATCCAAGTTGTCTTTACTTTGGATATATTAATGGATGGATTAATTGTGATTCTTTAATGATTTCGCCGCCATTGCCTTTAATGATTTCGTCGTCATTCAGGTGGGTACATCGCCTCTTTCGGCATAAAAAAGTACATTAACAAGGTGAAATAATCCAAGTTGTGTTTACTTTGGATATATTAATGGATGGATTAATTGTGAGCCTTTAATGATTTCGCCACCATTCAGATAAGGCGAAAACAATAACCATTTAATATAGGAATATTTGCTGTCCCGAAAATGTATTGAAGTATTGTATTAAAGAATATATACACCAAAGTAAGCCTCTATATGTACTTTTTTAGAGACATCAAGGAGAACGAATGTTTGCTGCTTCACTCGACGGGATCCAATACATGTATTTTAAAAATATGACATTTTCTTTAACTGTAAGAAGCTCATGGGTGGATGGATGAATACATTAATAAATGAATGCATCTGATACCTATCGTTGTTTTGATTTTAAGAATTTTCAAACTGAACATTCACAAATAACTTTACCAAAAGTACCCGAAATACCAGAGATGGAGTTATGGTGGGGGTGCATTTTCAGTGAAGAGTTGATTCCAGCTGCCTGAACATCTATCTATCTCTGGCTAGGATGGTCGTAGAGACATGAAACTCACCCTGGTAACTCATCCTTACCCCCTATGTATACTGTGAAAACCATGTGATGATTGGACCCCCACAGGCGGAGTTAGGGGGGGGTGCATTTTCAGGCAGCACCAATATCTCTGGCTAGGATGGCCGTAGAGACATGAAACTCACCCTGGTAACTCATCCTTACCCCCTATGTATACTGTGAAAACCATGTGATGATTGGACCCCCACAGGCGGAGTTAGGGGGGGGGTGCATTTTCAGGCAGCACCAACAGCCCACCTGCCGGAAAATGCATCCCCTAGCTATCTCTGGCTAGGATGGTCGTAGAGACATGAAACTCACCCTAGTAACTCATCCTTACCCCCTATGTATACTGTGAAAACCATGTGATGATTGGACCTCCACAGGCGGAGTTAGGGGGGGGTGCATTTTCAGGCAGCACCAATATCTCTGGCTAGGATGGTCGTAGAGACATGAAACTCACCCTGGTAACTCATCCTTACCCCCTATGTATACTGTGAAAACCATGTGATGATTGGACCTCCACAGGCGGAGTTAGGGGGGGGTGCATTTTCAGGCAGCACCAACAGCCCACCTGCTGGAAAATGCATGTTTTTCCCCTCTAAACTCTCTCCCTTTGTTTATAATGCCAATTTTTTGCTGGATTTAGTCTCTATAAACTCCAAGGAAAACAATACCCGGCTGGGGACAATTTTTGAAATCGGTCTCCAAACTAAGGCATGCGGGCCGAAAGCGGCCCTCCGGCGTCTAAAATCCGGCCCCTGGATTTTTATTCATTTTTTGAATTTTTGGGACATGGGGGACTTGTGGGAATCCATCCCAGGTAAGATTTTTGAACATTTTGAGGACTTTTGCCTACTTTCCCAACTTTCCCCCCCACTTCCAGTGTGACTTTGCGGTGTGCGCAATGGACATGCTGGGCATCCCTTGACTCGGGTGGCCAGCTGCGGGACTTGTGTGATTGATTTTTTAAAACTTTGAGGACTTTTGCCTACTTTCCCAGCTTTTCCCCCACTTCCAGTCAGTTGTGGTGTATCGCTATACATGGGCTATTATTAGGAAGAGGCGTTTATTTGGTAATATACAGTATATATATATATATATATATATATATATATATATATATATATATAGATATACATATATATCTATATCTATATATACTACACACACATCGTGATATATATATATATGTATACATATATATATATACATATTTATATGTATATATACAACAATGTGTGTGTGTGTGTGTGTGTAATATATACATATATATATAGGTGCGGCATGGCGTAGTGGGTAGAGCGGCCGGCCAGAAACCTGAGAGTTTCAGGTTCGCTTCCCACCTATTGACATCCCAAAAAAATCACTGCCTTGGGCAGGACACTTCCCCCTTGCCCCCGGTGCCGCTCACACTGGTGAATGAATGATGAATGTATGATTGGTGGTGGTCGGAGGGGGCGTAGGCACAAACTGGCAGCCACGCTTCCGTCAGTCTACCCCAGGGCAGCTGTGGCTACATATGTAGCTTACCACCACCAGGTGTGAATGAATGTTGGGTCCCACTTCTCTGTGAGCGCTATATATTATAAACATAATAAATACATCGGTATTACTTTAATATAATCTGAAACCAGTCTTGTAATTAAATATTTTTTGTCAGATCAGAGGAGAAGAAATATAATTTCTTATCAAACAAGATATAATGCAATTTTTTTTTGATACAAACAAATAACAATTTCCCTTGTGGATCATTAAAGTTTGTCTAAGTTTAAGTCTAACAAAATCCACACATAGTTAAATAATTTATATATAAAATATTCAAAGTCAAACGTCAAATGAAGTGAACACAAAGTCACACAAATGAAGTGAACACAAAGTCACACAAATGAAGTGAACACAAAGTCAAACGTCAAATGAAGTGAACACAAAGGCAATCATCATACACATGCAGGGCACAGGTAATCCCCATCAAGATCTGGCCTCAGGACACACTCGTGGTGAAACCACCTGTCACAGATGTCACAGCGGATCTAAGGTGAGGAGGAGGACGGAGGAGAAGAGGCAGAAAAGTTGGGCCATTAAATTAAAAACAGAACAAAACAGCGCCAGGAAGTTGTAAATTCAAAGTAACTAAAATAGAATACAAAAAAAAACCTATATATAATAAACAAAGTGCAAAGCCCTATAGGCTCATCCAAATTCAGTAAATAACTTAAAATTGAAAAACATTTAATTTTAAGACGGCGAAATCATTAAAGGCACTTGAATGACGGCAAACTCATTAAAGGCTCACAATTTTTAAACATTCACAAGTAAGGAAAACTTGGATTATTCCAACTTTTTATGTACTTTTTTATGCTGAAAGAGGCGAATTCCGAGCCGAGTTTGGACACTTTTCGAGACGAGTGATGCAAGCGAGTGACGGATTTTGGACGCCGGCGGGCCGCTTTCGGCCCGCATGCCTTATTTGGAGACCGATTTCAAAAATTGTCCCCAGCCGGGTATTGTTTTCCTTGGAGTTTATAGAGACTAAATCCAGCAAAAAATTGGCATTATAAACAAAGGGAGAGAGTTTAGAGGGGAAAAACATGCATTTTCCAGCAGGTGGGCTGTTGGTGCTGCCTGAAAATGCACCCCCCCCTAACTCCGCCTGTGGAGGTCCAATCATCACATGGTTTTCACAGTATACAGATGGGGTAAGGATGAGTTACTAGGGTGAGTTTCATGTCTCTACGACCATCCTAGCCAGAGATAGCTAGGGGATGCATTTTCCGGCAGGTGGGCTGTTGGTGCTGCCTGAAAATGCACCCCCCCCTAACTCCGCCTGTGGAGGTCCAATCATCACATGGTTTTCACAGTATACATAGGGGGTAAGGATGAGTTACCAGGGTGAGTTTCATGTCTCTACGACCATCCTAGCCAGAGATATTGGTGCTGCCTGAAAATGCACCCCCCCCCCTAACTCCGCCTGTGGAGGTCCAATCATCACATGGTTTTCACAGTATACATAGGGGGTAAGGATGAGTTACTAGGGTGAGTTTCATGTCTCTACGACCATCCTAGCCAGAGATAGCTAGGGGATGCATTTTCCGGCAGGTGGGCTGTTGGTGCTGCCTGAAAATGCACCCCCCCCTAACTCCGCCTGTGGGGGTCCAATCATCACATGGTTTTCACAGTATACATAGGGGGTAAGGATGAGTTACCAGGGTGAGTTTCATGTCTCTACGGCCATCCTAGCCAGAGATATTGGTGCTGCCTGAAAATGCACCCCCCCCTAACTCCGCCTGTGGGGGTCCAATCATCACATGGTTTTCACAGTATACAGATGGGGTAAGGATGAGTTACCAGGGTGAGTTTCATGTCTCTACGACCATCCTAGCCAGAGATATTGGTGCTGCCTGAAAATGCACCCCCCCCTAACTCCGCCTGTGGGGGTCCAATCATCACATGGTTTTCACAGTATACATAGGGGGTAAGGATGAGTTACCAGGGTGAGTTTCATGTCTCTACGACCATCCTAGCCAGAGATAGCTAGGGGATGCATTTTCCGGCAGGTGGGCTGTTGGTGCTGCCTGAAAATGCACCCCCCCCCTAACTCCGCCTGTGGGGGTCCAATCATCACATGGTTTTCACAGTATACATAGGGGGTAAGGATGAGTTACCAGGGTGAGTTTCATGTCTCTACGGCCATCCTAGCCAGAGATATTGGTGCTGCCTGAAAATGCACCCCCCCCTAACTCCGCCTGTGGGGGTCCAATCATCACATGGTTTTCACAGTATACATAGGGGGTAAGGATGAGTTACCAGGGTGAGTTTCATGTCTCTACGACCATCCTAGCCAGAGATAGATAGATGTTCAGGCAGCTGGAATCAACTCTTCACTGAAAATGCACCCCCACCATAACTCCATCTCTGGTATTTCGGGTACTTTTGGTAAAGTTATTTGTGAATGTTCAGTTTGAAAATTCTTAAAATCAAAACAACGATAGGTATCAGATGCATTCATTTATTAATGTATTCATCCATCCACCCATGAGCTTCTTACAGTTAAAGAAAATGTCATATTTTTAAAATACATGTATTGGATCCCGTCGAGTGAAGCAGCAAACATTCGTTCTCCTTGATGTCTCTAAAAAAGTACATATAGAGGCTTACTTTGGTGTATATATTCTTTAATACAATACTTCAATACATTTTCGGGACAGCAAATATTCCTATATTAAATGGTTATTGTTTTCGCCTTATCTGAATGGTGGCGAAATCATTAAAGGCTCACAATTAATCCATCCATTAATATATCCAAAGTAAACACAACTTGGATTATTTCACCTTGTTAATGTACTTTTTTATGCCGAAAGAGGCGATGTACCCACCTGAATGACGACGAAATCATTAAAGGCAATGGCGGCGAAATCATTGAAGAATCACAATTAATCCATCCATTAATATATCCAAAGTAAAGACAACTTGGATTATTCACCTTGTTATGTACATTTTTATGCCGAAAGAGCCGATTTTAGCCGAGTTTAGCTACTTTTCGAGACGGGTGATGCAACCGAGTGACGTAAGCGCGCTCCCGACAGGGGGTGCATTTTACGGCGGGGGTGCAGAATTCGGCACAACACCGGCTTCGTGCATGCGTGGACCGATCGTGCAGTGACGGGTGGTATTTAGTTTTTCGGCTTTGCACAAACACCAGATGACAAGTTTGTTTTCTTCAAAGCTTTATTTACACACAAACACGGCATTCAACATGTTAACCAATCCGGACAAAAACACCAAGCACACATTCGACTATATGAACAACATGGGGCAATAATAAAACAAAACGATTAAATACTTTTCTGAATGTAGTCAGCCTAGCTTTTGCCTAATCCGTTTGCGCATGCGCCAAAATTATATGCAAATACTGGGTACTCTTCTTGACGGCAGTTTTTCTTCTTTCTTTCTTTTCTTAGTTTATTTCGAACATGACATACCTACAACATTATACATCAGGCAATTTCATAATTTTACAATACACAATACATGTCCGAAAAGGAAGAAGCAAAGGTTATTTAATCCTACCCCTTTCCCACGTCAGAGCGCCCACAAATATATACATTCATTCACTGACCTTCTTTATAGCAAAATGACATCTGTGAATGAGCAACACAACAGTTTTGTAATATGTACTTAATTCAGTCATTATTAACATACTAAGATGAAGGATATCTTATTTTCAATAAGTTTGAAAGTGTTCTCTTAATTCTTCTTCTTTGTTCTTTGTAAGCACTATTAATTTGAACATTCTCTTAAACTAGATCATATCAGTACATTATTTAACTTCTTTACTTAATCAATTCCATCATTTAATTCCACATGCTGATATGCTAAATGTTTTAAGTGTTGTACGTGCATACAAATGTTTTAAATTAGATTTTCCTCTAAGGTCATATTTCTCTTTAATTGAGAAGAATTGTTGTACATTCTTTGGTAGCAGGTTATAATTTGCTTTGTACATCAATTTAGCTGTTTGCAATTTCACCAAATCACCAAACTTTAATATTTTTGACTCAAAAAAGGGTTTGTATGTTTTCTATATCCAACATTATGTATTATTCTAGTTTGTAATTATAACGGTCCGCAAAAGTAGCAACTGATAATCTTAAATCATCGCCAACTACACTTTGAATATTAAAAACTAACACACCCGAGACGTTCGTTATTGAAATACTTAGCGCATACTTTTGTATTTTTATTCTCCGACCCAAAAATGGTCAAACGAACAGCACAGCAGGGCGTTGGAGTTGCGCATGCGCAAACGAATCAGGGCAGTGACCAACATGGTGACAAAGCCTCGCCACACACTCACATTTAGGGCGTGTTGAGTGCAACATTTGGTCAATCGCCGCATACTTAGTAGAAATCCAACAGGAAAATACACCGATTTCGACACAGTTGTTAATTATTAGGGACAATACCACACTAGCAGGAAGTAAGTTCTGTACTTATTCAAATGTACTGGCGGAAGGATTCCACCGAGACACAGCCGTACATTCCTCCGCGGCTGGGAGAAAACAGCACCCACGATTACGGATTGTTCCACGCAAAATAAATTTCCGATCGGACATTCACCTGACGTACAGATAGGAGGGGCTGACCCGTGGGCTAACTCTGGTGTCCCTGGAAATGGGCCCCGGAGACCCTGTGCATCTAGCGCTCACTCCAAAGCACACACGACGCGTGATAAAATGGAAGTGATAAATCCCACTAAGGTGGAGATTAAAGTGAAATCCGTTTGAGTACGACTTTAATTTCCCGAGAGCGTCTGTTAGTTATCCAGCCTTCGACAGTCGCTCCTGACATGTGCCGACAGCAGTGAACTCCGTAATGGGAGACCGTCTTCTTCTCGCCTGTCCTCCTAGCAAAGCCGCGCCCCTTTGTGGCTCGGGTGGTGGGAAAAACCGGTGACGTCGGACGCTCGCAGCCAATCATACGCACGGATGAACGCGTTCGTAGTGACTGACACGCTAGTAGCCAATCAGAAGAAAGGCCACAAGCCCCGCCCAATAGAGAGCCCCTGCACTGTGGCTGGGGAAACCCCATGGCGTGGTTGTATGTCAGTTTCGCTTGGACCCGCGGTCGATGCCGGCAAGGGGGGGGGGGGGGGGGATGGGCGACTCTCGAATGCAAAGATCCGACACAGAAGCAGAGCCCTGTTCCATACACAGCACTATAGCCAAACATAAACACACATTAATACATTACACCTTTAAATAAATCCGCCACCGTTTCACATGGAATCTACCGGAGACGCCCCATGGATGTAGTGCACCTGAAGGCGACGGGGGATTTAACTTTCCCTGCATTTCTGGGAGACGCCGAGAAGTTTGTTTGCCACCCCTGGAGAGGGAGCTACTTTTAGGGGCGGGCAATCCAGGAAACGCCGAGGCCGACGGAGGGGCCTACTGGTTTGATGTTGGGCTACTCCGAGGGACTCTATTTCTTCGCCTCGCTTGTGCAAGTTTGTTATGCATCTTTAGGTGAGTGTCGCCCAACGTTATGTGAACGGTTAAAGACAGTAAACAAGCATTAATGTCATGTTTTCCGCCAAGCTAGGAGGCTAACCAAGTTAGCTCGGCACCCTCAAGTTTATTAAAAGTAGTTCGATTAGGCCCACTTGTCCTTCCTATTCTTTGCCGTGTTGATGACCTCAATGCCCCTTTCAACATTACTCCACCATTTTCCAGTTTTTGCCTGCTTCTTCATGACATCCTCGTGTTTTTTTAGGGGGGGGGGGGGCAGATTAATACACATTGTAAACGCCCAAATGTTTGTATATGTCATCATCATAACGCCCTGAAACGATTTAAACGCAACCTTTTTGCCGTTTAATGGTTGATTTAGTGTCAGTCAAGCAAGAGCCAATCACACCTAACTTTACTCAACCATCGAAATTCTGCTACATTTTAATGTTTTTTCCCCCAATATGTAACTTGGATGGACATTTGTATTGAGTATGCAGCTTTGCACGGCTACGTTGTGGACATAAAGCGCACATATCTTGCAAAAATCGCATCGAGTTTCCTGTGAAACATCCACGATGCTAGCTCGCTTAGCATGGATGTGGCTAGTTGTAGCTAAGCTGCATGGTAATTAACCTCTCAGGTGCATTTTGACATAATAAACTAACGAATTCGGGTGTTGGCGTGTTGTAACATTTATCTGGAACTTTGCTCGGGCGTGTGAAAGCTGGGCTGTGTCTTTTTTTTTTTTCCGTGCGAGTGATGTTCTCCTCCCCCCACCGAACAACCCCCAGCCTCCGTGGCGGTCAGGAGAAATTGTTGGTATTTTTTTTAGAAGGGGAGCTCTTGTTTCCTTTTTTAGCTTCCACTTTTTTTATTTCGATGTCTGAGTGCGAGGAGGAATTGTTGGAACTGGAATGTTCGCCAAGACGAGCGCCGTCAAAGTTGCTTCCGGCGTGGACGCACGATGACGAGATAACGTCTTTAGGACAGACAGTCCAGCTCGTTTCCTGACACGGAATGAGGTCATAACGTGTTGCACAATATTTGCAGTATGTTCTCACCGATGTCATGTTGTGTAAAGGTACTAATTGATCCGGCTATAAATGGTTGGAACGTCGTCGTTTAATCCCAAGAGTATCCTTTGCGTGATTTGGGGTTGTCACGATACTACGATTTCAGCAGTCGATACCCGTGAATTTTCACGATATTCTCGATACTTATTTGATACCACAATTACAGAGGAACTTCACCCTTTTTTCTTTAAAAGGCAGATAGCGTATTTCCCTGAATTGCCGCTGGGGCGCTAATTAATTTAAAACCTCGTCTCACTCCTGCGCTTACCAAAAGCATGCGGTAAAAGTAAGCATGCGCTAATTATTTTAAAACCTCTTCTCACCCCGGCACTTACCAAAGGCATGCAGTAAAAAATTGAGTGTGATGTAAGCTTGGACCTTAAAGGCCTATTGAAATTAGATTTTCTTATTTAAACTGGAATAGCAGGTCCATTCTATGTGTCATACTTGATCATTTCGTGATATTGCCACACAGTTGTGATCAAAATTATTCAACCCCCACACAGTTTTGGTGTTTTAGCAAGTTGGACATTTATTCCGTATTTTGTTTCTAATCATATCAAATAAAGATGTCAAATAGACAAATGCAACTTAAATTGTAACACTGTATTTTACAAAATACCCAAAAAATGACATTTTTCTTAATACCTCATTGACAAAATTATTCAACCCCCTAGTTAATCGTATATTTAGTACTTAGTAGAACACCCTTTAGCAGTAATTACATCCTTCAAATGTGATACATAACCGGACACAAGCTTCTTGCAACAATCTACAGGTATTTTAGCCCATTCCTCTTAGGCAAAGGCAGGGTTTGGAGCTAGCGGAGTGTATAATATAGTCAGGAATATTCATGGATGAAAAGGATTCTGGGTATTTGTTGTGTTGCGTTGATGTTGTGTTACTGTGAGGATGTTCTCCCGAAATGTGTTTGTCATTCTTGTTTGGTGTGGCTTCACAGTGTGGTGCATATTGGTAAAAGTGTTAATGGTGTTTATATCACAACCATCAGTGTACTCTGTATCACCCAGTATGCCTTGCAGTCGTGTGCGTGTGTCTGCGGAAGCTGCATACAACATGTTGCTGGACTGGCAAGCAGTTTGTACATGTTGTAGAAGGCGTCGAAGGCAATGACTTCATAGCTCGCCCTTATTCTTGTTATCAGGGTGACCACCAGCGGATATTCGCGAGGATGTTTGCGGCTCCTATTGTCTTCTTTACTTTGTGACGCGGGTCTAAATGGCTCTTTAAGTGGTAAAGGTTGCCGATCCCTGAACTATGTGTGTGTATATATATATATATATATATATATATATATATATATATATATATATATATATCCGAATGGTTCATCCGCCACCCGCCCGAATCTAATTAAAATCAATTTTTTCGTCATGTCACCCGCCCTACCCGCGGTTTATCCGCGGACTACGCGGGTGAGACTGCAAACCGCGCATCTCTAGCATGCGCTAATTATTTTAAAACCTCTTCTCACTCCGGCACTTACCAAAGGCATGCAGTAGAAATTTGAGTGTGATGTAGGCTTGGACCTTGAAGGCCTACTGAAATGAGATTTTCTTATTCGCACGGGAATAGCAGGTCTATTCTATGTTTCATACTTGATCATTTCGCGATATTGCCATATTTTGGCTGAAAGGATTTAGTAGAGAACATCGACGATAAAGTTTGCAACTTTTGGCCGCTAATAGAAAAGCCCTGCCTTTACCGGAAGTATGTGCGCGTGACATCACGAGTTGCAGGGCTCCACACATATTCACATTGTTTTTAATGGGAGCCACCAGCAGTAAGAGCAATTCGGACAGAGAAAGCGACAATTTCCCCATTAATTTGAGCGAGGATGAAAGATTCGTGAATTAGGATATTGATAGTGAAGGACTAGAAGAAAAAAAAAAGCGACTGCTCCGGGCGGCGGCAGTGTGGGCGTTTCAGATGTAATTTGACTCATTTACTAGGATAATTCTGGAAGATCCCTTAGCTGCTTATTGTTTCAATAGTGTTTTAGTGAGATTTTAAAGATTGTAAAGACATACCTCGAGGTCGGACGGCAGCGGTGAACACGCACGCAGTGTCTCAGAGAGAAGCCGAGGAGCCAAGCTCGCAGCTGCCTTTTTTGACAGTTGCTGCAGGACGACGAATAATCCAATGATTTCTTCGGTAAGATATATATCACAATTTCCCCATCCAAAAACATGCTGGTTGACGTAGAGAAAACATCTTCGCTTCACCGCTCTGTGTTAAAGCTTCACAACAAACACAGCTGCTTTCCACCAACAGCATTGTTTTTTATAATCTCCATTATTCAATGAACAAATTGCAAAAGATTCAGGAACACAGATGTCCAAAATACTGTGTAATTACGCCATGAACAGAGACGACTTTTAGCCGTGTTTGGTGCAGCGCTAATATTTTCTTTACAGTCCGTGACGTCGTGCGTACGCGTCATCATTCCGTGACATTTTCAACAAGAAACTCGCGGGAAATTTAAATTTGCAATTTAGTAAACCTAAAAGGCCGTATTGGCATGTGTTGCAATGTTAATATTTCATCATTGATATATAAACTATCAGACTGCGTGGTCGTTAGTAGTGGGTTTCAGTAGGCCTTTAAATCCTAGTGAATAGCTCTTAATCTTCTTCCCTTTATGCGATATTAAATTACCTGTATTGAAATCAGCCTCCTCCATTTTGAAAATAATGACAGGGGAAGTGTCACTCGTGACGTCACAAGTTTGACCAGGCGGTAATACTAAGCATGCGCTAATTATTTTGCGAAGCGAGTTTGACCCGGCAGTAATTCAAGGCAGGCGCATACTATATGCCCTGAGGCAATTCAAGGAAATACGGTATGTGAGATGTCTGAAAACGCGGATATCTGCGTTTTTAAACATCCACCCATCTTTTTCCGCTTATCTGAGTTTGGGTCCCGGGGACAACAGCCTAAGCAGAGAAGCCCAGACTTCCCTCCCCCCAGCCAATCTGTCCAGCCCCTGCCGGGGAATCCCGATGCTTTTCCAGGCCAGCTGGGAGACATAGTCGTCCCAACGTGTGCTGGGTCTTCCCCGTGCTCTCTTACCGGTCGGACATGCCCTTTACACCCTTGTGTGGTGTTCGGGTCTGTGGACCCGCTTTGATTTTGTATTAAAAGAAAAATTATACAATTAATTAATTTTTCAAACTGAGACTCACTGACTTTGGCTCATTTTCTGTGAAGAACATATATCTGAATACATATTTAATGACCACACACCATACACTCCCCCACACATTTCTACTGCATATAAGATGTCCAGGTCCACTACACCCGGGGCTAATAGAAGCGTGGAAATTGATGTTGTGTGTACCACACACACACACACACACACACACACACACACACACACACACACACACACACACGCGCGCGCACACACACACTGCAGGTTTAGACAGTAGGAGGACAGAGTGTAGGCACACAGAACATCAGAGGGTCAAATGTCCGAGAAAATGAGAGCAGACAGTGTTGACAAACAATGTTGCAACCTAGTGTGGGAACCGCAGGTGCAGAAACACAAAAGAAGAATCCCTGTGGGATGCAGAAACTGGCAGACAAATTTTCCGTGCAAAGTTCAGATTGTTGTTACTCAGCCAGCGGTTGTGGGTCTGAAGGACCCGTTGCATTTTGTTGCTTTTAATGCCTCACAATCAAACACTTTTATGCCAAAATACTGAACAGATGTTTACCTTATCTCAATAAACATCTGTTCAACAATATGTAACAACAATATGAATATTACACAAAGGTTAAGTTAAAGTACCAATGATTGTCACACACACAATAGGTGTGGTGAAATGTGTCCTCTGCATTTGACCCATCCCCTTGTTCATCCCCTGGGAGAAGTGGGCAGAAGTGGTGATTTAACCCCCAATTCCAACCCTTGATGCTGAGTGTCAAGCAGGGAGGTAATGGGTCCCATTTTTATAGTTTTTGGTATGACTCGGCCGGGGTTTAAACTCACAACCCACCGACGTCAGGGCGGACACTAACCACAAGGCCACTAAGTAGCCCCACGGAGGAGTTCGGGTGGCATCCTGACCAGATGCCTGAAACACCTCATCTGGAGCTTCTCAATTTGGAGGAGCAGCGGCTTTACTTTGAGCTCCCCTCAGATGACAGAGCTTCTCACCCTATATGTAAGGGAGAGCCCCACCACCCGACGGAGGAAACTCATTTTGGCCGCTTGTACCCGCGTGATCTTGTCCTTGCGGTCATAACCAAAAGCTCATGACCATAGATGAGGATGGGGACATAGATCGACTGGTAAATTGAGAGCTTTGCCTTAAACATTCCCGCGATTTTTCAATGAAATATCACTAAAAATACGATCTAAATAAAATGTGTTAAAAGCTCGCCTCAGCCGCAGGTACTCGCTGTTCCTCTTGCCTCCACGCCGCACTGAGTTGCAGGAAAGGGAAACAACCAGGAGCACAGAAACAAGTTCACTAGTTAGCTAACCATTGAGCTAGCTTACCTAGGCCCCTTCTACACTAAGGCTATGTCTACATTAAGCCGAATAACTCATTAAACAAATAATTATTTAGCCTAAGCCCAGTGTCAGCCATACTAAACCAGCGTTTAAGGTCCCTCTCCTCGGACAGTTTTTTACACGGATAAGTGTGCCGTGTATTTTTGTATGGACTCATTGATTGTTTACAAACTGAGTACGGAGAGGAAGTAAAGTCAGAAAAAACAGCTTCATAACAGCCACAGGTAACCACTGGAAAGATAGAGGCGAGTCATCCAGACATGCCCGTGTTTCTCATCCTTTTTCATGTACAGACGCTTGTGGAAATCCCACTTGAATATCTTGAGAGAAAAAAACGCACGATTGCAGCTATTTGGGATACAACACTTCTCAGACGGCAAGAGAACTTTCGAATGTCCAGGTTAGCTGTGATTGTACTTACCGAAGAACTTTGTCCATTTGTCGAAGGAGAGTCAACGAGAATGCGGGCTACCGTGGATGGGATAAAAAAAGTAGTGTGTGCTTTGTATAACCTGGCTGCTGAGGGAAGACTACAGAAAACAGCAAATGCTTTTGGACTGACAAAGCAGATTTTATCAGTTATTGTCCGCCATGAATGTCACAGACTCAACGTCAAGGTCCAGAGTTTATAAAGTTACCAAAAACAAATGGACAATGAAGATGAAGGCAAAAGAGTGAGGAGAAAATGTGTTAGTTAGGCAAAGGGGATGTCGCTGCCACCACCACGGCCTGGGGGGCAGTAGACTACAGATTGTGGTGAAGTAGGCGCCTTCGTCGCGTGATACGATATACTGTATATCTCAAAATTTTTTCCGTGAAGTCAAAACAAAACAGTCCTAGTTACCTGAGATGCTAAGTATGTCATTGTTTTGACTAAATATTGACTTACTAAGACAAAATAATGACTAAGGCAAGTTAATGACTTACTGTAAATAAGCGTTTGCAATAAGCGTTTGAAGAAAAAAGCTTAAAGTGGGGCCACATGCTGACATATGCTCAACTCATCATGCTTAATTTATTACAGCATTTGGGAAGCCTGTGATTTTTATTATGTAAATGTTATATTTTTATCAACATGTGATAGCAGGGACCATACCATTCAAAACTAGGCTGCTGCATTACTAATGATTAATGTACTATAGCTGAAAAAGTAGTACAATAGCAATAGGAGAGACTATTCTTCCCTGAACACCTTGAGACAGAAACTCTTCATTTAACATAATGCCCTTTTTTGCTGCTTCAACTCAGCTCAATCAATACAGAAAGGGTAAAGTGAAATGACTTTGTTATTGTAGGTCAATAATGCTTGTCTTTCTCTTGCCGCTTATATTTCTAGAACGACAACAGGCTCATAGTGATGTTACTAGTAGTTGACTGGGAGGTGTTTATTATAATTTGGGGAGAGTCCGCTGCATTATGCTCAACTGCTGAACACCTTTCTGCTCTCTCCACTTTCTGTCCTTTCTGCTGGTGCCGTGAGCACTGACTCCATGCATTTTGAATACGTACTGCCGATTGGCTGTTTCTTGCACTCTGAATACTCACTGCTGATTGGCTGTTTCATGCGCTCGGAATACGCACAGCTGATTGGCTGTTTCATGCGCTCTGAATACGCACTGCTGATTGGCTGTTACCGTTCTGCGTGTAACCAATCAGATGGTTCCGTGGGTGGGGCGATGCTGGGTGCTGCATAGACATACTGACAGAGGCAGAACTAAGCCGAGCTGCTTGTTAAGACTTTAGTTTAGGCGGTGGCTCTTTGTTGTTAAGACGGCTGCCTTAGCAACTAAGCGCTGCGGGAAACCCTGCAATCCGAACACTGTTGTTTCTGAACCAGTTGTAGTTCTAGAAAATGTATGAGTATCCAGCGAGAAGGTATATTTTTGATGTGATGGAAGTAAACAGAGGTTACAACACTAGAAGTATATTACCAGAGGGGGCGTGGCTACAGGATAGAGTTGCCATATGTCAAACGTTTTTTGACTTCTTTGCATGCATGTTATAGAATTGTACATTACATTTTGAACGATAATAATGTTAGTAAATGATATACTGCCAAAAGAGGTTGGTAGATGAAAATAAATCTAAAGGTAAAATATAGTGTAGAAATGCACCCAACTGCAGTAAATGTAATGTTGATTTTCGAAAATAGCTTTTGGGGTTTGAGAGGCACATTGTGCTGCGACACATTTTCTTCTTTGTTTTCTCAATCTTTCTCTTTAGTTACTCAAAAGGTGCTCACATTCCTGTAGAGACGAATTGCATTTTTTTGTAAATTTTGCCAATGATTCACAATCCCTATGTAAGACAAAAAACACATTTTGTTTTTTTCATGCATTCTATTTTAAGTAGGAAAGTGCAAACAATGCAGCTATTGGGAGTAAAATATTCTGCCAATAAAAACCTCTAAAAAATGCCAACAATACTGCATTTACATCTTGTAACCTGAAAGTATTAGCAATACTTGTATTGTAAGCGCTATTGCAGACAAATTTTTAGCAGTGCTGTGACCACAGAGTGCTAACTAGCATCTGCTGCTATATTGACGTATTGAGGTGTAGCAACTGTATCATATTTCATCTATATTCTAGATTATAAATCATGCCTCTCACCTGGATAGTAGAAGGTTTTGGCTGTAAACCTAGAAGATCGTCAACTTTGGCATTCGACATAGACCTCGAAATGTCAAGAAAGACACGAAAAGATGCTAGTTTGCACCCACCGTTTTTGTTCTTTGCAAGGATTATGCATAATTCTTCATCTAAATGGGTACATGTGAACATTCCATTGTTGGCATCCCAGTGAGAGCAGATATTGTACAGTAAGTACTACATGATGCTTAGCGTTTCACTAAAGCTTAATATGTTAGCACACAGCTTCTAAAACTTTTAGTTCATCTTCCTTAGAGTTAGGCTCAAAAATAGAAAGTTTTTGATCTTCTTTTGTCCCAAAGTGTCCTTTGCTGTAATGATTATTACATTTTGTTGTTTTTGAAGGGAAAAGCAAACATTACGATACGTCTGTGAAATTACAACGCCGCAATATGCTTAAAATGAGCAAAATAAGAATTGTGAGTGATGGGCAATATTCCGAAAAAAGTGCAGTTCCTCCTTAAATTTGCTACTTTAAGTGTTTCAAAGTGTCAAATTTTAACATCACTGTGCTTAAACATATTGTTGCACAGAGTTTAAATTGCAGTATCACGGTTTATCGTTACGTTCCTACATTTGGTGTAGTTATTGAGATGGTTCTATCCAAACATGGGCCTCCTAATACTTTGCAGATGTAAGGAATGTGCAGACCTGCAAACCGAGCCTGGCCCATGCTTGTGTTTACAAAAGAAATGCTGTGTGACGCTCCCATTTCAGAAAATGACCTTTTCAGTTACTTATTTTTTTACTGATTGCTGCTCTTAGTGCAACCTGAGTGCAATCTGTGCGAAAGACAAATAAAACAAACTCACACAAACAGGGCAATTTATCAACGGCAGCAAAATTAAGTTCATTTTCATTTATTGTTTAATTAATTGATTTATTAACTATCGACCCTTGCCTAATTAAAGTAAGTTAACCTTTAACTACATGATTAGTAGGGGTCTATCGGTATGCCGTGGTCCTGGTTTGGCACGTGCCTCGGTTTTAGATCGGGTGTACATAATTTTTTTCAAACCAATACCGTTAACTTTTTGCTTCTCAAGACCCGTACTGATAACTTTTTTTATGACAATTTTTTTATTTTTTATTTCAGTGTGGTTTGTGGGGCTCCGTGGCCTGGTTGGTAGAGCGGCCGTGCCAGCAACTTGAGGGTTCCAGGTTTAATACCTGCCATCCTAGTCACTGCAGTGGTGTTCTTTGCAAAGACCCTTTACCCACCTGCTCCGAGTGTCACCAACACTAGTTTAAATGTAGCTTAAAGGTGTCGATTAAAGGGTCTCACTATGTGAGGCGCTTTGAGTCTTTAGAGAATAGCGCTATATAAATATGATTAATTTCACTTTGCAATTCACTTGTGTACACTTGGAGGCAAGAGAGACTAAAAAAAAATGGGTATGACGAACTGTACCTGTATATTTTATGCTAATCAAATATGACATCACTACTGTAATGGGGCCAACATCACACGTCCATACATCAGTAGTTGTAGTCCTAATTCCAATCTGTCAGTATGTGCAGGAGTGTGGCCATCCTGTCATATTTCCAATGACCACCTCCCCCCACCTAACACCTCACCCTCAGAAGAATGACCCTGCCCTCCCCCAACCACCTGAGACCCCCCAGTGTGTCTGTCTGCAGAACAGGTGAATGCACAGCTAAATAAATTACACACAGGCAAGGCCGCGGGTCCTGACAGTGTGAGCCCCAGGGTGCTCAAAGCCTGCGCCCCACAGCTGTGTGGTGTGCTCCAGCACATCTTCAACACGAGCCTTAGGCTGCAGAAAGTCCCCACACTGTGGAAAACCTCATGCGTGGTCCCCCTCCCCAAGTGCACACGACCCAGCACGTCAAAGGACTACAGGCCAGTGGCTCTAACCTCCCATATCATGAAGACCATGGAGAGGTTGGTCCTGGAACAACTCCGCCCTACAGTCAAGCCCCACCTGGACCCACTCCAATTCGCCTACCAGCCCCGACCGGAAGTGGAGGACGCAGTCATCTAACTGCTGAACCGAGCCCACACCCACCTGGACAAGCCTGCAAGCAGAGTGAGGATCATATTTTTTGACTTCTCCAGTGCTTTCAATACCATACGGCCTGGGCTGCTGGGTGTGAAGTTGGAGAGGATGCTGGTGGAGGCTCCCTTGGTGTCCTGGGTTGTAGATTACCTGACTGACAGACCACAGTATGTGCGACTGCAGGACTGTGTGTCTGACAGGCTGGTCAGCAACACCAGGACCCCACAGTCCTCTCCCCCTTCCTCTTCACCATTTACACCACCGATTTCCACTATCAGTCAGAGTCCTGCCACCTTCAGAAGTTTTCTGATGACTCTGCGATAGTGGGGTGTATTGAGGATGGTGATGAGAAATATAGGACACTGGTGGAGGACTTTGTCTCATGGCGTGGAGAGAACCACCTCCAGCTTAATGTGACAAAGACCAAGGAGCTGGTTGTGGACCTGGGGAGGAGGAGGAGTACTTCAGCGACCCCTGTTTCCATCAGGGCGGTAGATGTGGACATAGTAGAGGATTATAAATACCTTGGTGTACACATGGACAACAAGCTGAATGGGTCAAAACACGCTGACACCCTCTACAAGAAGGGACAGAGCCGCCTCTACTTCCTCAGGAGGCTAGGATCCTTCAACGTCTGTACAAAGATGTTGAAGATGTTGAAGATGTTCTACGAGTCGGTGGTGGGGTCCTTCTTGTACGCTATGGTTTGCTGGGGCAGCGGGCTGAGAGTGTGGTACACAAACAGACTGGACAAGTTGGTAGAGAAGGCCAGTAACGTGGTGGGAATGGAGCTGGACTCTGGCGGTGGTGTCAGAGAAGAGAAGTCTAGCAAAACTCCTAGCCATTAGGGACAACACCTCCCACCCACTACACTCGGACCTTGCGTAGAGAATGAGCACGTTCAGTGCATGGCTCAGACTCCTTAAATGCAACACGGAAAGACACAGGAGGTCCTTCATACCGACAGCCATCAGACTGTGTAATGCATATGTTCCTTCTTGACTGCACTTAAATTTAGAATATATTTATACTATTCAAATATTATATTTTATATATATCATATATGTTATATATTATTTATTATTATTTTCTATTGTGAGCGAACTGTGGTACTGAATTTCCCCCAGGGATCAATAAAGTACTATCTATTCTATATTTACAGGCGAACCGAAATTCTAAGATAGTGTTGGCTTTGAAGTCGCAATTGTAGCTCCGGGTGGTTTGCTGGTAGACAATGACCAGTGTTTTTAGCTATAGTGGGGGGCTGGTCGTCTAGCGCCAACATTTCCATTATGAACTCGCAGGTGGCTTTGGCCCTGGGTCCGCTCTGGCAAACTTGTTTTGACTTTTCAGACACAATGACGGTGGGAATGACCACAGGCCTTTTTTTTGTAGTTGGCTTTAGACAGCTTCTATGGCGGCCAAGTTTTTTTTCTTCCTGGGCCTTTGAGGTCAGTCATGGCAATGCTGGTGTGGTTTGATGTTTTGAAGCCGGTGTGTTTTTCTTGAATGTAAAGGGGCTGCCTCAAAGCCAGCGGCAAAGTAAGGCCCGGTGCTTGGTCCTATCGCCGCGTTTGAAAAGTGCAGAACGTTTGCTGCCAGAAACGACCCGAGGGCTAAAGCGATCTGTGATTTTATTATGTACATGATGACGCTGAACGACCAACCCTTTACTATCGTTGACAGTACTGGTTTTTGTTGACTACTAAACCACTCGGAGCTTCTGTTTGTACTTCTTAGCCACTGCCTTTTTTCAAACTATTCTCGATTTTGTTTTGTCAATAGTCATGTCGTATTTAGGAAAAATCTACTGGTACAGTTTGTTGAATCCACCTGTATTTCTTTCTTACATTCAGGTGTACAAACTTCACTTAAATTTACATTTAATAAGTAATGGATTTGAATACGTTTTCGGTATTGAGCAGCAGGAATTTATCTGTATTGGTGTCGTCTTGTGCATCCCGAGAAAGCATTGTTAGAGCATAATGTTATCAATTGCAGAACAGCGCCTCTACCTGTCTTTAAGGAAATAAGACTATGCACTAGATCCGGCGTTTAGTATCCACCTTGTAAAGAGCCTGATTTATCCTGCATTATAAGATTTTTGAAATTATTTATCTTACCTGGGGTGAAATTGTTGTACAAATACAATAGTCTACGATCATATGTCTGCAGCCAATTAATCAGCAACCTGTAACTGGTTTTGAAATGCTTCCATTAGAATTTGTTTGTCAAAAATGTATATAGTGATATGGATTTTTGGCCATACCACATATTTACTGTGTGGTAATATTTGGAGGTGAGAGAATGTTTTAATTGTTGGATGCATCACAACTAGAACATGGGTGGTTCAGTTGTTGGACAAATGTCCAAACATCGATTGTTTACATATGTTAAATAAAATATTACAGATGATTCCAAATGTTGGCAATAATGCTGCTGTTCTCTAAATTTTTGTTGTAGGTTTAGTTCTTACTAACCAATGGAGAAACATCAGCTCACGTTCTTTGAACATGATGTGTTAGTTGGATTAGCACGGAAGCACAGGGAGGAGAGCGGTGAAGAGGACAAGCAATGCTAGTCGCGGCGCTAAGGTAGCTTGAATGTTTTTTAACTTCTGAAACAAGAAAATAATTTCTGCTTTGTACACTTCAACAGAAGGCCAATAGGAATCGCGTTACATCAGAGAGTAACCAACTAAGAAAAGAAAATTAGCAATAGATAAGTTAGGAGAGACAATAATTTCCGCACAACTGTCAGCCGTAGATATCAAATGAGCAGAGAGACGACACGTGTCTTTGAGCTACAAGTTGATGGCAACTGGGGTCAAAGTGGCCCAACATTCTGTGGTTATAGAAAGCCCAAAAACTAAATCAAGGGTGCCTGCTGACCAGGTAGGGACATTTTATTTATTTGTTCCCTTATCAGGGTACTACAGTTCACACATATCTAGTCTTCCAAATATATCTGTGCTGTACACACTAAATCCAAAA
The DNA here is from genome assembly GCF_033978795.1 of Nerophis ophidion. Taxonomy (NCBI): domain Eukaryota; kingdom Metazoa; phylum Chordata; class Actinopteri; order Syngnathiformes; family Syngnathidae; genus Nerophis; species Nerophis ophidion. The sequence goes on from NC_084612.1 coordinate 59,335,746, forward strand.
ACCTGGAATGATGCATTACTGCTTACTTCAGTAGCTAAAGTAGGAGTCTTGTAGACATGTTAACAATTACAAGTAATACATTGAGAATATTTGATATTAATATAAAATCTATTAATAATATAATGATAATATACAATAAAATAGTTATAAATATATAAATCTATCCGCCCGATTGTAGCTGAGATAGGCGCCAGCGCCTCCCGTAACCCCGAAATGGAATAAGCGTTAGAAAATGGAAGAATGGTTGGATATTTATAGTCAAATCTTATCCCCTGAATCGGAATCAAATTTTAAGGTGTCTACCTCTAGTAATTGGTGTGCTTAAATACTGAAATAGGGCTGGGCGATATATACGATATATCGCGGGTTTGTCTCTGTGCGATATAGAAGATGACTATATCGTAATATTCGGGTATACGTTCTCACGCAGGACTTTTAGCTGCGGGCGTACACTCCTCGCTCTTTTCTGTGTCTCCTCACAGACAAGCAGGCGCACATTCTTACATATGTCACAAACTGTCACGTCACACGTCACATACACGCCCTTGCACAGCAGAGAGCTAGCGGCGTGGCTAACGTTAGCTGCTAACGTAGCCACAAATGAAGGAAGACTTAACTCCCAATAAAAACAGTAGGGTTTCCATCGTCTGGCGGTGGTTCGGCTTCAAGTGGGAATATGTCAAACAGACAACTGTAATTTGTCAAGTGTGGGGGGTAAAAGCGTTGCTATTAAAAGTAGCATTACTGCTAATATGTAGCATCATTTGTAAAGTCACTCGCTAGAGAATGAAGAGAATTTCATAACCTTAGTAACATACCACATGGTGAAGGACAAATACTATTTGATTTCCTATTATGGAGCTCATTTTTATTTGACACTTAAAATGTCTTTGACAATCTTGCAATTTATGTTTTGGAAATGTCTTGAACGTTTGTGCCATTGCTTAATAACTTTAATAAATACACTTTTGGTCGATTGACTTAGTTGTGATTTCCTTCTCTGCATGAAAGTTTAAAAGTAGCATATATTAATGCAGTATGAAGAAGAATGTTTTAATGTAGAAACATAGAATCATCATACTGCTGTGATTATATGCATCAAGTGTTCATTCAAGGCCAGGGCAAAATATCGTAAAATACATCGTATATAGCGATATGGCCTAAAAATATTGCGATATTAAAAAAAGGCAATATCGCCAAGCCCTATACTGAAGTGATAACAAACAAATACAGACATAAACCATCAACCATCATGTTTATGACCGCACAATTTTTTTTTTAGCTGATACCGATAATAACTTCTTGAATCCAACGTACTGTTGTGAGATACTGTACAACAAAATAATTAAAACATATCTTAATATTGATAGACCTGTGCAAACTACAGCCACAATACTAAACAAATGGTTCAATGAATATCTGACAGGACCATTTGTCAAATATTATCTTTCATACAACTTTCATACTAGATAATGAGCTTCCTCGCTATGACAATGACACGGGTCAGTGTTTTGACAACCAAGATATAATATGCCTATTGTAGATGTAGCACTCTCCATGAGACCGGCTCTGCAGCTGCCGTGGTAACTTGTGTTGCTTGTTGATAGGGTTAAAACAAGCCCCAGTGACGCCTGTCTCATCTCCTCATCCTATTGGTGCAACAGTTGCGAATCTCATCTAACAGGCTGTAGAATTTCTTCTGAGTTGGGGGGAGGGCAGTTGTGCTGGTTGATTCTGTTTAGTGTTGAGAGGCACTGCTTCTTGGGAGAATAATGCATGAGGGGTAATAAAAAAAAAACAAGGCCAGAAGGAGATGCTGGTTATTCAGGAACACTTTTATGTAGACAATCACGTGTTATTCTAAGTCATTTTTTATTAAATTATTGTAACACATTTGTTATCTGTAAACTTCAGTTATTTTCCACTGCAGGCAGGCATTGTTGCCTCACCTTTCATAAGTGTTGTCTCTTTTAAGCCTTCGCGATGTTTTTAAAAATGTAACACACACAGGCTGTCAGTGGGAGGACCAGGGCGGTAGAGCCAACTCACCTTTGCGGGGAGGCTGGATGAGGGACGGAAGGTTGAAGAGGACGTGTCGGCTGTCATGTGACAGCGTTTGTGATTCATTTTGACATATTACATCACATGGTAGTGTGAATTAAGATTTTGGCATGGTCTTACTAACGTTTTGAATTGTGTCCTACATTGAATGACCGTAAAGCAGAAGCGAACAGTGGAGTTAACTGAATTGAACAAACAGAGGGTCGAAATGGCTACCATTGAGTGACACTAACCAAGCATGGGGCATTGTCACTCTGGTGGAGAAAGGCTAAATAATCAGATTACTCAACAAATAAACGCATAGGCACAATTGTTGGTAATTTACAAATGTAATGGTAAATGGGTTATACTTGTATAGCGCTTTTCTACCCCTTTTTAAGGAACCCAAAGCGCTTACGTATTTACTTTTACGGTTTCCCCCAGATTGCCAATATATCTGTGACCATGGGGGTGTGGTCAATCTGACCTCATTCTTTAATTTGCATAATCAGTGCTGCTGCAAATATTTTCTTTAAAAAGACTTAAAAATGTTATACATACTGTACACCGGTTTTCCCCCCATCATACCTGTTTGGACGTAGCTAGGGGTGTGATAAATAATGGGTTACGATGTGATTCACCAACAATTTATTTTAAAACATTGTAATTTGATGCAAATGGAAACTTTGTACCTAGGAGTCTTGTTCACGAGTGAGGGAAGAGTGGATCGTGAGATTGACAGGCGGATCGGTGCAGCGTCTTCAGTAATGCGGACGTTGTACCGATCCGTTGTGGTGATGAAGGAGCTGAGCCGGAAGGCAAAGCTCTCAATTTACCGGTCGATCTACGTTCCCATCCTCACCTATGGTCATGAGCTTTGGGTCATGACCGAAAGGATAAGATCACGGATACAAGCGGCCGAAATGAGTTTCCTCCGCCGTGTGGCGGGGCTCTCCCTTAGAGATAGGGTGAGAAGCTCTGCCATCGGGAGGAACGCAAAGTAAAGCCGCTGCTCCTCCACATCGAGAGGAGCCAGATGAGGTGATTCGGGCATCTGGTCAGGATGCCACCCGAACGCCTCCCTAGGGAGGTGTTTAAGGCACGTCCAACCGGTAGGAGGCCACGGGGAAGACCCAGGACACGTTGGGAAGACTATGTCTTCCGGCTGGCCTGGGAACGCCTCGGGATCCCCCGGGAAGAGCTGGACGAAGTGGCTGGGGAAAGGGAAGTCTGGGTTTCCCTGCTTAAGCTGTTGTCCCCGGGACCCGACCTCGGATAAGCGGAAGAAGATGGATGGCTGGAGTGATGGATTTGGTCACATTTTCAGTAGACTCATAATAAATTCATAAAAGAACCAAACTTCAATGAATGTTTTTTGTGACAAACAAGTATGTGCTACAATCACTCTATCACAAAAAAAAAGGGATGTAGAAATTATAGGAAACTCAAGACAGCGATGACATTATGTTCTTTTGACCACAACTCTATCTTGAAGTCGTCATTGCAATTTTTTTCGGATCCAAAATAAATGTTTTAGCCGCTATATAAATTCACCCGATCACAACAATAATGTTACAGTATATTTCGGAGTATAAGTCGCTCTGGAGTATAAGTCACAACTGCCGAAAATGCATAATAAAGAAGGAAAAAAACATATATAAGTCGCACTGGAGTATAAGTCGCATTTTATGGGGAATCTTATTTGATAAAACCCAACACCAAGAATAGACATTTGAAAGGCAATTTAAAATAAATAAAGAATAGTGAACAACAGGCTGAATAAGTGTATGTTATATGACGCATAAATAACCAACTGAGAAGGTGCCTGGTATGTCAACGTAACATATTATGATAAGAGTCATTCAAATAACTATAACATATAGAGCATGCTATACATTTACCAAACAATCTGTCACTCCTAATTGCTAAATCCTATGATATCTTATACGTCTAGTCCCTTACGTGAATGAGTTGAATAACATTATTTGGTATTTTACGGTTATGTGTTAATAATTTCACACATACAGTAAGTTGCTCCTAAGTATAAGTCGGACCCCCGGCCAAACTATGAAAAAAACTGACTTATAGTCCGAAAAATACAGTAAGTTGAAGTTAAAGTACCAATGATTGTCACACAAACTAGGTGTGGCAAAATTATTGTCTCGATTTGACCCATTACCCTTGATCACTCCCTGAGAGGTGAGGGGAGCAGTGGGCAGCAGCACTGGCCGCGCCCGGGAATCATTTTTGGTGATTTCAACCTCCGATTCCAACCCTTGATGCTGAATGCCAAGCAGGGAGGTAATGGGTCCCATATTTATAGTCTTTGGTATGGTTTGAACTCCTAACCTACCGATCTCAGGGCGGATACTCGAACCACAAGGCCTTTGATTCAGACTCTGCACAAAAAAGCTTCTTTTAGCAGGATTTATGTCTACGTATGCCGCAATTAGATGAAAATAATACTTTATTGTACATTTTTATGTTTTTTTTTTAATAGCCACATAGGGGAAGCCATGTTTTTGTTGCACGTGGAGTCAGCTCGGTGAGCAACCATAGCTTCCCCTAGTTAGCTTCCCGTTTGTGGGCAAGCGGTGGCGGTGGAAGAGTGGTAGTGTTGTATGGTCGATGCATTGTAAACGCTCTGCCACCGCTGTTTTTTTTTTTGTTTTTTTTAAACTTTTACACACAATGCAAGGCGGGTTTGCAGGGTGAGTTGGTGTGGTGTGTGTTGACACCTCAGCATGGGAGCATTGTCAGGGTTTGGGGGAACAGAGCTCTGGGCTGGGGCCAGCAGGGTGCATGTCTGGGGAGCTGTGAGACATGTGAGGATGTTCAGACGTTGGTCACTCTCCAGAAGGGTAGGGCACTGATATGATTAAACATGTATTTTTCCTAATAATTTTGGGATCTACTTGTAAAGGCCAAAAGATCGACCGGTCGCTCGCAGTCTAGGTTTGCGACCCCTGAACAAAAGCTGCCTCATCTATTACATGAGACCACTGTTAAAAATGATTGTTGAAGCAAAGCTCTAATCTTTCATTTCCCCGCTGATAGTTGGCTGGCTGTTGGTTGTGAAAGTACCGGATTTGGTATGATGCAGAGCCTGCTTTTTAAATGTTAGTATACCTGACCACCATCTAAGTATAAACAGGCCGGGCTAAATTGTGCCGCCATAATAGAGAGTCGATGAGTGACACAAGTAGTGACGTAACTATAAACCGCGGTAAATCTTTCGACAATTACTGTTAGCGTTTTAAAATAAAATGATCATCATCGTGATTGATAAATGCAATTTGATGAACTCACAGACCGATGATAATACTCATTTCTTGGAGAAGCAAGCTAGCACTGGCTTTCTAGCTAGTTTAAAGGCCTATTGAAACCCACTACTACCGACCACACAGTGTGATAGTTTATATATCACTGATGAAATCTTAACACTGCAACAAATGCCAATACAGCCGGTTTAGTTTACTATATTGCAATTTTAAATTTTGCGCAGAAGAATTATGCTAAAACGCCGCGTATGATGACGCGTGCGTGTGACTTCACGCATTGTAGAGGACATTTTGGTAGCACCGTTCACAGCTATAAGTCGTCTCTTTTAATCGCATAGTTCCACATAATTATGGACATCTGTGTTGCTGAAATTTTTTGCAATTTCTTCAATCAATAATGGAGACGTCAAGGAACAAAGATGTAGGTGGGAAGCGGTGTATTGCGGCCATCTTTAGCAACACAAACAGCCAGTGTTTCCTTGTTTCCTTGTTTACATTCCTGAAAGATGACGGTGAAGCTTTACAATGGAACAGAGCGGTCAAGCGAACATGGTTTCCTACCACATGTCAACCGGCTGGTTTCGGTGAGAAAATGGTGGTAATAAGTCGGCTCTTACCGTAGACACGAGCGGAGAGCTTGCGTCGTTCCTCCTGCACCTGTCAAAGAGGCAACTGCGACTCTCTAGCCTCCTCCCATCGGCCGCCCCCGACCGTCTGATGCTTGCACCGTGGAGGAGGGAGAAAAAAAAATCTCAGCCCGTCCCGACTGGCTGCCTTTGCCTCGTCGAGAAACGTGGCTTCCCTCGGAGACACTGGCGGTCACCACACCCGTGGCCACACCCCTCCGACTTTCAGGTTGTACAGGTACGACCATATAATCTCACTAAAACACTAGTAACACAATAAGCAGGTAAGGGATTTTCCAGAATTATCCTAGTAAATTTGTCTAATAACATCTGAATCGCTCTGCCGTCTAGTTTTTATTTTATTTTAATTTTTGTTTTATTTTTTTCTAGTCCTTCACTCTCACTTTCCTCATCCACAAATCTTTCATCCTCGCTGAAATTAATGGGGAAATCGTCGCTTTTTCGGTCCGAATCGCTCTTGCTGCTGGTGGCAATGATTGTAAACAATGTGAGGATGTGAGGAGCTCCACAACCTGTGACGTCACGCGCACATTGTCTGCTACTTCCGGTACAGGCAAGGCTTTCTTATTAGCGACTAAAAGTTGCAAACTTTATCGTGGATGTTCTCTACTAAATCCTTTCAGCAAAAATATGGCAATATCGCGAAATGATCAAGTATGACACATAGAATGGACCTGCTATCCCCGTTTAAATAAGTAAATCTCATTTTTGTAGGCCTTTAACTGCTTTTTCCTTACTTTTATTGTAACTGGATTTGCGTATGTTCTGTAGCTGGATCTGTGCACTGTTATTTTTTTAGTTTATGTTTTATTATTTTGAGAATTTTCAATTTATTTTCTATTTCCCTCCTTTTATTGTAACTGGATCTGCATATGTTCTGTTACTGTATTTGTGTACTGTTGTTTTATTTTATTATTTTGAGAATGTTCTTTTTGTTTTCCTTTTTTTATTTGTAACTGGATCTGTGTAGTATTATTTTACTTTGAACTTTTGAAAAGGAGCCTAGGAAGACTAGCCTGGCGTTCGTTTGTGCTTCTGCAATAAATAAACAATATTATGAATACAAGAGATATAAAGGATTTTACAGTCTTTTAAGTGACTTTCTTTGTTAAAAAAAAAAATAGTATCTGTTTATCTTCAATATGTTATCGGAGACTACTCATGTTTAGGCAATAGCTGAATATTAGCTTCCACTACTTGAGGATTTGACAGTCTTTTAAGTGACTTTTTTTGTAAAAAAAAAATAAATAAATAAAATAGCTTCTATATATCTTCAATATGTTATTGGAGACTGTACTCATGTTTAGGCAATAGCTGAATGTTAGCTTCCACTACTTGAAAGACCATCAGCCGCCACTGGTATACTGCCTGTGTTAAATTGTACAAGAATAATTATTAAATAAAGCAAAACAATATAATATAGCAAAAATATACTCATACCAATTTATAATAACAGATTTGTTTTTAAATATATGTAAAAAATGTTAGCCTTTTTATAGCAAAAATATGCATCATTGACTGTTTTGCAAATTATATGGCCATTCCCCTCGCCACGCCGCCACTGCCACAAGTATATTGGCTAGCTTGGGAAAATCCTACATTAAAGGCCTACTGAAATGGGTTTTTCTTATTTAAGCGGGGATAGCAGGTCCATTCTATGTGTCATACTTGATCATTTCGCGATATTGCCATATTTTTGCTGAAAGGATTTAGTAGGGAACCTTGACGATAAAGTTCGCAACTTTTGGTCGCTAATAAAAAAGCCTTGCCTTTCCCGGAAGTAAAATGATAAATAAATGGGTTGTACTTGTATAGCGCTTTTCTACCTTCAAGGTACTCAAAGCGCTTTGACACTACTTCCACATTTACCCATTCACACACACATTCACACACTGATGGAGGGAGCTGCCATGCAAGGCGCTAACCAGCACACATCAGGAGCAAGGGTGGAGTGTCTTGCTCAGGAGACAACGGACGTGACGAGGTTGGTACTAGGTGGGAATTGAACCAGGGACCTTCGGGTTGCGCACGGCCACTCTTCCACTGCGCCACGCCGTCCAAGTAGCAGACAATGACGTCACCGGTGTGAGGGCTCCTCACATTGTTTATAATGTGAGCCTCCAGCAGCAAGAGCGATTCGGACCGAGAAAGCGACAATTTCCCCATTAATTTGATCGAGAATGAAAGATTCGTGGATGAGGAAATTTAGAGTGAAGGACTAGAAAAAATAAATAAATAAAGTGTCAAAAAAAAGGCAATTGCATTGGGAGCGATTCAGATGTTTTTAGACACATTTACTAGGATAATTCTGGGAAATCCCTTATCTTTCTATTGTGTTGCTAGTGTTATAGTGAGTTAAATAGTACCTGATAGTCGGAGGGGTGTGTCCACGGTTGTGTTGACGCCAGTCTCTGAGAGAAGTCACGAAGCTGCAGCAGGACAGAAGCTCCGCTGATCTCCGGTAAGAGGCGACTTTTTACCACAATTTTCTTACCGAAACCTGCCGGTTGACAAGTGGTCAGGAACCATGTTTGCTTGACCGCTCTGATCCATAGTAAAGCTCCACCTCCGGGAATTTAAAACAAGGAAACACCGTGTGATTATTTGGCTAAAGGCTAAAGCTTCACACCTCCATCTTTCTACTTTGACTCCTCCATTATTAATTGAACAAATTGCAAAAGATTCAGCAACACAGATGTCCAAAATACTGCGTAATTGCGCGATGAAAAGAGACGACTTTTAGCCGCTAGTGGTGCTGGGCTTATATGTCCCCTCCAACCAATAACGTCACAAACACGCGTCATCATACGCGTCATCATTCCGCGACGTTTTCAACAGGAAACTCTGCGGTAAATTTAAAATTGTAATTTAGTAAACTAACCCGGCCGTATTGGCATGTGTTGCAATGTTAATATTTCATCATTGATATATAAACTACCAGACTGCGTGGTCGGTAATAGTGGGTTTCAGTAGGCCTTTAATATCAGTGTTTTCCTTAATGTAACTGAACGTAGTGCATCGCCAAGGCATTTTTATTACTGCCCTCCATCCATCCATCCATTCGCGACCGCTTGTCCCCAACGGGGCGGCGGGGGGTGTGGTAGCCCATCTCTACTGCAACACCTTCAAAATAAAGTTGTTGGTTTTTTTTTACTTGACTGTGCATGCAAGCGACGTCAAGGCCACATTGAGGCAATATTGGAGCCAGAGTCTGATAAAGATCCTGTTATACTTGCAGCATAAACAGTTTGTCAGCTAGGAAAAAAAATGATTCCGGAAAAAATTTGAATTGGGCCATGTTTGCCTGCAGTGTAAACACAATCTGTCTTTGTTTTCACTATTTCATAAGTTTTTCATTGTGTCAGTTATCATTAGGATCTACTACTGTATAATCAGCCTCTTGTTAAAAAAGAACTGGTACTTTTTGTTTTGTATTGTGTTTTTTAACACACGGTCATGGGTTCAGTCAAAAGTTCAGAGCAGTGTCAGTAGCACAATATGGCGAATGCATGCAGGCCAAATCAATTAATGAGTGACATTACTGTGCGTGGAAAATGTCTGACTGAAATGAGAAAGTGCAGCAGTGCCAAGTGGGTTCCACAATGGCACCGGTGCTAGAGGAATGCAGACTCACCACCTGCAACACGTGCTTAAAGGTGATATTGTGCAAGTAACGTCTTGTCAATAATGTAGCAGACTGACTGTGTCCCACAGAATCTGGTGCTATTTTTAAACTTTATTACCGACCACACATTTCACTGGTGCAACCCAACAGTTGTGTACATTAACATTACAACTCAAGCAAGTTGTTTTATTGCACATTCTGCGTTCCTGATTGCTGCTGAATTTGTTGTGGATTGAATTTTTATTAATTGTTGACTGTATAAGGGCTTCACAGTGGCAGAGGGGTTAGTGCGTATGCCTCACAATACGAAGGTCCTGAGTAGTCAGGGTTCAATCCCGGACTCGGGATCTTTCTGTGTGGAGTTTGCATGTCCTCCCCGTGAATGCGTGGGTTCCCTCCGGGTACTCCGGCTTCCTCCCACTTCCAAAGACATGCACCTGGGGATAGGTTGATTGGCAACACTAAATTGGCCCTAGTGTGTGAATGTGAGTGTGAATGTTGTCTATCTGTGTTTGTCCTGCGATGAGGTGGCGACTTGTCCAGGGTGTACACCGCCTTCCGCCCGATTGTAGCTGAGATAGGCAACAGCGCTCCCCGCGACCCCAAAGGGAATAAGCGGTAGAAAATGGACTGATGGATGAATGGATGGATGTTGACTGTATTAGTTATCATTTTATTGATATTTATGTTATTCCTACTTTGTTTAATTTGGATGCCATGATTTTCATTAAAATGATGTGTTTTGGGCTGTTTGAAGGGGAATTTTGTCTATCATTCACACCTTATTCAAGACACACATTTATTTATGCATTCTAACTCGTAAATAAACATTAGCAAAAGTCAGCTAACAATGGAGGTAGTTGGATTTGCTCTATTCCGCTTATAACGCGCTCTATAAACATCCAAACACCTATCGTTTTAAACACATAAGTATATAGGTACCCGGAGGGAACCCACGCATTCACGGGGAGAACATGCAAACTCCACACAGAAAGATCCCGAGCCTGGATTTGAACCCAGAATGTGAGTGTGAATGTTGTCTGTCTATCTGTGTTGGCCCTGCGATGAGGTGGCGACTTGTCCAGGGTGTACCCTGCCTTCCGCCCGATTGTAGCTGAGATAGGCGCCAGCGCCCCCCGCGACCCCGGAAGGGAATAAGCGGTAGAAAATGGATGGATGGATGGAAGTATATAGGTATTGTAATGTAATAGCAGGCACATTTGTAATGAAGTGTAATATTTTGCTAATTTTAAGCATATGGTGGTACATTCATTTCACAGACTCATCACACCGTTTGCTTTTCCGTTCAACAACAACAAACACTGCTGGTCTTGGCAGACTTTGCGAGACAACACAGACTTCTCTGGGACTAATGATGATCCAGAAGGTTATATTTTTGAGGCCTGAATTAATATAAGAACGAATGAGCTGAAGTTTAAGAATCTTTTTCTGGTGTTATTACAGAATGTACTCATGTTTAGAGACTCTATACTTCTGTTTCTCGATGTTTCCGACAAAACACAAGCTGCAGCGAACATTGATTGATTGATTGATTATTGATTGAAACTTTTATTAGTAGATTGCACAGTACAGTACATATTCCGTACAATTGACCACTAAATGGTAACACCCAAATAAGTTTTTCAACTTGTTAAAGTCGGGGTCTACGTAAATCAATTCATGTTAATGAATAAAAGAACATGACTTCACACTTGCTTTGTGCTGCTGCTCTAGTTGGACTTTCTCTTCTTAAAAAACCACCACTGTTCTTAATGTTTGCACATTTTATAGATCGCTGATTGGGTATATTTGGGATGTATTAAACTTACGTCCACATCACAGACATGCCGACTACGCTCCGGACAATCACGTGCGTCTTGTTTACGTCACAACATCCGGTTTCGGCAGCACTGTTTTTGGTGGTCAAAGTTTTTTTTCTGCAGCCAAATTTTTGGTGCATCACTAGTCAATAGTGCACAATTTTTAGGCTCTATATATCTCTTCATACTGTAACGACTTATTGATGGTAATGTATGTGTGGTTTTGATTTGATGTTAATTTTCTCCATGATCGCAAACACACATACTTTTTGTTACATCAAAGTAAAACCCTGCTGTGTGCTGAACAGATCCTGCCATATATTTCAATTTAAATGAAGAATTAATCACATTCCTCAAAAAGGGTTTAAAACAAACAAGCGTCTTTTCGTGTCTTTCTTGCATCTCCGGGTATAAAGTGAATGTCACAACACTCCTCTTCAGATCTGCTTTTAACCTGCTTTTAACCTGTGATTAGTGTTCTGTATCTTGTAATGTCCCGTCTTGTAATGTCCAATGTTATAATGTATTTTACTATGTACTGCTTTTATATCTCCTCTGTTATATATTATTACATTGAATTGTTATATATTTAAATTTTTATCCTGTAAAGCGTCTTTGAGTACACTGAAAAGCGCTATACCAAATAAAATGTATTATTATTATTGTCAACTCTGTACTGTTTACTTGTTGAAATACCCTTCAGATCATTTTTGGGCTCATTTGGGTAGATATTTGATCCCACATTTAACACGTTTTCACGCACCATGTTCGAGTGGCCGTGCTGACTTGCATTCCTCTGGAAAACCGGCGAGTGACGACGTCACGACAAACTTGTCGACGTCAAATTTCGTTGTCGATATTTCTCGACAATGTCAACGAATTGTTGCACCCCTCGCCCGGATACTGACCATTTCCTTTAGAGAAGTTGTGGACCGGTTTTCCTCTTCCCTAGATATCACTTGTTCTTTTGTGGCACTCCCTTCACTTTGATCCTTTTTCACCCGTCTCTGCATTAAGAGTAACCATGTTTAGCGCTTCGAATGCAGAAATTTGATAGGCTGAGTGGTGTCATGTGGTATGGATTAACTTGTATGGAGTTGGTCTGTGTATTTCTCCATCAGATCAACAAGTCGCTTAAAGGCCTACTGAAACCGACTACTACCGACCACGCAGTCTGATAGTTTATATATCAATGATGAAATATTAACATTGCAACACATGCCAATACGGCCAGTTTAGGTTACTAAATTACAATTTTAAATTTCCCGTGGAGTCTCTTGTTGAAAACGACGCGGAATGATGACGCGTGCGCGTGACGTCCCGGGTTGCAGGGGACATATTAGCGCAGCACCATTTGCGGCTAAAAGTCGTCTCTTTTCATCGCGCAATTAAACAGCATTCTGGACATCTGTGTTGCTGAATCTTTTGCAATTTGTTTAATTAATAATGGAGAGGTCAAAGTAGAAAGAGGGAGGTAGGAAGCTTTAGCCTTTAGCCACACAAACACACGGTGTTTCATTGTTTAAAATTCCCGGAGGTAAAGCTTTACTATGGATCAGAGCGGTCAAGCGAACATGGGTCCCGACCACTTGTCAATCGGCAAGTTTTGGTGAGAAAATTGTGTAAAAAGTCGCCTCTTACCGGAGATCAGCTGAGCTTGCGCCGTCCATGCAGCTGCCGTCGACTTCCCTCAGAGACTGGCGTCAAGACACCCGTGGACACACCCCTCCGACTATCAGGTACTATATAATCTCACTAGCAACACAATAGAAAGATAAGGGATTTCCCAGAATTATCCTAGTAAATGTGACTAAAAACATCTGAATCCGTCCCAATGCAATCGCCTTTTTTTTTTTAACTTTATTTTATTTAAAAAAAAAATGTTTTCTAGTCCTTCGCTATCAATATCATCATCCACAAATCTTTCATCCTCGCTCAAACTAATGGGGAAATTGTCGTTTTCTCGGTTCGAAAAGCTCTTGCTGCTGGAGGCTCACATTATAAACAATGTGAGGACGTGAGGAGCACTCACCCTTGTGACGTCATCGTCTGCGACTTCCGGTAAAGGCAAGGCTTTTTCCATTAGCGACCAAAAATTGCGAACTTTATCGTCGATATTATATTTCAACAAAAATATGGCAAGATCACGAAATGATCGAGTATGACACATAGAATGGACCTGCTATCCCCGTTTAAATAAGAAAATCTAATTTCAGTAGGCCTTTAAAGTCAATAGAAGCTGTGCCAGTCAAATCAGAAGTGCTTCCTCAAAACGTAAAACTTTATTGAATGGTTGTCTATATGTTTTGTCCCTGCGATGAGGTGGCGACTTGTCCATGGTTCAACTTGCCTTCCGCCTGAGTGCAGCTGGGATAGGCTCCAGCCCACCTGCGACCTCTAAAGGGACAAGCGGTAGCCTTGGGCCGAAATTCGATAACTCAATTAACCGACAATAAATGAAAAGTTTGTTGGTAAGTTTTTCAGCATCAATAAATCGCCATCTGCATGCTCAAAGAGCATTCACGCTTTTCGTCGCTTTTAGCGAAATAAAAAGAAGAGGTGGGAATTATCTTGTTCTCATTAGTAGGGCTGGGCAATATATCGAATATACTCTGTATCGTGGGTTTGTCTTTTTGCGATGTAGAAAATTACTATTTCGTGAGTATTCAAGTATACATTCTCATGCAGCTGTTTTTAGCTGCGGGCATTTCACTGCAGGCTTTTTTCACTCTTTCTTGTCTCACATAAAACAAGCGCACCTTCTTACAAACCTCACTTACTGTCGCGCGTGCAACGTCATACGCCCTCGCCGAGCAGAGAGGTAGCGGAATGGGTAAAGTTAGCTGTGGCAGGTGGTGCAAGCGGAGAGAGAGAAGGTGCGAATCTGGTAACAAATGGAGAAATTATTATTTACCAAGAAAAACAGCACGTGGTCCATCGTCTGGCGGTGGTTTGGCTTCAAGCAGGAAGATGTTGAGCAGACATCCGTAATATGTCAAGTGTGCGGCAAAATAGTTGCTAAAAAAAGTAGCAGCACTGCTAATTTGTAGCATCATTTGAAAAGTAACCTGCTAGAGAATAAGGAGTGCTTGAAACTCCGCATGTCAACATCTCTGGCCCCTTCGCCGAGCAGAGAGGTAGCGGAATGGGTAAAGTTAGCTGTTGCAGGTGGTGCAAGCGGAGAGAGAGAAGGTGCGAATCTGGTAACAAATGGAGAAATTATTATTTACCAAGAAAAACAGCACGGGGTCCATCGTCTGGCGGTGGTTTGGCTTCAAGCAGGAAGATGTTGAGCAGACATCCGTAATATGTCAAGTGTGCGGCAAAATAGTTGCTACAAAAAGTAGCAGCACTACTAATTTGTAGCATCATTTGAAAAGTCACCTGCTAGAGAATAAGGAGTGCTTGTAACTCCGCATGTCAACATCTCCGGCCGGTGCCACACCCAAGAAAACACCTAAGCAGCCAGCACTGAACCAATTGAGCCTGGCGTCTTCCCTTTCCAGATAAACACCGTATGAAAAAAAAAATAGTCAACAACAGAAGGAGATAACGTCCGCAGGAACCTACCTCATTTGATTTCCTATTATGCAGCTCATTTTTATTTTACAGTTTTTGAAATATCTTTTGTGACATCATGCACAAAAGTGCACTTTATTTGTTTTAAACTATTGTATTAGGGCTGTGTACAAAAAGTGCATTTTAATTTAGTGTTGTTTTGATATGTCATCTTAGTGACATCATGCACAAAAGTTCTCTAATAGCTTGTTTTAAAATGTCTCTGACAATCTTGCACTTTCTGTTTTGGAAATTACATGAATCCTAAGGATCTTTCTGCAGCTGAGATAGACCCCAAAAGGGACAGGAGGTAGAAAATGGATGGATGGATGAATGTTTGTGCCACTGCTTAATAAATACAGTTTTGGTAAATTGACTTAGTTGTGATTTCCCTCTCTGCATGAAAGTTTAAAATGAGCATATATTAATGCAGTATGAACAACAATGTTTTAATGTAGACACATAGAATCATCATACTGCTGTGATTATATGCATCAAGTGTTCATTCAAGGCTAAGGCAAAATATGGAGATATATCGTGTATCGTGACATGGCCTAAAAATATTGAGATATTAAAAAAGGCCATATCGGCCAGCCCCATATCGATATAATTTATTTCATATTAAAATGTCCAAACACCGCTTATTTGTAGTGTTCCTTGTTCTCCGCCGCTCTCCACTCCCTATCATGGGCTACGAAACCCCTCCCATTACTCCTTCCAAGACACGCATGCATCCATGATTGGTTGGTTGTTTAATATGATGAGTGACCATTGGTTGAGATTAGGGATAGGCCAATCAGAAGCAAGATAGAGCGGGTCATTGATCCAGGAAGGAAAATCACAATAGACGTCCCAAATGAAGACGAGAGTCGTAAATAACTAATGGAAGATGGCAGAGGGATTGTCTTCCTTAGATTGTTCTTTTAGCGATGTAGAAGACGTCCAGGAAACCCAGAATGTGTCTACTTGGCCACATTTGGACAAATGTATGTGTCTGAAAAAAACAATCATTTGAGTTGTTTACCATGTAGGCCCAAAACAAAACTGTTCTCCAGTTGCCAAGCTGGACATATTTCGCACGAGAAATGCTGGCAAAAATGTATGGCGAAGTGAGGAACATCATAGCCGCACAATGAAGTCAAGTCACTTACTTGGCGCTGACCACAACTGTACGTGTGTGACAGTCCATTACATCGTCCACTGGAAATTAAAAAGTGCCTGCCTGCAAATGTATTTTTTATCTGAGTTTAATACATTATTTATTCAGGTGTACTGGAGAGGAGGCTTCGCCGGATAGTCGAACCTCGGATTCAGGAGGAACAGTGTGGTTTTCGTCCTGGTCGTGGAACTGTGGACCAGCTCTATACTCTCGCCAGGGTTCTTGAGGGTGCATGGGAGTTTGCCCAACCAGTCTACATGTGCTTTGTGGACTTGGAGAAGGCATTCGACCGTGTCCCTCGGGAAGTCCTGTGGGGAGTGCTCAGAGAGTATGGGGTATCGGAATGTCTTATTGTGGCCGTCCGCTCCCTGTATGATCAGTGTCAGAGCTTGGTCCGCATTGCTGGCAGTAAGTCGGACACGTTTCCAGTGAAGGTTGGACTCCGCCAAGGCTGTCCTTTGTCACCGATTCTGTTCATAACTTTTATGGACAGAATTTCTAGGCGCAGCCAAGGCGTTGAGGGGTTCCGGTTTGGTGGCCACGGGATTAGGTCTCTGCTTTTTGCAGATGATGTAGTCCTGATGGCTTCATCTGGCCGGGATCTTCAGCTCTCACTGGATCGGTTCGCAGCCGAGTGTGAAGCGACCGGAATGAGAATCAGCACCTCCAAGTCCGAGTCCATGGTTCTCGCCCGGAAAAGGGTGGAGTGCCATCTCCGGGTTGGGGAGGAGACCCTGCCCCAAGTGGAGGAGTTCAAGTACCTAGGAGTCTTGTTCACGAGTGGGGGAAGAGTGGATCGTGAGATCGACAGGCGGATCGGTGCGGCGTCTTCAGTAATGCGGACGTTGTATCGATCCGTTGTGGTGAAGAAGGAGCTGAGCCGGAAGGCAAAGCTCTCACCGCCGCCGCCGCCGCCGTGTCCCGAGTCCCGATCTTAGTCAGACCTCCATAGAGGTCTTTGTTTCATGTCTCTACGACATTCTTAACAGAAGTTACAAGCAGTTTTGTCTGGAAAAAGGTGACAATTTACCGGTCGATCTACGTTCCCATCCTCACCTATGGTCATGAGCTTTGGGTCATGACCGAAAGGATAAGATCACGGGTACAAGCGGCCGAAATGAGTTTCCTCCGCCGGGTGGCGGGGCTCTCCCTTAGAGATAGGGTGAGAAGCTCTGCCATCCGGGAGGAGCTCAACGTAAAGCCGCTGCTCCTCCACATCGAGAGGAGCCAGATGAGGTGGTTCGGGCATCTGGTCAGGATGCCACCCGAACGCCTCCCTAGGGATGTGTTTAGAGCACGTCCAGCTGGTAGGAGGCCACGGGGAAGACCCAGGACACGTTGGAAAGACTATGTCTCCCGGCTGGCCTGGGAACGCCTCGGGATCCCCCGGGAAGAGCTAGACGAAGTGGCTGGAGATAGGGAAGTCTGGGCTTCCCTGCTTAGGCTGCTGCCCCCGCGACCCGACCTCGGATAAGCGGAAGATGATGGATGGATGGATGGATGGATAATACATTTGTATTATTTACAAAGCTATGTTATTTATTTTGCGGAGAAATAATATTTTTCCATTTTATTTATGTTATGTACTACTTAAACAGTTTCTTTTCTGTGCTGTTAATACCCATCTTGACTAACTGGGTTCATAAAAGTGCAGTACAGTTGTCATTAACTTCAATTTCACTGAATCTCGCTCAAAATTGAACATCTTTATATGTATTGTATACTTTCACCAGAAAATATATCAAGACATATATCAAATACAGAGTTTAAGTAAAAATATATCGACAGATACTTTTTCGTCCATATCGCCCAGCCCTACCCATTAACTCTCTTTGACTCTGTGCAGCGGCGCAGGTAGCATAACACAATGCAACTACTTAGCATGTTGCAACTGACATGGACAAAACCAACTCCCACCGCACCATCGTGGGAATAGTTCAGAGTAAACCAGTTTGCCAAATGGGCGCGACTACAACAACGCCCACTTGAAATACAACCGCTCCACAGTCCAAACTTAATTGGTTCTCAAGATTCAGTATTGTTTGTCATATGCACAGTTAAACAGACAGTTTGCCATACAATAAAAATCTTACATTGCTAGTCCACCCTTCAGCAAGCCACATGGTACTTAGCTAAAATTAAAAAATAAACATTTATTTACAAGGCACATTATTGCACATTCTGATTCACAGTCAACAGTATAAATATGGAGGTGACATTGGGTCACGGCAGCTGTTAAAAGTGTCTTAAGTGATCAAAGGTGCAAAGTTTCTACAGTGATGGTTCACGGTTCGGGGGTGGTCATGGCAGCTGTCTTTTGTTCAAAAGATAAAAGCAAAAAGGGGATGTAACTCACTTTGTGTTTAGCGAAGAAGCCAAGTGACAGGTCAATTTAAACAAAACGTTGCAAAAATAGTGCGCACCCACAGAAAGTGTTTACATACAGTTGTGATCAAAATTATTCAACCCCCACAATTTTGGTGTTTTAGCAAGTTGGACATTTATTCCGTATTTTGTTTGTAGTCGTATCAAATAAAGATGCATTAAATAGACAAATGCAACTTGAATTACAACATTATATTTTGTAACATACCAAACAGTGTCATTTCTCTTAATAGCTCATTGACAAAATTATTCAACCCCTTGAAGATCATAACTCTTACGATCAGAATTTGAATAAGGTCTTTTCAAACAGGTGTTGAAAACACCTGTAGATGGGATTCGAACCATAACGAGCAACAATTAAACTGATTGAAAAAGACTGTGACGCTCAGCTTCTTGTAGATGGTCAATGGTGTATTTGCAACATGATGAAGTCCAGGGAGTGGTCAAATAAGTTAAGAGAGGAGGTAATTTCTCTTCATAAGAAAGGATATGGATATAAGAAAATAGCAAAGACATTACACATTCCAAGAGACACAGTTGGGAGAATAATTCGCAAGTTTAAAGCTAAAGGCACAGTGGAAACAAGATATGTTATTGGCCCAGGACTAACAAGCGGTAGAAAATAGATGGATGGACTACAGGTCCAGTTCTGTTAGGCCTGGGCGATCTATCGATTTTAGCCATATATTCAAGTTTTTTTACTGCAAACGATTTGCTTCGGCATACTTTTTGTCCCTCAGGAGCTTTCGTAGCTTGCGCTTTCCCCTTACTTCATTAGCGGCACACACAGCAAAACATGGCCAATGATAATGCTAATGAGAGCGAGAAAAGTGATTCCACGGGGCAAAGTTTCTTTTAAAAAGGCATCAGCAATAGATAAGAAAAGTATTTTTTTGCATAACAGGTCCCCTTTAAAGCTGAAACTACATTCTGAATGTAACAATACGCTGTCTGTGGTCATGTTTTATAATGCTGATAGATGTGAAATAGGTATGTGCTATGTTTGCTTAAAATACTGTCCTTTTAAGCTTTTGGTACGATCATTTGTCTTCCCATTTGGCAACACTGAAGGTGACACGGTGCATCATTATCGTTTTTTTCCTGTACACTCATTGTAGTTACTCTGTGTACTTTTTTGTATTATTCTCTCGAGAGTGGGTACATTTTAATTTCCTGTTCATAGCTGGATACTCTCAGCGGTAACACTCTTCTAGTTAGACTAAGCACTCATTATTTTGTTGTTTTGCTCCTTTACATGTACGCTAGCTTAGCAGTTAGCCTGTCTTATTGTCTCTTCCTGCACTCTCTTGCTCGATGTGTCACATGTTATGAAACTATTCTTCCGATCCTGCAGTAATAATGTTTCTCGGAGAAAAAAGTGCTGCCATGGAGGCGACAATTAATAATTTCAGGAGTGTCTCCGGACTGTGAATTGACATACTGTATTTTCTGGACTATAGGGAGCACCAGATTATAAGACGCACTGATGTATGTACTATTTTCGATCTTTTTTCATATATATGGCGCACCAAATTATAGGGAATGTTATTTCAGTTTTTTTCTGAATGTAAAATACATCCTTGTGGTCTACATAACATTTTATGGTGGTTGTTTGGTCAAAATGTTGCATGGGTTATGTTTTACAGATCATCTTCAAGCCGCTTTATGACAGTTTCTTCTGAATGCGCCGTTTTGTGGGCGGTCATATTTACGTGGCTCACCATCCACAGAGTCTTTTCCCCGTCATCTTTGTTGTAGCAGTGTAGCGTGCAAGGACGGGAGTGGAAGAAGTATCAAAAGATAGAGCTAACTGATTTAATGACATTCAGACTTTTATTCAATCAATAACGGAGCAGCGTCTCCTCACACGGAAACAACACCACCGGAAATGTGTCCCATGAAAAACCGTCCGACCAGAACTCTCTAATAACTAAAAGTTCCTTGGGTGAATAATTAAAACTCACTACACCGGTATGTTTTAGCGCTTTCATGGTGAGTTTACTGACAGATATAAGTAAAAACTTTACACTACTTTATATTAAGAAAAATTGTAACACCGGAGGATGAATGTCCCATAATAAGAAGATAGAGGAAAAAAAGCAGCTTATCGACTACGGTGTCGGCACGGACTACAAAGACGGATGTGCCAATTTTTCAGGATTTATGCAGATCCCAAATACAGCTCAGCAGGTGCCATAAGGTAAGACAAGTAGCTTTGGCATAATATTGCAAAACAAAACGCCAAATATGTCTTATCTTATACACACACCATAATAATACTCCTATGTTTAATGCACCGAGAATCCACCAAGCGGAGCGGCTTCATAGCTTACCAAATTTGTACTAAAACATTTTGATGGATTTTTGAGTGCCGTGTAATGTTTTATATTTTCAATAGAACATAAAATGTTGGTGTTGTTTTCTTGACTCATATTGCCATTATTTTGCAGTCTACACGTATCTCTTGTGTTTGACTACCATTTACTGGTCACACTTATCATTACACCATCTACCCCAAAAAAATTGCTTTGAGGTTGGTAAGCAAAACCAGAATTATTCCGTACATTAGGCTCACCGGGTTATAAGGCGCACTGTCAAGTTTTGAGGGGAAAAAATGATTTTAAGTGCGCCTTATAGTCCGTAAAATACGGTACTTAAGCTCTCACTAGTCATTTGTGGATTGCAAATGGCCTTGGGGCCACACTTTGGACACCCCATGCATTACGTTTTCATGGCTATCACACATTACAAAATGACAAGAGTGGCTCAGGCTCTGTCTTCTTACCACTGTTGTTATAGAGAGGTGTGCTGAAAAATCTGTTTTAAATGCGTTGCAATGCGGCATGCGATCATCCATTGCATAATCAGTCATTTTTCATGATAGCCATATCACATAAATACATTGGCTTTATCCAGGCTTCAAACGAAAAAAGCCATCCAGACAATTTTAAGGCAGAGCTTGTATTGTAGCGTCTACCGTCTGGTGGATCCACAATCGCGTAGGCCATAAACACGCCACAGCAACGGAAACCATCTCTGTTTCCTCCGCACTCAATCGTCCTCTTTCACTTTCACCAACACACACAGTTCATGACCACAGAAGCAATTAGACATCACTAACTCCAACACTACACATAGCTGAGAGGTTGTTCGTCCTCTTTTTTTTTCTGAACAAACAAAATAGGCTTTTTGTTTTGTATTCAACTTGCTAGTACCGGAATCTGTAGAGAAAACAACGGATCATTTTGGTTAAAAGAAATCTTATTTCTTATGGCTCATTATGTATCACACATTATGTAATAGGAACAGCTTTTTTTCTGTGGGAAAGGAGTTTTGATTGTTTGGTCTGATATGAATAAAATGTAATAGTAGGCAGGTACATTTGTTCACTTGATTTAAAGGCCTACTGAAATGAGATTTTATTATTTAAGCGGGGATAGCAGGTCCATTCTATGTGTCATACTTGATAATTTCGCGATATTGCCATATTTTTGCCGAAAGGATTTAGTAGAGAAAATTGACGATAAAGTTCGCAACTTTTGGTCGCTCTTAAAAAAGCCCTGCATTTCCCGGAAGTAGTGTGCGTGACGTCACAGATTGTCGGAATCCTCACATCCACCCATTGATTACAATCATGGACGCCAGCAGCGCGACCGAGAAAGAGACAATTTCCCCATTAATTTGAGAGAGGATGAAAGATTCGTGTTTGAGGATATCGATAGCGACGGACTACGAAAAAAAGAAGAAGAAAAAGCGACAGCTCCGGGCGACGGCAGTGTGAGCGTTTCAGATGTAATCAAACACATGTACTTGGATAATTCTGGAATATCCCTTATCTGCTTATTGTTTTAATAGTGTTTTAGTGAGATTTTAAAGATTGTAAAGTAAAGATTGTAAAGACATACCTCGAGGTCGGGTGGCTGCGTTGAACACACTGTGTCTCAGAGAGAAGCCGAGGAGCCAAGCTCACAGCTGCTGCAGAACGACTAATAGTCCACGGATGTCTACGGTAAGATATATATCACAATTTCCCCATCCATCCAAAAACATGTTGTTTGACGTAGAGAAAACATGTTCGCTTGACAGCTCTGCTTTTACAACAAACAAAGAAATGCTGGCTGGGTCTCGGTGCTAAAGACAGCTAGAATCCACCGCTGTCCACCAACAACATTTTTTATAGTCTCCATTATTAAATGAACAAATTGCAAAAGATTCAGCAACACAGATGTCCAAAATACTGTGTAATTATGCGGTTAAAGCAGACAACTTTTAGCTGTGTGTGTGCACAGCGCTAATATTTCCTCACAGTCCGTGACGTCACGCGTATACGTCATCATTCTGCGACGTTTTCAACAAGAAACTCCCGGGAAATTTAAAATTGCAATTTAGTAAACTAAAAACGCCGTATTGGCATGTGTTGCAATGTTAATATTTCATTACTGATGTATAAACTATCAGACTGCGTGGTCGGTAGTAGTGGGTTTCACTAGGCCTTTAATGAATGCTGAAAAATATACCTTGTCCAGAAGAAATTCTCTTAAAACTATTGCATTATTGCAAGGGAATTGGACTCCTTCCATGACGCATGTTGTTTGGAGTGCTCATTTTTTTGTTTAGCCTCAGAATGGAAAAACATCTTACTGCAAGCTACCGAGAGTGAATAACCTACTCAGTAGCCTAGTGGTTAGAGTGTCCGCCCTGAGATCGGTAGGTCTCGAGTTCTAACCTCGGCCGAGTCATACCAAAGACTTTAAAAATGGGACCCATCACCTCCCTGCTTGGCACTCAGCATCAAGGGTTGGAATTGGGGGTTAAATCACCAAAAATTATTTCTGGGCGTGGCCACTGCTTCTGCTCCTCGCCTTAAGGGTGATGGGTCAAATGCATGGAATAATTTCGCCACACCTGTGTGTGTGTGTGTGTGTGTGTGTGTGTGTGTGTGTGTGTGTGTGTGTGTGTGTGTGTGTGTGTGTGTGTGTGTGTGTGTGTGTGTGTGTGTGTGTGTGTGTGTGTGTGTGTGTGTGTGTGTGTGTGTGACAATCATTTGTACTTTAACTTAAATTTCTCAATATTACCAGCAAAGTTGAGCTGCTCCACATAAGTAGGGATGTGCCAGTCGATTAGTATCAGACTATTTTCATGAAAATGTATGTGATTGCCATTAATGCCTTTTAGTGAAGATCAGAAACGTTGATCCCCTCTGGTTGACACTGTATTTAATTTTAGTCCCAAAGCTGACAAGCGGTTAGCATCTAATTATGCCTCAACATATACAATGTGGAGCCGCTCCCTTAAGTTAATAATAATCACTTCCATTTAGGCAAAGAGACTGCATTTGTCAGTATTTTATGTGTCATTCTCACGAGACTCAACAGGCATGCCAAAAGCTAAGCGAGCTTGAAGAAGAAATAAGTGCTGAATAAAGTTTGAAAAGTGTATATGGAACCTTGTTGGAGCAGATAATAACAGGAATTTAGCAAGTACATAAAAATGTGTAAGGGAGAGGATTACAGAGAATTTCACCCAGATTACCATAAGGCGCACCTAAAATCTTTTTTTTTTTCTTAAAACATGATAGTGCGCCTTACAACCCACGGAATAATTCTGGTTTTGCTTACCAACCCTGAAGCTATTTTATTTTGTAATCCATCCATCCATTTTCTACCGCTTATTCCCTTTTGGGGTCGCGGGGGGCGTTGGTGCCTATCTCAGCTACAATCGGGCGGAAGGCGGGGTACACCCTGGACAATTGTAAATGGTAAATGGGTTATATTTGCATCACGCTTTTCTACCTTCAAGGTGCTTTGATTCTATTTCCAAATTCACCTATTCACACACTGATGGCGGGAGCTGCCACGCAAGGTCCTAACCACGACCCATCAGGAGCAAGAGTGAAGTTTCTTGCTCAAGGACAAAACAGACGTGACGAGGGTGGTATAAGGTAGGGATCGAACAAGGACCCCTCAGTTTGCTGGCACAGCCACTCTCCCAACTTCGCCGCGCCGTCGTGTGACCGGTAGATGGCAGTCAAACATAAGAGATACGTGTAAATGGGAATATGACTCAAGTAAACAACACCAACATTTTATATGTTCCATTGAAAATATAGAACTTAACACACGGCGCTCAAAAATCTATCAAAATGTTTTAGCAAAACTTTGGTTAGCTATGAAGCCGCACCGATTGATACGAGAATACGAGTATTATTATGGTGTTTGTATAAGGTAAGATATATTATCTAGCGTTTTGTTTCGCAATATTATGCAAAAGAAACTTTTCTTACCTTCTGGTACCTGCTGATCTGTATTCGTGCGCCTCCGCCTTTGTAGTCCGTGTCAAAACACCGTAGCCGATGAGTTTCTTCTTTTTCTCTATTTTCTTGTTATGGGAGATTCATCCTCTGCTGTTGCCATTTCTAATATAGGAGTTGGGGAGGTAGGGGCTAGCGGGGGTGTATATTGTAGTGTCCAGGAAGATTTAGTGCTGCAAGGGGTTGTGGTATTTGTTCTGTTGTGTTTATGTGGTGTTATGGTGCGAATGTTCTCCCGAAATATGTTTGTCATTCTTGTTTGGTGTGGGTTCACAGTGTGGCGCATATTTGTAACAGTGTTAAATTTGTATATACGGCCAGCCTCAGCGTGACCTGTACGGCTGTTGACCAAATATGCCTTGCATTCACTTGTGTATGTGAAAGGCCGTAGATATGTGATTGGCCCGGCACGCAAAGGCAGTGCCTTTAAGGTTTATTGGCGCTCTGTGCTTCTCCCTACGTTCGTGTACACAGCGGCGTTTTAAAAAGTCATAAATGTTACTTTTTGAAATCGATTCGAATAACTTTGAAACCGATACCGATAATTTCCAAATATTACATTTTAAATCATTTATCGGCTGATAATATCGTCAGAAACCGAAACCTAAAGATGGCAATGAGAAAATGCACATGGAAACACCTATATTTCCTTTGAGCGATCACCCGCTGCCTTTGTCTTCTATTGACAACCACAGCAACAGCAGTGACTTCAATTGTAATCACGGCTCCAAAAGCGTCCATCTTCCTCAAAATGAAGTCTTGCGGGATGACATTTTACAAGAATTAAGGCTCACCACGCAAAACACCCTTTAATCGAAACACTTACATGTCGCAAATGTACTTTGTCAGAAATGTAGGAATATCGCATTTACCGTATTTTCTGGACTATAAGGCACACTTAAAATCCTTTTTTTTCCTCAAGAATCGACAGCGCGCCTAATGTATGGAATAATTCTGGTTTTGCTTACCGATCTCGAAGCAATTTTATTTGGTACATGGCGTAATGATAAGTGTGACCGGTAGAGGCCAGTCAAACATAAGAGATACAGTTAGACTGCAATATGACTCAAGTAAACACCAACATTTTAAATGTTCCATTGAAAATATAAAACATTATACATGGCGCTCAAAAATCTATCAAAATGTTTTAGTGCAACTTCGGTAAGCTGTAAAGCCGCACCGTTTGATGGATTGTACTGTGCTTTAACATAGCAGTATTATTTTGGTATATGTATAAATTAAAAGATATTATTTGGCGTTTTTTTTTTTCACAATATTATGCAAAACCAGCTTTTCTTACCTTCTGGTACCTGCTGATCTGTATTTGGGATCTGCATAAATCCTGAAAAATTGCGCCCGTATTCCATTTTAGTCAATAATCTTCTTCTTTTTCTCTATCTTCTTGTTATGGGACATTCATCCTACACTGTTGCCTTTTGTAATACAAAGTAATGTAAAGTTCTTACTTTTGTCTATCAGTAACCTTGCCATGAAACCACTAAAACATAACGTTTAGTGAGTTTACATTATTCACCCAAGCAACTTTAGTTATTAGAGAGTTCTGTTGGGACGATTTTTCACGAGACACATTTTGTTGTTGTTCCCGGATGAGGAGATGCTAAAGTCTGAATGTAACGAAAAAAACAAGCTCCATCTTTTGACACGTCTTCCACTCCCATCCTTGCACGCTACACCGCTACAACAAAGATGACGGGGTGAAGACGCTGTCGAAGGTGAGCCACGTAAATAGGACCGCCCACAGAACGGCGCATCCTGTAGCGAATGTCAGAAAGCGGCTTGAAGATGATCTGTAAAACATTATCTATGCAAAATTTTGACCAAAGACCCCCTATTACATGTTATGTAGACCACAAGGAGCCTATAATAATAATATGACCTCTAATTCGGTACGCACCATATATAAAAAAAAACGATCGCAAATAAACCATTCATCAGTCTTATAGTCGGCACGCCTTATGGGCCGGGAAATACGGTATTTTGTGAAAATCTGCAATGGAAACACAGTTCATGAGAGTCCGCAAAATGTCTTTATGGGATAGGCTCCAGCACCTCCGCGAGTGGTAGAAAATGGATGGCTGGAGCCATGTTTCTGTAAAACGCCATCACCCTGTACGCGAAAGAAGCTTTGCACCTCAATTGTGTTTTTACACCTAAGAAACACTCAAAATAAACATGTAAATGGCTTAAGAAATCGTAGCAGCACGAGTCCAGGTAGCCAGCAGGGCAGCACAACTGGAACGTGCACATCCATTAAAGGTATCGAAATATGGCACCGTTTGATTTTACAATCCATGGAATTCGGCAGGTGTCCATAAAAGTATCAAATGTGTTACCCATTCTTAATCATATAAATACTTCCTATTGTGGTTTGTAATACAGAGAGATGTTTACTTTCACAGAACACAATTGTCACAGCTACAGTATGTAGCTACCATGAACTGAAAACCCCCAAACATTTGTTTGGGTTTGATTCTCACGCAAGATGAGCCATAAAAGTTACACAATGGCAAAGTACTAGATTGTGTCAAACAAAATTCCCTACAACCAAAGAAGTGTCTCCAATGACTGATTATTCTTCTGTTATTATTAATTCTAAACATGGACAATGCAAACACAAATGAACAACACACTACGGCAATACAGAGGATGCCACAAATAAATGAATGTATGGAAAACAAAAATAATTATCGTTCCTTCGTTTAAAAACATGGGCTGTTTGTTCACTCCACAATACATTCATGCACCTAATAAAGATATAGTTGATTAATTGATGTGATTGCTGCTGATGAATGTTGAGAAGTGAGTAGAACCAAGGCTTTAGAGGCTCGCTTAAACGGGACCTGTTATGCAAAAGCAACGTTTCTTACCTATTGGTACCTGCTGTTGTGTATTTTGGATCTGCATAAGTCACGAAAATTGGAAATTGAATCCATGGTGGCATGGCACATATATTTATTTAAAAAAAAAACCTTGCCTTCCTTCATACTTCTGGCAAACAGTTTGAAATTTGCCCCAAGTTTTAAGTTACATTCACAATACCATATTACAATTACAACAATAGTGAATAGCCATTTAAGGATGGTGGTAAGTGAAAGGATGCATGGAATGCTGAAACATGGTGGCAAGCACAATAACGCAATATGACAAACACAAAATAGGAGCACAAAAGCAAGCATACACATACATACATACATACATTCAACCACGCACAACCCAACAGTAGTCTACAGTAGTGAGACGTCACAAGATGGAAATGGAATATCGTTGGTTTTAAACGTTTTTTGGGGAGTGCTGTAAGAGCACAATCGATGAGTGTCACTGCATTGTTAGCCACCTTGTCCTGGCCGTATATTACAAATTGCAATGCATAAAAAATAACATGTTCTTTTCTTACATATAGATTGGAAAAAAATTGTCAAAATTCCCTTAAAAAAGGGAATTTCAAAAATGTACTACTCGCATGGGGCTATTTTCAAGAAGTATATACAAAACCCCAAACTTTTTGTAAATCCTTTTCAACTGATGAATATTCTCCAACTTTCTCAGTCTTTTTGCCACTTGGGCCAGCTTTATTTTAAACTTGTTGCAGGCATCAAATTCCAAATGAGCTGATATTTGCAAAAGAACAAGTTTTCCAGTTCGAACAGTAAGTATCTTGTCTTTGCACTTTATTCAATTGAATATAGGTTGAAAAGGATTAGTAATCTGTTTTTATTTACCAGTTACACAACTTGCCAACTTCACTGGTTTTGGGTTTCGTAGTTATCAATCTTTTTGAATTTGTATATAAATGTTATGACGTTTCTTTCCGCAGTAGTACACTTTTACAAAAGATTCCTTTCATTTTTAAAAACCTCCATTAAAAAAAAACATTTACACATATCCTTTTGTTCATGTGTTAGAGATAAAGATGTTCCAATCAGAGTTTCACCCATGAGTGAAATTGGCCGGTGCTAAGAGGGCGACTCGATCCATAAATTAGTTGTGTTGATACCAAGGGTAGTAGAAGTATAGGATCAATACTACACTGATTAGATTGATATTTTCATGTTCTTAAAATCATTGTTCTGTTGTTTTTGTTAACGTTTACAAATGCTGGACACAGGAGGACATGGAGGGCTAAAACCGAAGGATTAGATTAGATTAGATTTCTTTATTTGTACCCACAGGTGAAATTGGCTCACAGTGAAAGACATTTATACAATACAGTATAATGAATAAATAAATAAAAACAGTAAAATAGCTACACAAATTGTCATCATCCCCATTGTCATTCATTGCTGCCTCATAAAATGCATTTCTTTCTTTCTTTACTTTACTACGAACATGGACACACTTACAGCATAATACATCATACAATTTCATATAATTTCACTTCACATCATATCCGAAAAGGAGTAGGAGGAAGCAAAGCTTATTTAATCCTACCCCTTTCACACTTCAGAGCGTTTACAAATACATACGTTCATTTACTGACTTCTTTTTGTAGCAAAATGACATCTGTGAATGGTTAATACAGCAGTTTTTGTAATAAATAATGAAGTCAGTCATGATAAACATACTGAGATGAAGAATATCCAATTTTCAATAAGTTTGATGGTGTTTCTCATAATTCCTCTTCTTTTTACATGTAAGCACTATTAATTTGAACAACCTCTTAAACTGGATCATATCAGTACATTTTTCAACTTCTTTACTTACTCCATTCCATTTAATTTCAAACACTGATATGCTAAAGGATTTTAGTGTTGTACGAGCAATGTCTTGGGTAGCAAGTTCTAGTTTGCTTTGTACGTAATTTTAGCTGTCTGCAACTTTACCAAACAATCACACTTCAATATTTTAACTATTCATTTATTATCTTATGTTTATCTTTTGGTTTTGTTTAGTTATGTACTATTGACTTTATTTGGCTCAACAATTGTACAAACCCCGTTTCCATATGAGTTGGGAAATTGTGTTAGATATAAACGGAAAACAATGATTTGCAAATCATTTTCAACCCATATTCAGTTGAATATGCTACAAAGACAACATATTTGAAGTTAAAACTGATAAACATTTTTTTTTTTTTTGCAAATCATTAACTTTAGAATTTGATGCCAGCAACACGTGACAAAGAAGTTGGCAAAGGTGGCAATAAATACTAATAAAGTTGAGAAATGCTCATCAAACACTTATTTGGAACATCCCACAGGTGTGCAGGCTAATTGGGAACAGGTGGGTGCAATGATTGGGTATAAAAGCAGCTTCCATGAAATGCTAAGTAATTCAAAAACAAGGATGGGGAGAGGGTCACCAATTTGTAAACAAATTGTCGAACAGTTTTAGAACAATATTTCTCAACGAGCTATTGCAAGGAATTTAGGGATTTTACCATCTACGATCCGTAAAATCACCAAAAGGTTCAGAGAATCTGGCGAAATCCCTGCACGTAAGCGATGATATTACGGACCTTTGATCCCTCAGGCGGTACTGTATCAAAAACCAACATCAGTGTGTAAAGGATATCACCACATGGGCTCAAGAGCACTTCATAAAACCACTGTCAGTAACTACAGTTGGTCGCTACATATGTAAGTGCAAGTTAAAACTCTACTATGCAAAGCGAAAGCCATTTATCAACAACACCCAGGAAGGCTGCCGGCTTCGCTGGGCCCGAGATCATCTAAGATGGACTGATGCAAAGTGGTAAAGTGTTCTGTGGTCTGATGAGTCCACATTTCATATTATATTTGGAAACTGTGGATGTGTTGTCCTCCGGAACAAAGAGGAAAATAACCATCCGTATTGTTATAGGCGCAAAGTTCAGAAACCAGCATCTGTGATGGTATCGGGGTGTATTAGTGCCCAAGGCATGGGTAAATTACACATCTGTGAAGGCACCATTAATGCTGAAAGGTCCATACAGGTTTTGGAGCAACATATGTTGTCATCCAAGCAACGTTATCATGGACGCCTCTGCTTATTTCAGCAAGACAATGCCAAGCCACATGTTACAACAGCGTGGCTTCGTAGTAAAAGAGTGTGGGTACTTTCCTGGCCCGCCTGCAGTACAGACCAGTCTCACATCGAAAATGTGTGGCGCATTATGAAGTGTAAAATACGACAGCGGAGACCCTGGACTGTTGAACGACTGAAGCTCTACATAAAACAAGAATGGGAAATAATTCCACTTTTTAAAGCTTCAACATATGTTTCCTCAGTTCCCAAACGTTTGAGTGTTTTTAAAAGAAAAGGTGATGTAACACAGTGGTGAACATGTTCTTTCCCAACTACTTTGGCACATATTGCAGCCATGAAATTCTAAGTTAATTATTGTTTCCAAACAAAAATAAAGTTTTGAGTTTCAACATCAAATATCTTGTCTTTGTATTGAATATTGTTTAAAAAGGATTTGCAAATCATTCTATTCCGTTTATATTTACATCTAACACAATTTCCAAACTCATATGGAAACGGGGTTTGTATGTAATGAAGGAAAAAAAAGAACTCATTTAAATACCGTATTTCCTTTAATTGCCACCGGGGCACTAATTAATTTAAAACCTCTTCTCACTCCTGCGCTTACCAAAGCCATGTGGTAAAAGTAAGCATGCGCTAATTATTTTAAAACTTCTTCTCACTCTGGCACTTACCAAAGGTATGCAGTAAAAACTTGAGTGTGATGTAAGCTTGGACCTTAAATCTTACTGAATAGCTCTTAATCTTATTCCCTGTTTGCGATTTCAAATTACCAGTATTGAAATCAGCCTCCTCCAATTTGAAAATGATGACAGGGCAAGTGTCACTCGTGACGTCACGAGTTTGACTCGGCAGTAATTCAAGGCAGGCGCATACTATATGCACTGCAGCAATTCAAGGAAATACGGTATGCGATTTTTATTTTTACTGTCAATAGCATTCACAATAATTGCATTGACAAAATGACGGTTAATACATATGATTGGTATTGGTATCAGCCCATTTCACTTATGGATGATCGGTAATGTAATAAGCATCCTGAAATTCTGATAGTAACATCCCTTCTCTGGTGTTTGTGGCGCACACAGCGATTGTTCGATTCCCATCCCTAATGAGGAGAAAGTTTCAGTCGCCATGTTAACGACAGTGCAGCGTGAGTCCTTGCCGACAATGGTTTGTTTGTTTGATGTGTGTGTTATGCAAAATAAAAAAGTGGTCAGCATTTAGAAATGAAGTCACATGTTGGTGTGACCCAGTATAAGACCGCATTGAGTAGTGGTGCTATTTGACTTTGTCCGTGGACAGGTAAAACTGAGCTTTTTGGTTTGGGTCGTATTTGTTCCCGTTATCTCACCTTTTTTGAATCTGATCTAACGACAGCAAAAACTTATGGACTGACTGGTAATCCTTTCCTTGGGTTTAGTGGTAGATGCACATGCTTGGAACACGCACATGCAATTAACATTTATGATGTTTCTGAGGCACCTGTTTGTTGATTTTTCTTAAGATAATTTACATGCCACTGTACATGGACTATGCTCTGATTGTCTACTTGGAGTCACACTATAATTTAGCCATCCTGTTAAAAAGAGTCTAGAAACATTTTTCCATCGAGAGCCAGTGTTCTGGCGAGACGTGCTCCCTTTTGGGATTCATCCACCCCCTGTTCCCATATATAAATCTAGGGAATGTGTAAACAGGGGGTTAACATTCAGTTTTTTCCCATATATACAAAACCCACAACTAGTGAAGTTGGCATGTTTCGTAAATGGTAAATAAAAACAGAATACCATGATTTGCAAATCCTTTTCAACTTATATTCAATTGAATAGACTGCAAAGACAAGATATTTAATGTTCGAACTGAGAAACTTTTGCAAATAACCGTAAACTTAGAATTTAATGGCAGGAACACAGTGCAAAAAAGTTGTCACGGAGTTTTTTTTACCACTGTGTTATATGGCCTTTTAACAACACCCAGTAAACATTTGGCATCTCTGGAGACAATTTTTTGAAGATTTTCAAGTGTAATTCCTTCCCATTCTTGCTTGATGTACCGCTTAAGTTGTTTAACAGTCTGGGTGTCCGTTGTGGTATTTTACACTTCATATTGCAGCCCCCTTTTTGTAAAGGGAGACAGGTTTTGACTACAGGCCAGTGTAGTACCCACACATTTTTACTACGAAGCCACACTGTTGTGCAAAATCAATCAATCAATCCATGTTTATTTATATAGCCCTAAATCTCAAAGGGCTGCACAAGCCACAACGACATCCTCGGTTCAGATCCCACATAAGGGCAAGTAAAAACTCACAGCCCAGTGGGATGTCATTGTGAGTGACTGGGAAACCTTGGCATTGTCTTGCTGAAATATGCAGGGGTGTTAATGAAAAAGATGTTGCTTGGATGGCAACATATGTTGCTCCAAAACCTATATGTACCTTTCAGCATTAATGGTGCCTTCACAGATGTGTAAGTCACGCATGCCTTGGGCACTAATACACTCCCATACCATCACAGATGCTGGCTTTTCAACTTTGCGCCCATAACAATTCGGATGGTTTTACAATCTCCACAGTTTCCAAAAACAATTTGAAATGTGGACTTGTCAGACCAACAGAACACTTTTCCTCTTTGCGTCAGTCCATCTTAGAGGAGCTTTGGCTCAACAAAGCAGGGAGTGTTTATGAGTGTTGTTGATAAATGGCTTTGGCTTTGCATAGTAGAGTTTTAACTTGCACTTACAGATGTAGCTACAAACTATAGTTACTGACAGTGGTTATCTAAAGTGTTCCTGAGCCCATGTGGTGATATTCTTTACACACTGATTTCGGTTTTTGATGCAGTACCGCCTGAGGGATCAAAGGTCACAGGCATTCAATGTTGATATTCAGCCTTGCCGCTTGCGTGCATTGATTTATCCAGATTCTCTGAACATTTTGATGATATTACCGACCGTAGATGGTGAAATCCCTAAATTCCTTGCAATAGCTGGTTAAGAAATGTTGTTCTTAAACTGTTGGACAATTTGCTCATGCATTTGTTCACAAAGTGGTGACCCTCGCCCCATCCTTGTTTGTGAATGACTGAGCATTTCATGGGAGCTGCTTTTACACCCAATCATGGCACCCGCCTGTTCCCAATTAGCCTGTTCACCTGTGGGATGTTCCAAATAAGTGTTTGATGAGAATTCCTCAACTTTTTCAGTCTTTTTTGCCATTTGGGCCAGCTTTTTTGAAACATGTTGCATTCATTCCGAATGAGCTAATATTTACAAAAAATAACAAAGTTGACCAGTTCAAAAGGTAAGTATCTTGTCTTGGCAGTCTATTCAATTAAATACATGTTGAAAATTTTCCCTCGGGGATTAATAAAGTATTTCTGATTCTGATCTGAAAAGGATTTGCAAATCATTGTTTTCTGTTTTTATTTGCGATTTACAAAACGTGCCAACTTCACAGGTTTTGTATTTTTACTTTATTTACGAACCTTCACACGATATTCACATTTTTTGGAGTTTCACACACACACACAGAGATATGTATCTTTCTATTTTAATTAGTTTTATTTTCCAATACAGTAACACTTCAGCTTCCAGCTTATAGAACAGCTTCAATTTCCTGCAGTTATGTTCCACAAAACATTAACTATGTTTGTTTTAAAATGAAGAGTTTGAGGTCTAAACAGGTTTCTGTTGTTAGTCTGCACTAGGGCTGCAACAACTAATGGATTAAAATCGTTTATAAAAATAGTTGGCGATCATTTAGTCATCGATTCGTTGGATGTATGCAATGCGCACACGCTGAGGCTTTTTTTTTTTTTTTTTTTTTTTCCTTTTTTTCTTTCTTTCTTTCATTCCTAAACCTTTATTTATAAACTGCAGCATTTACAAACAGCTGAGAAACAAAAATCAAAATAAGTACAAAAACAGTACAAGGCTGCGCTGAGGCGACGTCTAATTAGGTGGCAGTATGCCAGCCAATGATGTGTCATGTGCAGCTCACGTGACCACGCTGTCTAATTTGCTTGGAAACATTGGAAAAATGGCTTGAAACAGTACCGATAGTTCGGCGCAGAAACATCTGGAGGTTAATGCTCCATTGGAGAAAAGTGTACGACCTAAGTCGTCAAAAGTGTGGGAATACTTCACTTTAAACACTGCAAAGAAAACCGTTTCCTGTGTGGCACGGAAGTACTACATCGCTTCGGGAGCACCTGAACAGGAAGCATGTGGGATCCATGAATGAAGGGAAGAACTCACGGTACGTAACTTTTTCAGTCCATAGTCCGAGTACATTGATCCGTTGTGTCCGTCTTTGTGTCTTTTTAATATTTTGTTAACAAGGAGATTTTTTTCAGAAAGCACAGCAGCAACTGTTGTGTATTAACTTTCAGAGTGTTAGTAACTTTTTGGATAATTCGACGTCTTCATTTTCTTTGTTGTTTTGAGTCGCAACAGGCATTCATAACTTCAGCTTTTTTGTGAGTAACACTAACGTTATGTCTTTGTTGCAACGCGGGGCTAATAATGTGTCTCTGGCACATTTGACTCCGTTTTGAGAGAGAGAAAACGCACAGACGGACAGAAATATCTCAGGTTAGTTTCATAATGGATATATGTAGCCGGACCCGATAAAGCTATATAAATATATTTATATTTGAGTATGAATGTGAATATATATAATATATATATATGTATATATACATATATATATATATATATATATATATATATATATATATATATATATATATATATATATATATATATATATACTGTATATACTGTATATCGATATACGCAAAATATTGCGGGTTTTTATCTGCGATATAGAAAATGACTATATTGTGATATTGGAGTATACGTTCTCACACAGTTGTTTTTAGCTGTGGGCATTACACTACAGGCTCTTCTCACTCTTTTTTGTGTCTCCTTCTCACAGAATGTAAGTGCACCTTCTTACATACGTCACATACTGTCACGTCATACGTCATATACGTATGCGCCCTCGCAAGGCAGAGAGGTAGCAGCATGGGTAACGTTAGCTGTGATGCTAGTTGAGCCTTGCAAGTGGTAATACGAGAGAAAGAAGATGCGAATCTGGAAAAAAATGAAGGAAGAATTAATTCCAAAGAAAAACAGCAGGGGGTCCTTCGTCTGGGGGTGGTTCGGCTTCAAGCGGGAATATGTCGAATAGACAACTTTGATTTGTCAAGTGTGGGGCACAAGCGTTGCTACCAAAAGTAGCAACGCTACTGCTAATATGTAGCATAATATGTAGCATTATTTGATGCTACATATTTAATGTTTGATAAATACAGTTTTGGTCAATTGACTCCAGTGCCCCCCGCGAGCCCAAAAGGGAATAAGCGGTAGAAAATGGATGGATGGACTTAGTTGTGATTTCCTTCTCTGCATTAAAGTTTAAAATGAGTATATATTAGTGCAGTCTGAAGAAGAATGTTTTAATGTAGACACATAGAATCATCATACTGCTGTAATTATATGTATCAAGTGTTAATTTAAGGCTAAGGCAAAATATCAAGATCTATATCGTGTATCGTGATATGGCCTAAAAATATTGAGATATTTGAAAAATGCCACATCGCCCAGCCCTATTGTGTGTGTGTGTGCATGTGCGTGTGTGCGTGTGTGTGTATGTGTATACATATATATGTGCATGTAAATACAAACCCCGTTTCCATATGAATTGGGAAATTGTGTTAGATGTAAATATAGACGGAATACAATGATTTGCAAATTCTTTTCAACCCATATTCAATTGAATGCACTACAAATACAAGAAATTTGATTTTCAAACTCATAAACTTAATTTTTTTTGCAAATAATAATTAAATTAGAATTTCATGGCTGCAACACTTGCCAAAGTAATTGGGAAAGGGCATGTTCACCACTGTGTTACATCACCTTTTCTTTTAACAACACTCAATAAACGTTTGGGAACTGAGGAAACTAATTGTTGAAGCTTTGAAAGTGGAATTCTTTCCCATTCCACTGTTATGTAAAGCTTCAGTTGTTCAACAGTCCGGGGTCTCCGCTGTCGTATTTTACGCTTCATAATGCGGCACACATTATCGATGGGAGACAGGTCTGGACTGCAGGCAGGCCAGGAAAGTACCCGCACTCTTTTTTTATGAAGCCCCGCTGTTGTAACACGTGGCCTGGCATTGTCTTGCTGAAATAAGCAGGGGCGTCCATGATAACGTTGCTTGAATGACAACATATGTTGCTCCAAAACCTGTACGGACCAATCAGCATTAAAGGTGCCTTCACAGATGTGTAAGTTACCCCCCATGCCTTGGGCACTAATGCACCCTCCATACCATCACAGATGCTGGCATCTGAACTGTGCGCCTATAACAATCCGGATAGTTATTTTCCTCTTTGTTCTGGAGGACACCACATCCTCTGTTTCCAACTATAATTTGAAATGTGGACTTGTTAGACCACAGAACACTTTTCCACTTTGCATCAGTCCATCTCAGATGAGCTCAGCGAAGCCAGCAGCGTTTCATGGTGTTATTGATAAATGGGTTTGGCTTTGCATAAAATAGTTTTAACTAGCACTTACAGATGGAGCGACCAACTGTAGTTACTGACAGTGGTTTTATGAAGTGTTCCTGAGCCCATCTGTTGATATCCTTTACACACTGATGTCGGTTTTTGATGCAGTACCGCCTGAGAGATCAAAGGTCCATAATACCATCGCTTACGTGCAGTGATTTCTCCAGATTCTCTGAACTTTTGGATGATTTTACGGACCGTAGATGGTAAAATCCCTAAATTCCTTGCAATAGCTCGTTGAGAAATGTTGCTCTAAAACTGTTCGACAATTTGCTTACAAAGTGGTGACCCTCACCCCATCTTTGTTTGTGAATTACTTAGCATTTCATGGAAGCTGCTTTTCTACCCAATCGTGGCACCCAACTGTTCCCAATTAGCCTGCACATCCGTGGGATGTTCCATATAAGTGTTTGATGAGCATTCCTCAACTTTATCAGTATTTATTGCCACCTTTCCCAACTTCATTGTCACGTGTTGCTGTCATCAAGTTCTAAAGTTAATTATTTGCACACAAAAAAAGTTTATCAGTTTGAACATCAAATATGTTGTCTTTGTAGCATATTCAACTGAATATGGGTTGAAAATGATTTGTATTCCGTTTATATTTATATTTACCAAAATTTCCCAACTCATATGGAAACGGGGTTTGTATATGTATATACATATATGTGGATGTGTGTGTGTGTGTGTGTATATATATATATATATGTGTGTGTGTGTGTGTGTGTGTGTGTGTGTGTGTGTGTGTGTGTGTGTGTGTGTGTGTGTGTGTGTGTGTTAGAGAGACACAACCGCGGAGTCCGCGGATAAACCGCGGGTCGGGCGGGTGACATGACGAAAAAATGTGATTTTTAAATAGATTCGGGCGGGTGGCGGTTGAACCGATTTGGAAATATATATACATAGTTGAATGTTGTTACCCACATACGAAAAACGAGCAGCACTCATTGAAACAGTCAATAATTCATCAGGCACTGCAGCACTACACAACACAACAGAAGTAGAAGAAAAAAAGAAAAAGATGGCAATGCCGGCAGCAAACGTAGTACGCGACAAACTAAAAAAGGGAATACTAAAGACCAGGGGAAAAAAAGAACAGAAAAGGTTAGCGTGGACTCGATTTTATGAGGTTGTAAATCAGGATGATAGCAATGCTGGCTACGTGATTTGCAAGAGCTGCGACGCTGTTTATGTCTACGATAGTCACAAAACCGGCACATTGAACATGGTGCATCACATTTGTGCTAAACCCCAAACCTCCTCAAACACCCTGAGCATGAGAGTAGAGGATTATTCATCTACAAACTTCCATCTCGACCGATCAGCAAAGGGAAATCTACTTTCCTTTTGGGGGAAACAAGGACAATCACTCCCACGACTACAACACCTTGCCATGAGAATCCTATGCGTCTCAGCAACAAGTGCCATAAGTGAGCGCTCCTTCAGCACAGCAGGGCGCATCTTAGAGGCCAGGCGCTCTCGCCTGAATCCTGGCACTGTAGATGCCATTTTATTCCTGCATAGTGCTAACAAAAAAAAAGTAAGTAGACATACGGTTGGATATGTTAAACGAATTCCCGCCTTTAGCTATTTGCCTTGGCCAATAAGTTTCTGGTAATTTATTAATATTATTTAATTTATTTTTGTTTAAATAGGGATGACATACATATGTTATTGCATAATTTAAGTTTGTGCGCGTGATTGACAGCCTAAGGCTTAGGAGGCACATTTTTTATTTATTTTTTTATTTCAACTTAAAAATGTATGAGCTTATGCCTATGCCTACAACATAGGCTATGTGTTCATTTTTATTTTCCTGCCCGTCGTTGACTATGGAGAGTGTCTGATATTTTGTCATGGCTGCAGATCAGCTTTGTCGCGAAATTGTTCTCTTTTTCACTGTGCACCCCGCCCTTGTCCCTATTTGAGCATTATAACGTTAACAAGTTAATATTCATTGAAATAAATTCTGAACATTTTTTTTACCTAATGAAAATAGAGGCCTAGTCTTTCTAAAACATTTTTTTAACTTCTTAAAAGCATCGTTCTGCTTGCTGCAACTGCGCACACAAAGTGTGAGGAACGCACTCCTTATCTTAGGGCATTGGCAACAATAGTCAACACTTTCTTAATGGAAATGACAATATTATTATAATAATGATAAATAATATCATCACGCATTAATATCTCTTAGCCACTAATGCGTGGCCAAGAGATATTAATGCTTGGCACGCATTGAATGTCTCTGCTGCATTGGATCAGTTTCCTTTCTTTAACAGGCAAAAGCTTTCTAACCTCACTAATGCCTTGCATTGTCTATATTAGATATATACAGTGAAGAAAATAAGTATTTGAACACCCTGCTATTTTGCAAGTTCTCCCACTTAGAAATCATGGAGGGGTCTGAAATGTTCACGGTAGGTGCATGTCCACTGTATGAGAGATAACCTAAAAAGAAAAATCCTGAAATCACAATCTATGATTTTTTTGACAATGTATACGTGTGATACAGCTGAAAATAAGTATTTGAACACCTGTCTATCAGCTAGAATTCTGACCCTCAAAGACCTTTAAAACTCCTCCTCCACTCTACTGTATTATCCTGAATCAGATGTACCTGTGTGAGGTCGTAAGCTGCATAAAGACACCTGTCCACCCCATACAATCAGTAAGACACAAACGTTCAGCATGGCTAAGAGCAAAGAGCTGTCTAATCCAGAAATCATAATCTATGATTTTTTTAACAATTTATTTGTGTGATAAAGCTGAAAATAAGTATTTGAACACCAACATTAATATTTGGTGGAGTAGCCTTTGTTTGCAATTACAGAGGTCAAACGTTTCCTGTAGTTCTTCACCAGGTTTGCACAGACTGCAGGAGGGATTTTGGCCCACTCCTCCACACAAATCTTCTCTAGATCAGTCAGGATTCTGGAGTGTCGCTGAGTAACACAGACTTTCAGCTCCCTCCAAAGATTTTCAATTGGATTTTGGTCTGGAGACTGGCTAGGCCACTCCGGAACCTTGATATCGTTCTTACGAAGCCACTTCTTGGTTTTCCTGGCTGT
This sequence comes from Nerophis ophidion, assembly GCF_033978795.1. NCBI lineage: Eukaryota > Metazoa > Chordata > Actinopteri > Syngnathiformes > Syngnathidae > Nerophis > Nerophis ophidion. The sequence goes on from NC_084612.1 coordinate 59,376,209, forward strand.
GTGCTTTGGGTCATTGTCATGTTGGAAGATCCAGCCACGACTCATCTTCAATGATCTGATTGAGGGAAGGAGGTTTTTGGCCAAAATCTCACAATACCTGGCTGCAGTCATCCTCTCCTTAATACAGTAGTCGTCCTGTCCCATGAGCAGAAAAACACCCCCAAAGCATGATGCTACCACCCCCATCCTTCACAGTAGGGATGGTACGCATCATTCTTCTTCCTCCAAACACGCATAATGGAATTATGACCAAAAAGGTCAATTTTGGTCTCATCTGTCCACAAACCTTTCTCCCATGACTCCTCTGGATCATCCAAATGGTCATTGGCAAACTTAAGATTGGCCTTAACATGTGCTGGTTTAAGCAGGGGAACCTTCCGTGCCATTCATGATTTCAATACATGACGTCTTAGTGTATTACCAACAGTGACCATAGAAACAGTGGTCCCAGCTCTTTTCAGGTCATTGACCAAGTCCTGCCGTGTAGCCCTGGGCTGATTCCTCACCTTTCTTAGCATCATTGAGACCCCACAAGGTGAAATCTTGCATGGGGCTCCACTTCCATTGAGATTGACCGTCATGTTTAGCTTCTCCCATTTTCTAATGATTGCTCCAACAGTGGACCTTTTTTAACCAAGCTGTTTGGCAATTTCTCTGTAGCCCTTTCCATCCTTTTGGAGTTGTACAATTTTGTCTCTGGTGTCTTTGGACAGCTCTTTGCTCTTAGCCATGCTGAATGTTTGGGTCTTATTGATTGTATGGGGTGGACAGGTGTCTTTATGCAGCTAATGACCTCACACAGGTGCATCTGATTCAGGATAATACAGTGGCGTAGAAGAGGACTTTTAAAGGCGGACTAACAGGTCTTTGAGGGTAAGAATTCTAGCTGATTGGCAGGTGTTCAAATACTTATTTTCAGTTGTATCACACAAATAAATTGTCAAAAAAATCATAAATTGTGATTTCAGGATTTTTCTTTTTAGGTTATCTCTCATACAGTGGACATGCACCTATTGTGAAAATTTCAGACCCCTCCTGGATTTCTAAGTGGGAGAACTTGCAAAATAGCACGGTTTTCAAATACTTCTTTTCTTTACTGTATACCAAAGGGTGGGATGGCGGGCGGGTGTGGTTTTAATAAAATGTTTGTTCGGGTGGATGCCGACTTTTGTGATGCGGTTGCGAATGAAATAATTGCCTACCCGCATATGTGTGTGTATATATATATATATATATATATATATATATGTGTGTATATATATGTATATGTATTATGTATGTATGTACATGTATGTATACATGTGTATGTACATGTATGTATACATGTGTATGTACGTATGTGTATATATATATATATATATATATATATATATATATATATATATATATATATTAGGGGTGGGCAAATTAGTGCGTTAATTATGAGTTAACTCATCAATCTATTAACGCCGACAATTATTTTATCGTACATTTGCGTATGTTGTTTACATCCTTTTATTTTGTTAACGCCTTTTCTTAACAAGATGGCGTTGCCCGGCGTCGAGGGGCTCTTGGTAAAGATGGAACATTTGGCAAAAATACCGGACAATTTTGCAAATTTCATGGTTGGCTTACAGCGTGGTCACTCCGGGATCACTTACGACCGCCAGACAATTCTGAATGTGGATAGATCGGGCCGTTTTGGACTGAATGACGCGTGCTTGCTAGACCGGCTAGCTAGCATGGGAATACTTTGCCGGCTACATCCAGCGGCCTGTGAAGCAGCGGAGTATTTGTGTTGTCTGTCTATTTATGAATAATGCAGACGAGGAGTGTTGGCTGAGTTCTTAACGTTTGCTTTCAGAGAGTGCATATCACAACATACAAGATGCCGTCATGGCGACACAACCTATACCGGGCTACCGCGCATGCTCGTCACTCCTGTTGCATGCTGGGTAGGGTAGTTCTTTTATTCCCTGGCTCATAACGTCACAATATAGTACCATGTATATGATGCGTTCAGTTTATCAAAGCACCAAGCAAACAATCGGAAAATTCCCATCATATCAATTCCTAGATATGGTCATAATTATTTTAAGTGCACTACGCAGAATAAACACAACATTATTAATATTGCTACTACGGATAATTTGATCAAAAATTCCCTAAAACAGCCCACTACATATAATATAGGTTTTTTAAACATAAGATCCCTGATAAAAAAAATGTTTCTGCTGTTACCTCAGAAATTACCTGTTCAGATGTTATGATTGTGGCTCAGAGATTTGTATGTAGATTATATTTATTTTCCATAACAAACAGGATAATTTAAATACCCTGGCAGTGGTAGTAATAAGCTTAAATGTTTGTATTTACATTTTTTGAGTTGATTTTCATAACATATGCTATTTAACAGCTACTGTTTAACAAGGACTGATTTAAATTGTGTTTGCACAACAAATGTTTTGGCGCTTTTCTTCATGTGGGGGAATATTCCAATAAAGGTGCATTACACACTACTTTTGAATTCACTATTGGGCTTTGCGTATACAATGCAGTTAATCGCGATTAATCAGAGAAATAGTGCGATTAACTTTGATTAAAATTTTTAATCGTTGCCCAGCCCTAATATATATATATATATATATAGAGAGAGAGAGAGAGAGTTGAGTTTATACTAAAATACATACATGGATGATACAGCAGAGGATTGGGAGAATGTCATGTGGTCAGATGAAACCAAAATAGAACTTTTTGGTATAAACTCAACTCGTCGTGTTTGGAGGAAGAAGAATACTGCGTTACATCCCAAGTACACCACACCTACCGTGAAGCATGGGGGTGGAAACATGCTTTTGGGCTGTTTCTCTGCTAAGAAGACAAGACAATTGATCCGTGTTAAGGAAAGAATGACTGGGGCCATGTATCCTTAGATTTTGAGCCAAAACCTCCTTCCATCAGTGAGAACTTTGAATGGTTGACCAAATACTTATTTTCCACTATAATTTACAAATAAATTCTTTAAATTTCCTACAATGTGAATTCCTGGACTTTTTTTTTCACATTCTGCCTCTCACAGTTAAAATGTACCTATGATGAAAATTGCAGACCTCTGTCATCATTTTAAGTGGGAGAACTTGCACAATTGGTGGCTGACTAAATACTTTTTTGCCCCACTGTATATGTATGTATGTATGTATGTATATATACATATGTGCATATACGTGTGTGTGTGTGTATAGTTCCTGCCTTTGTTGCATGAAAAAGCAACATGTCAAAAAGCTCATCGACCTTATTGTTCAAAGAGCGTGTTCTGCAGAAGATGGTTTGACTTGAACAAAAAGGTAACAATGTCAGCAGGTGTGTCTAGAAGACCAAGTAAGACAGTTTCTTGAGAGACCGGCATCCATGCTTTTTCATTTTGTGTGGACGCCCCTCCCTCCTGGACTGCAAAATGGCTGCTATGTTCTATTTGAAGTGAAGAATCTGTTGGGCCTGCTGGTAATTTGAGCCTGCTGTTCAAGGCCAGAGCAATGAACAAAGACAGGGGGAGAGGAGCAAGAGTGCTGAAGAAATGCTTCAGTGGTGGAAAAACTTTCATCGTTAACTTTTTTTTTACAAGTGGCACAAATACTATTTCCTTTTGGAAAGTTCATAAGAGAAAGGTCAGCACTCTTCCATGATGCTTCATGGCCAATGAGGTCGAACATGGAAGCATATCTAAAATCCCTCAGTGGGAATCCAGTACAGAAGACTTATAGGGGGACCTGCTATGCAAAACCAATTAAACCATAATTGGCTAAAATTATATTATTCATACTTGTATTGTGCAACCCTAGTGACAGTCATGTGACTATCCTTGCATATTTTCCATATCAGTGTGTTATGTCAACAAGCTCATCATTTGTGTGATTGCTCCAAAACATTCACACGTTATTCTCCACCAAAATCCAACTATTTATTCTTAAACTTCTTGTTCTTCTCCAGATTTTGGCACGCTCTACCTTCTACCTTTTTCACCCGATTCAAACTGTTCCGCCTTTTCTAGAAGCATTCCCAGATTTCCCAGGATTCCAGGTTTTCCGGGATTTTTTTCACCATTCATGATGAATTGCCCATTTTTCAAACTTCCACCATTTCCACAAATTTCAACCTATTTCAACCGACCATCCACCATTCTGGAAATTCAAGCTATCGTTTTTTTCCAAGTTCAAAAAAATCCCAGGATTTTCCAGAATTCCTGCTTTTCCAAAGCCCTGTTTCCACCCTTTTTCTGGCGACTACTCCTTCCACATTTTTTAACGCTTTTCAAGTGTCCCACCGTCAAAACATTCCTCTTATTAAAGACAAAAAAAATAAAGTTGTTTTTTGAAATGGAAAAATTCCCGGTGTTTCCGAAATTCCAGGAATTCTATAATACCATTTCTCAATTCACCATGTTACTACTTCAACATATCTCGACCGTTTTTAAAAACTCCAACACCAACCATTTCAGCTTGTTCAGAACATTCAAGTTTTTTGTTTTTTTTACAATTTTCCAAAAAATTACCAATTTTTTCTGAAATTCCTATTGAAATCAATGGGACATTCTTCTAAGTTTCACATTTTTCATCTCATTCAAACCGTTCCAACTTAAGAATATTCAGCCTGTTCAGGAATTGTGTGCTCTTTTTCAACAATTCCCAAAAAAATTCCAGAACTTCAGTTCACCTTCAGCATTGGAGCATTCACACGCAATTACTTCAAGAATTGCCTCATCTAGTTTACTATTAAGGTTCATTTTGAATCCATTTAACAAATATAAAAATCTAGAAAAATCTAGAATAATTTATGATTTATCTTTGTTAGAAATATAGCTTGGTCCAATTTGTTATATATTACAACAATGTGCAGATTGGATTTTAACCTATTCAAAACATGTCATCAAAATTCTAAAATTAATCGTAATCAGGAAAAATTACTAATGATGAATTATTTTTTTTATTTTTTCAAAAAGATTCGAATTAGCTAGTTTTTTCTTCTTTTTTTCGGTTGATTTTTTAATTTTAAAGAGTCGAAATTGAAGATAAACTATGTTTTAAAATTTAATTTTCATTTTTTTTCCTGTTTTCTCCTCTTAAATCGTTCAAGTAAGTGTTTTTTCATCATTTATTGTCTGCAAAAAACCTTCCGTAAAAGGAAAAAAAATGTACGACGGAATGACAGACAGAAATACCCATTTTTTAATATATATATAGATTTATTTATCAAAGGTAAATTGAGCAAATTGGCTATTTCTGGCAATTTTTTTAAGTGTGTATCAAACTGGTAGCCCTCCGCATTAATCAGTACCCAAGAAGTAGCTCTTGGTTTCAAAAAGGTTGGTGTTCCCTGATGTATGCTGTATTATCAAGCACTACTTTGTGGGTTCTTCCGAGGATGTCGTAGTCCCAATGGTTTGTACAGTCCTTTGAGACATTTGTGATTTAGGGCTATATAAATAAACATTGATTGATGATGATTGATACTCTGTATTCTTTATTATCATGTATTTTTTAAATGAATTCCGACTTAAGAGCATATGAGAGGTTTTTTGTCATAAAACAGCCTATTTTTCAGAAGGAAATTAATGTAAACCACCTATAAAAATCCTCAGTTAGTTAAATTTCAACCAAAAACATGCCAAATGTTTTCTATGCGCACCACTTGCCCTGTGGTATTTACCATCATTTTACTGCATTCTTTTGGCTTCACGTTGTGAACTTGTGATCATTATGAGCACCATTGTGAGGCAAACCATGTACAAGGTTGACTGGGAAGGAAGAGGTTATATTGTGTGCTTGCTCGAGTGGAAGATGCAGCTGGAGGAGTGTGGGTCAGTGTTTCACAGAGGAGTCGTCATGGTGGTGTCACATGACCTCCTATTGGATGACTCATCCCTCCGGGCAGCTAAGACTAAGGCTCCTCCTGCTGGTTGTCCCTGTTAGTGCAGCTAAATGACAAGCGTTTAAAAAAAGATGATTGTTTTGGTTTTCTACTAATTTATTGAAAGAAAATTCAGTTTTGTTGCCATTTGAATTTTCCGCTGACTTTTAATACCTCTTCTCCAACCGATGCGTCAGTTTTTGAAGCCATGCTCGTTTTTATTCTGTCTTCTATCCTTGTCAACACCAACCAGAAAATCTGCACACTCTCCGCAAAAATTGTAATTAAGGGGTGGGAAATGTCGCCTCAAGATAAAGTCTCCGATGTTTTTTTACAAAACAATATGTATAAATGACCAGGGCTTGTAAATCTATGGGCACTTGATGATTTGATCCGATACCACGGGTGACGATTCTGTTCAGAAACAGTTTTCGATTCAATGCAATTCTTGATTCAAGCTGATTCTTTAGGTTTTTTTTACTTATTTTTATTGACACCAAGCATTAGACATTCCTATCCATTACATCATACTTGCATACATCACACATCTATTGTCTGCCCTAAATGTCAAAATAATCCTTTTTTGTTTATATCCCAATGATATCACCCCTCACCCCAAAAGAAAAACAAAAAAAGAGAAAAACAGCAAAAAAACACAAAAAAAAAACCCAAAGTAATAATAATATTAACAAATAAATAATAATAAAATAAAATAATTATAATGAATTATTAGGGATGTCCGATAATGGCTTTTGACGATATCTGATATTCTGATATTGTCCAACTCTTAATTACCGATAACAATATCCACCGATACCGATATATACAGTCGTGGAATTAACACATTATAATACCTAATTTAGCGGGGTGGTGTATATTGTAGCGTCCCGTAAGAGTTAGTGCTGCTAAGGGTTCTCGGTATTTATTCTGTTGTGTTACGGTGCGGTTGTTCTCCCGAAATGTGTTTGTCATTCTGGTTTGGTGTGGGTTCACAGTGTAGCGCTTATTTGTAACAGTGTTAAGTTTGTTTTTACGGCCACCCTCAGTGTGACCTGTATGGATGATGACCAAGTATGCTTGCATTCACTCGTGTGTGTAAAAAGCCAAATATATTATGTGACTGGGCCGGCACGCAAAGGCAGTGCCTTTAAGGTTTATTGGCGCTCTGTACTCCTCCCTACGTCCGTGTACACAGTGGCTTTTTAAAAAGTCATAAATTTTACTCTTTGAAACCGATACCGATAATTTCTGATATTACATTTTAAAGCATTTATATCGGCCGATTATATCGGCAGTCCGATAATATCGGGCATCTCTTTAATAAATAATCAAACAGTAAATAAATAAATAGGAAAAAATATACAAACATATAGGGAGTAATCTTTTTCAAACAGTACAATAATAAACTTGATTCTTGATTTAAACCTGTTTCTCACAATAAATTATTTGGTAGCATTATTGTATTAAAACTTTTAACAACCAGATTGCAGGTCAGAAAAGCTACTTATGGTTGCATGTAAATAGCAAAAGAAAATTATTTTATTTATTTATTTAAATTTTAAATAGAATTTTGAAATCATAAATCAATTTAGAATCAGGATGAAAAAGAATCGCAATTCGAATTAGTCGTTTTTTTTTGTGCAACACTAGAATTGGCAGAAATAATAGATTAAAACCATAACAAAAGTAAGGACACATATTTGTTTACATTCACATTAAAAGCTTGAGAAAAAATATATATATATATTTTTAGTATTACTAGTCCCACTAGACCCACTATTAGAAGTCGTTTTGTCCTATTCCACTCACACATGTATCTTAATAGGCAGCATAAAACCCTGATTGTAACATCCCTATGTCTTACACTTTAGCAGGATATGTGTAAATGTTTAAAAAAAAAAAAAAAAAGGTTTTAATGGTAATTTTTTGTACTCCCCCAGAAAAAAAAAATCTGTAACATTTGTATTGAAGTTAAAGGGGTGATATTTATATACTGCGGGTATTAGCTTATACTCAGGGTATAAGCTAATGATTGCAAGAAAAAAAACAGGTGTTTTGTTTGGCTTTTATGGGGTTCACTGTGGCATTCGCTACACCAACAAGCGTTGGGGAGACTCGTTAGCCCAATTTTTGCTTGCACCCTATTTAGGGCTGGGGGATATATCAATATACTCGATATATCGCTGGTTTGTCTCTGTGCGATATAGAAAATGACTATATCGTGATATTCGAGTATAAGTTCTCACGCAGTTGCTTTTAGCTGCAGGCATTACACTCCATGCGTTTTTCACTCTATCTTGTCTCTCCTTCTCACAAAGACTTAAAGCAAGCGCACCTTCTTACATATGTCACGTGTGCAACGTCACACGCTCTCGCAGAGCAGACAGGTAGCGACATGGTAATGTTGGCTGTGATGCTTACGGTGCGATGTGTGTGGTAATACGGGAGAGAGAAGGTGCGAATCTGGTAACAGATGAAGGAAGAATTAATTCCCAAGAAAAACAGCACGGGGTCCATCGTCTAGCGGTGGTTTGGCTTCAAGCAGCAAGGTGTTGAACATTATTGCAGAAAAAGCATTGCTACAAAAAGTAGCACCACTGCTAATGTAGCATCATTTGAAAAGTCACCCGCTCGAGAATGAAGAGTGCTTGAAACTCCGCATGTCAACATCTCCGTTCGGTGCCACATCATCAAAATGCCGAAGCAACTATTTTCAGATCAACACCGTATGAAAAAAAGTTCTCAACAACATAAGGAAATAACGTCTGCAGGAACCTACCACATATAGAAGTACATACTCTATTTCAGTGGTTCTCAACCTTTTTTCAGTGATGTGAACATTTCTTTAATTCAAGTACCCCCTGTCAGAGCAAAGCATTTTTGGTTGAAAAAAAGAGATAAAGAAGTAAAATACAGCACTATGTCATCAGTTTGTGATTTATTAATATGTATAACAGTGCAAAATATTGCTCATTTGTAGTGGTCTTTCTTGAACTATTTGGAAAAAAAGATATAAAAATAACTAAAAACTTGTTGAAAAATAAACAAGTGGTTCAATTATAAATAAAGATTTCTACACAAAGGAGTAATCATCAACTTAAAGTGCCCTCTTTGGGGATTGTAATAGAGATCCATCTGGATTCATGAACTTCATTCCAAACATTTCTTCACAAAAAAGAAATCTTTAACATCAATATTTATGGAACATGTCCACAAAAAATTCTAGCTGTCAACACTGAATTTTGCATTGTTGTATTTTTTTCACAGTTTATGAACTTACATTCATCTTTTGTTAAAGTATTATTCAATAAATACATTTATAAAGGATTTTTGATTTGTTGCTATTTTCAGAATATTTTAAAAAAATCTCACGTACCCCTTGGCCTACCTTCAAGTACCCCCAGGAGTACGCGTACCCCCATTTGAGAACCACTGCTCTATTTGATTACCTATTATGCAGCTCATTTTTATTTGACACTTATTGAAATATCTTGTGACATGCACAAAAGTGCACTTTATTTGTAGTGGCGTTCTGTACAAAAAGTGCAATTTAATTTAGTGTTGTTTTGATATGTCATCTTTGTGACATCATGCACAAAAGTGCACTAATAGCTTGTTTTCAAATATCTCTGACAATCTTGCACTTATCTGTTTTGGAAATGACATGAATGTTTGTGCCACTGCTTAATAACTGTTTAATTAATACAGTTTTGGTAAATTGACTTAATTGTGATGTTCCTCTCTGCATGAAAGTTTAAAATGAGCATATATTAATGCTGTATGGACAAGAATGTTTTAATGTAGATACATAGAATCATCATACTGCTGTGATTATATGCATCATGTGTTCATTTAAGACTAAGGCAAAATATGGAGATATATATAGTATATTGTGACAAGGCCTAAAATTATCGAGGTATTAATAAAAGGCCATATCGCCCAGCCCAACACCCTATAACAATTGGCTGAGCGAAAGCTCATATCGCAAAAAAAATGGTAAAGCGATTGTACTATAATAATGTTGTTGAGTCTTATCTGTCCTACATATGTCTATCAGTCTTTCAAGTCCCTGTTCTTTTGTCCTCAGGTCCCCCATGACCGTAAGCCGTGGGCTACGGCTCAGCGGCGCCCCACCATTGGAGTGGTTTGTCACTGTAGTGGGAGCCCTGTGATTTCTCTATCCACCGGCGAAAACCCCACCACCTCCCCTCCCCCCTCCCATCCTGTCCCTTCCATCCCCCTGTCCCCTCCCCGTCCCCCCTCTTCCCCTCCACCCCAAGCATCGCCGTGCTGGACGTCATGAGCATAGTAATCGCTCCTGGAGTCAACACACCTGAGACGTCTTACACAGAAATGGCTGCTGGATCAGAGTAAGTTGTCGCTTCAAACACGCCGTAGTCTACTTCTACCCTAGAAGTGCTCTACATAAAATTATCTTATTCATTATTTATCTGACAGATGCAACCAAATATTTCCTCTCGTGATCACTTCTCAACTGTTATGGGACGGGCGTGTGTGTGGGTTGGGGTGGTTGTGATTGGGTTAGAAACTAGGCGAGGGATATTCAGAGGCCACAATTCCAGAAAGCTATGAACCAAGAGGGCCTATTAGTCCTATTTTGTATGTTCCTGAGAACCAGCGTCCTCTGCAGTAGCCCTTTAATTTTACTGTATTTATTTTGTCAGTTACAGTTACAGCTATGCTGTTTTTAAGGACATTTTTCAAAAAAGCTACCGTATTTTCCAGACCATAGGGCACATCGGATTATAAGGCGCACTGCTGATGAGCGGGTCTAGTCAGGTCTATTTTCAAACAAAAGACGCACCGGATTATAAGGTGCATTAAAGGGGTCATATTAGTATTTTTTTATAAATGTAAAAGACTTCCTTTTGGTCTACATAACATGTAATGGTGGTTCTTTGGTAAAAACGTTGCTTAGATGATCTTTTACAGATCATCTTCAAGCCGCTCTCTGACAGTCTCTTCAGGATGCGCCGTTTTGTGGGTGGTCTTATTTACGTGGCTCACCTTCGACAGCGACTTCTCCCCGTCATCTTTTTTGTAGCGGTGTACCGTGCAAGAACGGGAGTGGAATAAGTGTCAAAAGATGGAGCTAACTGTTTTAATGACATTCAGACTTTACTTCAATAACAGCGCAGCGTCGTCTCATCCAAAAACAACAACAACAACACCGGAAATGTGTCCCATGAAAAACCGTCCGACCGAAACTCTTTAATAACTAAAAGTTCCTTGGGTGAAGAATGTAAACTTACTACACCGATACGTTTTAGCACTTTCATGGCGAGTTTACTGACAGATGTAATTAAGAACTTTACACTACTTTATATTAGAAATGGCAACAGCGAAGGATGAATGTAACAAGAAGATAAAGAAAAAGAAGCAGCTTATCGGCTACGGTGTCGTCACGGACTACAATGGTGGACTAGCGCAAATTTTCAGGACTTATGCAGATCCCAAATACAGATCAGCAGGTACCAGAAGGTAAGAGAAGTTGCTATTGCATAATATTGCGAAACATACCTCCTGATAATACATCTTACCTTATACATACACCATAATACTACTCTTATGTTGAAGCACAGTACAATACATCAAGCGGTGCAGCTTCAGAGCTTACCAAAGTCGTACTAAAACATTTTGATAGAATTTTGAACGCCGTGTGTAATGTTCTATATTTTCAATGGAACATATAAAATGTTGGTGTTGTTTACTTGAGTCATCTTGCAGTCTACACGTTTGTCTTATGTGTGACTGCCATCTATTGGTCACACTTATCATTTCGCCATGTACCAAATAAAGTAGTTTTGAGGTCGGTAAGCACAACCTAAACTATTCCATACATTAGACGTACCGTGTTGTACGGTGCACTGTCGAGTTTTGAAAAAATGAAAGGATTTTAAGTACACCTTACAGTCCGAAAAATACGGTAGTTGAATATCTCTATGGCAGCACTCAAGCGTTTTTAAGAATCTGCTGAAAAAAATGTGCGTTTCTCACAAGTTCTTTTTAAGTGGACTCGCTGGCCACCAGTTGAATAGCCCAAATGATGGAAAGACAGGACCTCAAATGTAGGGCTGGACATTTAATCGATTTTGGCTTCTCGTGATAAAAAATTATCATAATTGAAAATAATGATTAAGAGGCCACGCAACATGCATGCCAATTCCTAAGCTTGTAACAATGAAACAAATGAGGAGTGAATGAGTGGAAAAAAGACCACGTCTACTAGAAGTTTAGGATCTGTCCATGGTTGCTACTTTTTATTTGACGTAGCGCTAGTATGCCTAATCAATAATCTCCAAACTAAAAAAAGTAAGGCGATATGATTTCCGCGCTCACGTAACCAAACCGAACTCAGGATATTACATAGAATGACATAAATGTGAGTGAGTCATTGTGAGGAAAAGGAACATTTGTTTGGGTAAATAATGCATCCAAGATTGCTCATTCATCTCCAAAACACTCAACCGCCTCGTCCTGAACTAATAATTGAAACACTTCGTAAAGCTGGTCAAGCTCAGAACAGTAGCACACTTCCCTCCTTCACAATAAAAGCATAATGCGCAACATTCGTTCTGACTGCACTAAGAAAATAAAGGTTTTAGAAACAGTGCCTTACAAAAGCATAATGTTCTTTTTGATTCATTTACAATACAACAAGTATTACGCTTTGACTGTAAATACTGGTCAAAATTGGTTAAAGATTTATTGTACTAGTGATTGTGAAGAGTTTTGCATTTAATTAACCGACATTTTATTAATATAATTAATATTGTGTCACAAACAGCACACACTCTATGGTGGTAACATATGTGTAAAAGGTACAAATAAGGATTTGTAAACGGGGGAAAAAAATATATATATTTTTTCATATAGCTTTTGTTCAAATTTATTGTTAGTATTTTGTTTTTCACTTACCGTATTTTTCGGACTATAAATCAGTTTTTTTTTATAGGTTGGCCAAGTTTCACCCCCGGCCAAACTATTAAAAAAAACTGCGACTTATTGTCCGAAAAATACGGTACTGTTTATTTGTTACTAATGTACATTCAGTTGTTCTTTTAAATTATATTTAAAGGTGACTTTTGGTACATTTGTTTCAAATTATTGAATAAACATTTTATTAATTGTGATTTCAATATCAATCAAAAATAATCGGGATTAATATTGAGGAACACTACTAGTATAACTTTAGAAGTTTAACAGATGACTACTAACTGCATTTGAAGTAAAAAAAAAAGAAGGAAACAGCAGCACCTTGGTTACACAAATCACATTACCAATAAAAATAAGTAAATGCCAAAAAGTAGAGGATATAAAGGGGTGCAGTGAAAAATGCCTCAGCAATGTAAATCACAAGTTTGGATCGCAATGTTCTATGTTTGCTAGAAAGGTTCAAACACCAATTCAAGGACGTAGTGGTTAGAGTGTCCGCCCTGAGATCGGTAGGTCGTGAGTTCAAACCCCAGCCGAGTCATACCAAAGACTATAAAAATGGGACCCATTACCTCCCTGCTTGGCACTTGGCATCAAGGGTTGGAATTAGGGGTTAAATCACCAAAATAATTCCAGAGCTTCCCTCACCTCCCAGGGGGGGGGAACAAGGGGATGGGTCAAACACAGAGAGTAATTTCACCACACCTAGTATGTGTGTGACCAAAAGTGGTACTTTAACTTTAACTTTACAGCGGTCTAAGTTCCTCAATACAACAGGACCACTCTGATGTTTTTACAGAATTTGCTGCAAAAATGTTTGTCTTCCATGTTATGAACTGAACTCATTCGCGGGCCGGTATTGGCCCCCGGGCTGCAAATTAAATAAACTTTATTTAGACAGTACTCCAAACAAACATGTACAAAGCGTAGCAGACTTAAATTTGCAATTGCGCCTCCATGATTTCAGTCATGGCCAAAACTTTTGGCAGGTACTAGTTTGTCAATAACTCTCATACTTCAGTCTTTTTTAGGAAACAGTTTATTTGTTTGTTATATACTGAGTGTTGTCCCAATACCAATATTTTGGTACTGGTACCAAAATGTATTTCGATACTTTTTGGTACTTTTCGATACTTTGCTAAATAAAGGGGGCCACAAAAAATTTCATTATTGGCTTTATTTTAACAAAAAATCTTACGGTACTGTTGTAACTTATGGGTTATGTAGTTTGTGTGTGATGATCATTCATAATTTGCATACTTGATTTAATTTCTGATAAATCTATTATTATTTACAGTTATAAAGACTTAAAAGGGATTGATTTCAATTATACATCTATTTGATATTAATTTGAGAAACACTGACACTGAATTGAGTTGTTTTATACTTTATAGCCTAACAAAGGGTTAACTAAGATACTGCAAGTTCCACAATTCATTGCGGCAAACCGGATGTTAAAAAAGGCCGAGAGCAGTGGCATTGTGGTTGTTGAGATTGTGTATTACGAGCCTACGGGTGAATGAATAAACGACAGATGATAAAAAGATAAAAAGGTCATTTTGTACCGCTTTGTATGCGCTTTTTTTTATTATTTAAAGTACAACTTTATTTACACATTTAAATGGGTTGTACTTGTATAGCGCTTTTCTACCTTCAAGGTACTCAAAGCGCTTCGACACTACTTCCACATTTACCCATTCACACACACATTCACACACTGATGGAGGGAGCTGCCATGCAAGGCGCCAACTAGCACCCATCAGGATCAAGGGTGAAGTGTCTTGCTCAGGACACAACGGACGTGACGAGGTTGGTTCTAGGTGGGATTTGAACCAGTGACCCTCGGGTTGCGCACGGCCACTCTCCCACTGCGCCACGCCGTCCGACGTCCTGTCCAATACTTTGATCGTAGTTAACATACAGGTACTAGAGATGCGCGGATAGGCAATTATATCATCTGCAACCGCATCACCAAAGTCGTCAACCACCCGCCGTCCACCCGAACCAACATTTGATCAGAACCGCAACCGCCCACCACCCGCCCGCTGAAATACATCAGAGGTCGGCCACCTTTACCACTCACATGGGGGTGTATAAAATAGTCAGGAATAATCATGGGTACAAAGGATTCTGGGTATTTATTGTGTTGCGTTTATGTTGTGTTACTGTGAGGATGTTCTCCTGAAATGTGTTTGTCATTTTGTTTGGTGTGGCTTCACAGGGTGGCGCATATTACTAAGAGTGTTAAAATTGTTTTTATCACAACCATTGGTGTACTATGTCACCCAGTATGCCTTGCAGTTGTGTGCGTGTTGCTGCGGAGCCCACACACACCATGTTGCTGGACTGACAAGCAGATCGTAAATGCTGTAGAAGGCGACAAAGTCAATGGCTTCATATCACGCCCTAATACTTATTAACTGGGTGACTGCCGGCAGTCATTCTAGAGAATATTAGCGTCTCCTATTGTCTTCTTCGCTTTGTGACACGGGTCTTAAATGGCTCTTTGAATGGTATAGGATACCGATCCCAAAACCATGTATATCAAATATTTCCGGATGGTTCAACCGCCACCCGCCCGAATCTAATTAAAATCTATTTTTTCGTCATGTCACCCGCCCGACCCGCGGTTTATCCGCGGACTCCGCGGATGAGACCGCAAACCGCGCATCTCTAACAGGTACATTAAACGTATGTTTCTTATTGCAAGTTTGTCCTTAAATAAAAGAATGAACATACTAGACAACTTGTCTTTAAGTCGTAAGTAAACAAACAAAGGCTTCTAATTTAGCTGCTGACATATGCAGTAACATTGTGTCATTTTCTATTCTATTATTTTGTTAACATTATTTAGGACAAGCGGTAGAAAATGAATTATTAATCGACACGTTCATTTACTGTTAATATCTACTTACTTTGTCTTTTAACATGTTCTATCTACACTTCTGTTAAAATGTAATAATCCCTTATGCTTTGGTTGTTTGATGCTTTACATTAGTTTTGGATGATACCACTAATGTGGGGATCAATCCGATACCAAGTCATTACAGGTACATACATTGGTCACAAGTCCCCATGTGTCCAGGGACATTTTTCCTGAGTTTAGAAACATAAAATACATATTTTTTTAAACTAAAGATTTTGTGATGCTAAAAAATATCGATGTAAACATAGTAGTATCGACCACATACACTTCTCTACTTGGTATCATTACAGTGGATATTAAGTGTAGATCCCCCAATTGCGTTTGTTTACATTGTGAAGCCGGTGAGTTACGTTATGTAGTGAAGCATGTTTAGCTATTCCTCGTCCTGCAGGGATGATACTTCTAAGAAACTTACTTGATTTGTCTCCATGGAGACAAGGATTAGTTATTTAGCAGTAGCTACAACACTGCATAGCCATGTCTCTAAGCACCTCTTCATGAGAGTGTTTCAGTTTTATATCTTCACCTTTACCGTTAGTTTTTAAGCCAAAATGCGTCCATTCTCCCTTTTCTGTCTCTACACTGTGTCTGCTTGTAAGTACTACGTGATTGTACGCTGCCGAACATGCTCGTCTACTAGTAAACCAGCAATGTCACGACGTGACGACAGCGAGGGCTGGGGGATGAGGGACTGGTACTTTTTAGAGGCGGTATAGTACCCAATATGATTCATTAGTGCCGCGGTACCATACTAATACCGGTGTACCGTAAAACCCATACTGAACAAACAAGTATTTGTTGTGGCCTTTACAAAAATGAAACTCTTCACTAACTTCAAGCAATAGAAAGACTCAAGAACTGTCATTTTAATTATGCTGGGGTGACATTCAGAGGAGGCGTGACCCCCTGCTATATTGGAGGTTTGTGAAATGTAACTGGACAGGTGGTTGCCACACAGGCTGCACGTTTGTGACGGTGATGGTCAAGCCCACGCACACACACTGTGCACGTTCATGTGAGCGCCCAAATGTAACTAGAGAAGCGATCGTATTTCAGCCGGCTGGCGAGGCAGCTTGTGTGCATGTGTGGGTGCCATTGTGCGATGTTAATAGGTCATGCTTGCCACCCTAGAGCTGTAAAGCAAGGGCAAACACATTCAACTTTTTTATTCAGAATGTGGACATGTAATTTTGACAGTTTTTTGCATGATGTATCAAGAGTGTTTGCATTATTATTATTATTATTATGAGTGTTTTGACACAATCCTTTCGACTGTTTTAGCCCTGAGTCAGTTGAAGCAAGCCCTGCAGTAAATGAGAAAAACTTCGACAACCACAGCTGTGGAAGTGCGCAAAGTCATGGGTATCGGGGACTACCATATGCTGTGAGTACACATGAATACTTTGATATCTACATCTAAATTGTTAAACATGTACCATTCAGTTGTGTGAACTTTTCAACTGTATTAAATGTATGTTTGTATTGAAATGGACAGTAAGAGTCAAAGTTAAGGTCTTTACACACCAGGGATGGTTTCAGAACTGTTATTTAATATTCCCGCGTATCAAATCTGCACAGTATTCGATGTTGACATCCTTCATCCTGCCTTGCTTCTAATCATGTCATTTTTTTCCTGCTTTTTACAAGGGGTTGTGAACGGAGGGAAATCTATCAGTGTCATATTGTGACTCTTGAATCCAATATCAGCAATGTAAATGTAGGTAAAACTCACAATACATATGTTTTGACACAGTGGTTCAATTTAAGTCTATGGTGGTCAATATGTAAATACAATCAGCACATCTACATGCAGTCAATATTCATGTCGTAGGTGCAATATTGTCAGTTTTTTACTTCACCGTAATATTACTATGTTTACCTGCACACAATTATTACAAATGTAAACATTTTACAAGTCCGTTCCGCACCATGCTGGACTCAATCAATCCGTTACTGCATGCGGACTACCCACTTACATATTTTTATGGGACCAGTGTTTCCCATGTTCGCATTTATTTATGGTGGCCTGCCACAGATACAAACCAGGCCAAACCATAAATTGTTTTGGCCCTACTTGTTGCTCCTGCTCATTAACACATTCTATTTGGACTGTTTGTGGATGTAGCTTTTTGTTCCAACTCTGTACATTTGGTAGTAAGGGTGCAACGGTATAGGTAACCCGCGGGGATTATTCATTTTTCAGTTCTGTTTTGGGACTTTTTTGGCATGTAAAAGTTTTTAATGCAGAGCGCACTGCATACATATATATATTAGGAGTGTGGGAAAAAATCGATTCGAATTTAAATCCCGATTCTCACGTTGTGCGATCCAGAATCAATTCTCATTTTTAAAAAATCGATTTTTTTCTAAATAATTTTTTTATCAATTTTTGTATTTTTTTATTTTATTTATTTTTTTATCAATCCAACAAAACAATACACAGCAATACCATAACAATGCAATCCAATTCCAAAACCAAACCTGACCCAGCAACACTCAGAACTGTAATAAACAGAGCAATTGAGGAGACACAAACACGACACAGAACAAACCAAAAGTAGTGAAACAATAATGAACATTAGCAACAACAGTATCAATATTAGTTAAAATTTCAGCATAGCAGTGATTCAAAATCCCTCATTGACATTATCATCAGACATTCATTAAAAAAAAAAAACATAGTGTCACAGTGGCTTACACTTGCATCACATCTCATAAGCTTGACAACACACTTTGTCCAATGTTTTCACAAAGATAAAATAAGTCATATTTTTGGTTAGTTTAATAGTTAAAAAAAATTACATTATTGCAATCAGTTGATAAAACATCGTCCTTTACAATTATAAAAGCTTTTTTTTAAAAAATCTAGCTGCTAGCATGTCAGCAGACTGGGGTAGATCCTGCTGAAATCCTATGTATTGAATGAATACAGAATCGTTTTGAATCGGAAAAATATCGTTTTTGAATCGAGAATCGCGTTGAATCGAAAAAAAACGATTTATAATCGAATCGCGACCCCAAGAATCGATATTGAATCGAATCGTGGGACACCCAAAGATTTGCAGCCCTAATATATATATTGGGACGGCGTGGCGCAGTGGGAGAGTGGCCGTGCGCAACCCGAGGGTCACTGGTTCAAATCCCACCTAGAACCAACCTCGTCACGTCCGTTGTGTCCTGAGCAAGACACTTCACCCTTGCTCCTGATGGGTGCTGGTTGGCGCCTTGCATGGCAGCTCCCTCCATCAGTGTGTGTGTGAATGGGTAAATGTGGAAGTAGTGTCAAAGCGCTTTGAGTACCTTGAAGGTAGAAAAGCGCTATACAAGTACAACCCATTTATCATTTATCATTTATATATATATATATATACACACACACACACCGGGTATATACAGTACAGGCCAAAAGTTTGGACACACCTTCTCATTCAATGGGCTTTCTTTATTTTCATGACTATTTGCAATGTAGATTGTCACTGAAGGCATCAAAACTATGAATGAACTTGTGGAGTTCTGTATCCATCCATCCTTCCATCTTCTACTTATCCTAAGTCAGGTCGCGGGCGCAGCAGCCTAAGCAGGGAAGCCCAGACTTCCCTCTCCCAAGCCACTCCGTCCAGCTCCTCCCCGGGGATCCCGAGCCATTTTCAGGCCATTCGGGAGAGATAGTCTTCCCAACGTGTCCTAGACCTCCCCCGTGGCTTCCTGCCGGTCCGACGTGCCCATAACACCCCCCAAGGGAGGTGTTCGGGTGGCATTCTGACCAGATGCCCCAACAACCTCATCTGGCTCCTCTCGATGTGGAGATATGTACTTAACAAAAAGAGTGAAATAACTGAAAACATGTTTTATATTCTAGTTTCTTCAAAATAGCCACCCTTTGCTCTGATTACTGCTTTGCACACTTTTGGCATTCTCTCGATGAGTTTCAAACACACCTGTGAAGTGAAATCCATTTCAGGTGACTACGTGACGGCGTGGCGCAGTGGGGAGAGTGGCCGTGCGCAACCCGAGCGTCCCTGGTTCAATTCCCACCTAGTACCAACCTCGTCACGTCTGTTGTGTCCTGAGCAAGACACTTCACCCTTGCTCCTGATGGGTGCTGGTTGGCGCCTTGCATGGCAGCTCCCTCCATCAGTGTGTGAATGTGTGTGTGAATGGGTAAATGTGGAAGTAGTGTCAAAGCGCTTTGAGTACCTTGAAGGTAGAAAAGTGCTATACAAGTACAACCCATTTATTAATTTATCATTTACCTCTTGAAGCTCATGGAGAGAATGCCAAGAGTGTGCAAAACAGTAATCAGAGCAAAGTGTGGCTATTTTGAAGAAACTAGTTCAGTTATTTCACCTTTTTTTGTTTAGTACATAACTCCAAATGTGTTCATTCATAGTTTTGATGCCTTCAGTGACAATCTACAATGTAAATAGTCATGAAAATACAGAAAACACATTGAATGAGAAGGTGTGTCCAAACTTTTGGCCCGTACTGTATATTACTCTAGGATAGAGTTGCCAAATGGGAAACGACTTCTGTCCATGCATGTTAAAGAATTTTACATGACATATCAATGATAATAATAGAACATTATGTACTAAAAAACAAAAAAAATCTGTGGTACATTACATCCATCCACCCATTTTCTACCGCTTATTCCCTTTGGGGTCGCGGGAGGGGGCTGGTGCCTATCTCAGCTACAATCGGGCGGAAGGCGGGGTACACCCTGGACTAGGCCTGGGCGATATATCGCGGGTTTGTCTCTGTGCGATATAGAAAATTACTATATCGTAATTTTCGAGTATACGTTCTCAAGCAGGACTTTTATCTGTGGGCGTACACTTCAGGCTCTCCTCGCTCTTTCCTGTGTCTCCTTCTCACAGACAAGCAAGCGCACATTCTTACATACGTCACATACGTGTCCGCCCTCGCAGAGCACAGAGGTAGCGGCGTGGCTAACGTAGCCGTACGAGAGAAAAATGGTGCGGATCTGGTAACAAATGAAGGAAGTCAAAATTTCCAATAAAAACAGCAGGGGGGTCCATCGTCTGGCGGTGGTTCGGCTTCAAGTGGGAATATGTCGAACAGACAACCGTAATTTGTCAAGTGTGGGGGGGGGAAGCGTTGCTATAAAAAGTAGCATACTGCTAATATGTAGCATCATTTGTAAAGTCACTCGCTAGAGAATGAAAATAATTTCATAACTTTAGTAACATACCACATAGTGAAGGACGAATACTATTTGATTTCCTATTATGCAGCTCATTTTTATTTGACACTTAAAATCTCTCTGACAATTTTGCAATTTATGTTTTTGAAATGACCTGAATGTTTGTGCCATTGCTTAATACCTTTAATAAATATACTTTTGGTAAATTGACTTAGTTGTGATTTCTTTCTCTGCATGAAAGTTTAAAAGTAGCATATATTAATGCAGTATGAAGAAGAATGTTTTAATGTAGACACATAGAATCATCATACTGCTGTGATTATATGCATCAAGTGTTCATTCAAGGCCAAGGCAAAATATCGTAATATATATGGTATATCGCGATATGGCCTAAAAATATTGCGATATTAAAAAAAGGCAATATCGCCCAGCCCTACCCTGGACAATTCGCCACCTCATCGCAGGGCCAACACATATACATGTAAGCGTCAAAAAGGAAGCCAAAAGAGGTTGGTAGATGAGAATGAATCTAAAGGTAAAACATAATGTATAAATGCATCCAATTGCAGGAAATGTAGTCTAGAATTTCAAAATCTTCTTCTTTTTGGGTTGTGTGGCAGTGTTTTGTGCGGATGGAAACATACGTTCCGGCATTTTACCGAGTACCGCTGCACCCCAAGCAGAGGGCACCGTACCTCTGCTTTAATGCACCTCACACATTCTTACAAGTAGCTTCGTCTTTACCATAAAAAACACAAAAAGAAGGAATATATTTCTTATGCCTAGACAGGATTTGTTTTGCTTTTCACCTTTAAAGGTGCATCTAAGTCATGGCCAATATAACACCGCCTCCTCCATCCTTGCGCAAATAGATGGCAGTGCTATGGGAAACACTGCACTCTTCTGCTAGTGGTCCCATAAGGGTTTTATTAAGCGTTAATCGTAAAAATATGTCAGTGTTTGGTATATTGTGTTAGAGTGTGCATGCAAGCGTAATGATTGTGTGTATGTGTAAACTAACGTCGCAATGAAAGACCACCTTGGTGTGTAAAGACCTCTGTGATTGCACTATGTGTATTGTGTTATAACCACAGTCTGCTTCTGTTATTAACAGCTGTACTGTTTCACATACCTGTTTTTTGCCCTCATTTTCATTCGTCTCCATTTTCCGTTTCCCTTTTTTGTTGCCTGAACACCCGTTGTTTGAAGATGCAACAGTCTTCCGTTGTGTGTTGTCAGGATCACAACTACGGCGCGCCCCCTCCTCCCACCCCACCCGCTTCCCCACTCTCTCAAACCATCATCCCCCGACTGGATATCAATGGCGTGGTACGCAGTTCTCGCTATCTTGAAACCACAGAGGACAACTCGGTGGACAGCGATAGCTCGTCCGAGGAGGATGGGGCTGTAGCCGGCTGGTGTCACTGCACTCTGATGCCAGACGGCTTGCTCATTAAATGTGACAATTGCAGGTGAGCACCCAATCAGGACGCTAGCACCTTTTTGTCTGCTCCAACCACACAAACCCTAAAGGATCCGATGCCCGTAAAGTCAGGGTCAGTATTGTCGGTACCAATATATTTGTCATGACATTTTTTGGAGATTTGTGATATTTTTTTCTCAAACCGATACCGATAACTTCCTGCTTCTCAAGACCGATACTGATAACTTACAAATAACACAGATAACTTCCTGCTTCTGAAAACCAATACTGATAACTTATCAACACTTGTGTAATGTTTATATTGTTGTTACTCAGCCAGCCTCTGTGGGTCCGACGGACCCGTTGCATTTTGTGGTTTTTAATGCCTCACAATCAAACACTTTTATGTTAAAATCCTGAACTGATGTTTACCTTATCCCAATACACATCTTTTCAGTATTTTAACATAAAAATGTTTGATTGTGAGGCATTAAAATGCACAAAATGCAACGGGGCCATCAGACCCACAAACGCTGGCTGAGTAACAACAATATGAACGTTGCACGGAAAATTTCTCTGCCAGTTTTTGCATACCACAGGGATTCTTCTTTTGTGTTTCTGCAACTGAAAAAAATATCGATGTTATTAACCCTTGTGTGGTGTTCAGGTCTGTGGACCCGTTTTCATTTATTATTAAAAGAAAAATGATACAATTAATTAATTTTTCAAACTGAGGCTCACTGACTTTGGCTAATTTTCTGTGAATAACATATATCAGAATACACATTTAATGACTACACACCATACACCCCCCCCTCCCTACACATTTGTATTAAATATAAGATGTCCGGGTCCACTGGACCCAGGGTTAATAGAAGTGTGGAAATTGATGTTCTATGTACCACACGCAACCACCCCCCCCCCCACACACACACACACACACACACACACACAGCAGGCCTAGACAGAAGGAGGACAGAGTGTACAGTAGGTACACAGAACATCAGAGGGTCAAATGTGCGAGAAAATGAGAGCAGGCAGTGTTGACAAACATTGTTGCAACCTTCTATGGGAACCGCAGGTGCAGAAACAAAAGAAGAATCCATGTGAGATGCAGAAACTGGCAGAGAAATTTTTCGTGCAATGTTCATAGTGTTGTTACTCAGCCAGCGTTTGTGGGTCTAATGGACCCGTTGCATTTTGTCGCTTTTAATGCCTCACAATCAAACAATTTTATGTTGAAATACTGAACAGATGTTTACCTTATCCCTGTAAACATCTGTTCTGTATTTTAACATAAAAGTGTTTGATAGATAACAACAATGTGAACATTAGACAAGGGTTAATGTAGATTTCAGTGTTCACCTTTCTTAACAGCTGGCTTTGCGGCAGCTACTTTAGTATCAGGTGTTTTGGTAGGCTACCAAAACGCTACCAAAACAATACCATTGCAATCCTGGCGTTTTAGGTGGCTAATAAAGTTTGATGTGGTAAAGCTCAATGTTTCTTTCCATCCTTGAGAAATGTTCACAGAACATGTGGCGCAAATAGCACTCGATTTGCTCAACCCAATTCGTCTACAGCAAAGTAGAAGTAATAGTGCCTCACTGTAGCGTTTGTTACAGGAAGAAAGTAAAGAGTAAGGTCAAAAAACTGTGTGGCTAGATTCCCCCATACCTGACTGCCATTACCCATTATACATTGTGTCCAAACCGTATTACCACACGGATCCTTCCGCCATATGTGTAATTAAACAGTTTCATAATCTTCACTGTATTAAAGCAGTATAAAATAGTACGTCATCAAATTATTCAGACAAATGTAATATCTACAAATAAAGTGTAGCTTATAATTATTCTAAGCATGCAATATACACATTTTTAAAGTAAAACAGTCCCCTTTTGGCTGAATAAAAATAAAGCACCTTCCGTAAAATATAAATTAACTTAAAAAGCATTTAGGCTCCTACAGCCGCCCTTTGTTCTGATTACTGCTTTGCACACACTTGGCATTCTCTCCATGAGCTTCAAGAGATAGTCACCTGAAATGGTTGTCACTTCACAGGTGTGCTTGAAGCTCATGGAGAGAAGGCCAAGAGTGTGCAAAGCAGTAATCGGAGCAAAGGGTGGCTATTTTGAAAAAACTAGAAGATAAAACATGTTTTCAGTTATTTCACCTTTCTTTGTTAAGTACGTAACTCCACTAGTGTTCTTTCTTAGTTTTGATGTGACAATCTACAATGTAAATAATTATTAAAATAAAGAAAACGCATTGAATTAGGAGGTGTTCAACCTTTTGGCCTGTATTGCATGTCGTCATACTTCTTTAAATTGTCCAATATTTAACGCGCGCTTATCATTAACTGAACTTTTTGTCAGTTTTTCTTTTAATATATTGAACATAATGATAAGCAGAAAAAACATATTTTAGGCGAACAACTGAAGTATTGCTAATTAATAATAATAGTATTATCACTGTTATGGATATTAGAAATATTTGGCTGGATATAGCAATTTCGAGTCCATAGGCCTTTCTGTTTTTTATAAGCCTATAATATTAATGTTTGCCACCTATAACACACTGTTGAGTGGTTTCTCTGTATACATTATTCTTAGCATATATACAGAATACAAACATATCTTAACTCATAGTTGTACATACTTTCATACCTGCATACAACTATTGTGAGATTTACCGTATGTTGCCACTTGAAATGTTTTTTGTTTTGTCCTTTGATTACTGAGCTAAAGTTAGTTGAGTCGGTGACACAGCCACTAAGCCAGGGGTCACACACCTTTTTGAAACCAAGAGCTACTTCTTGGGTACTGATTAATGCGAAGGGCTACCAGTTTGATACACACTTAAATAAATGGCCAGAAATAGCCAATTTGCTCAATTTACCTTTAATAAATAAATCTATATATATATACTAAAAAAAAAAGGGTATTTCTGTCTGTCATTCCGTCGTACATTTTATTTCCTTTTACGGAAGGTTTTTTGTAGAAAATAAATGATGAAAAAAAACATTTAATTGAACGGTTTAAAAGAGGAGAAAACAGGGGAAAAAAAGAAAATTATATTTTGAAACATAGTTTATCTTCAATTTCGACTCTTTAAAATTCAAAATTCAACCGAAAAAAAGAAGAGAAAAACTAGCTAATTCAAATCTTGTTGAAAAAATAAAAAAAATGATTTATGGAGCATCATTAGTAATTTTTCCTGATTAAGATTAATTTTTGAATTTTGATGACATGTTTTAAATAGGTTAAAATCCAATCTGAACTTTGTTAGAATATATAACAAATTGGACCAAGCTATATTTCTAACAAAGACAAATCATTATTTCTTCTAGATTTTCCAGAACAAAAATTTTGAAAGAAATTCAAAAGACTTTGAAATAAGATTTAAATTTGATTCTAAAGATTTTCTAGATTTGCCAGAATATTCTTTTTGAATTTTAATCATAAGTTTGAAGAAATATTTCACAAATATTATTTGTCGAAAAAACAGAAGCTAAAATGAAGAATTAAATTAAAATATATGTATTATTCTTTACAATAAAAAAAATAAATGTACTTGAACATTGATTTGAATTATCAGGAAAGAAGAGGAAGGAATCTAAAAGGTAGAAAGGTATATGTGTTTAAAAATCCTACAATCATTTTTAAGGTTGTATTTTTTCTCTAAAGTTGTCTTTCTGAAAGTTAGAAGAAGCAAAGTAAAAAAAATAAATGAATTTATTTAAACAAGTGAAGACCAAGTTTTTGAAATATTTTCTTGGATTTTCAAATTCTATTTGAGTTTTGTCTCTCTTAGAATTAAAAATGTCAAGCAAAGCGAGACCAGCTTGCGAGTAAATTAATACAATTTAAAAAAATAGAGGCAGCTCACTGGTAAGTGCTGCTA
This sequence comes from Nerophis ophidion, assembly GCF_033978795.1. Taxonomy (NCBI): domain Eukaryota; kingdom Metazoa; phylum Chordata; class Actinopteri; order Syngnathiformes; family Syngnathidae; genus Nerophis; species Nerophis ophidion. The sequence continues at coordinate 59,402,468 of NC_084612.1, forward strand.
TTTGAGCTATTTTTAGAACAGGCCAGCGGGCGACTCATCTGGTCCTTACGGGCTAGCTGGTGCCCGCGGGCACCGCGTTGGTGACCCCTGCACTAAGCTGTATTACCACTGCATTGATACTGTGTTGGTGTTTCATTTTGGCGCCATCTGCTGGATTAAAAAAGTCACTACATTTGACATGCAAATTAATAAATGTGTTTAATTTATTTTTTTACACATAGCTGCATGGAGAGAAATATGAAAGATGCAACTGTGGTCATTTAGCCAAATAGTGAATAACATTAACCCGGCGCGGCACGCCACTTCTCCTTCTTTCAGTGCGAGCTGTCACCTGTGAACCTAAATAAGCACTTCCTGATTAATACAGTTTGTCGCTTCACAGTCAGACGACACAGCAGGTCACATGTTTTTGTCTTAAAGTGGCATCAAGGACACAGTATCACTCGTGTTTTCCTCATGTGCCAATGCTTCTGTATCGTTTGACCCATCACTAGTAGCCACCTAACGTTTGTGTTTTTGTGTGTTCATGACTTCCAAAGTCATGTAGTTGAATGTTCAATTGTCCCCTGAAGTGTTGCCCCTCCTCTTGTTTCAGGGGTCTTGATAGAAGGAAAGGAACAGACGGCCAGCACAGGAAAAATGAAAATGTCTCAGGTAATTATGGTTCCTTGAACAAACTGTGGAGTGTAACAAAGCCCCTAAGAGAAAAGCAAGAAATGTGAAAAGCACAATCTTTTCAGAATTTGGAGAATGACTTTACGACACGTGGAAACAACACAGCAGCAACATTAAAGTTGACAATCAGTGTTGACTGCAAAAGCATGTATTTGAACAATATACAAGCAATATTTCACAATATATTATTGCTTAAGACACCTTTTTATTAATCAGTCCAACAAAATAATACACAGTTATACCATAATAATACAATTCTAAAACCAAACCAGCAACATATCAGAATATCAATCTACAGAGCAATTGAGAGTACACACTAACATGACACAAAACAATCCAAAAGTAGTCAAACAAAAATGAATGATATCAACAACAATATCAATATTAATACTGATATGTACAAGCAATATTTCACAGAAGACACACTTTGATTTACAAAGTTATAAATGCAGTGCAACATATATTGGATCATGTAGTTGTTAACCCCTGACAAAGATATTAACAGCAAATCATTTTTTTGCTGGCTTTATTTTAACACAGACAGAATGTGCAAAAAAAATGCAAATACTTTAAGTTGGTAATTATTTGACGTGCACAAAGCTTTATTCGTGATTATTTATATGTCAAATATTTTGTATGTACTTTTTTATTTCCAAATGTCTCAAACAAGACATTACACAAGAGCACAGTTTTTGGTAGTAGTACATCTCACACTGATTCTGGAAAAAAAAACGTTTTTCTAAAGAGGTAGTCATATATGAAGTAACTCATGTGATTAACCAAAATTAATCGCATTAATCATGTACATACGCAGATTAATCACATACTTTATTTTATATTGCACATGCTCCTTTACCCATACCCAGGATGGGTTACCTGCAAGGCTGAGGGGTTGTTATACGGTCATTGTTTAGATCAGTGCAAAGATGAATGAGACGATTCTGGTAAATTTTCACTTAAAATAAACCCTGATAGCTTTAGATAGAACAGTTTGCAGGTTTTGACGTGCATCCAAGTAAAATTAAAATTATTCTGTATGACATTCTGACAATAAAATTGCATTTGTGTCCTATTACCGGGCTTGTTCATGTCAAGTTAAATTATGCAAGCAACCTGTGATTAATGATGTTGAATCCAAATCCAAAATTGTGAAAAAGATTATAATTTGAGATTACTAATTTACTGTATATATTTTGTATTTTTACACACTTTTGTTCCTACTAATTAGTAAATTGAGACATAGGTGATAAACAAGGGTTTTAATGATCAAATATAAGCACATTATAATATTAGCCCATGATAATTGTATGTACAATACTTGAAGTATCAGTAATAGTCATGGAAAAGGGGTTAAATAATCTGCTTGCCTTTTGGGCCACGTTGACGTTGGCCATGTTGTTTCCTCAGCTGGAGAGAGCAGTGGCACAGAGAGTGGCGATGAAGAGGTGTCACCATCCACCATCTCCTACACCGCCACCCAGCACACGCCCACCAGCATCAAGCTCACCGTCAACCGAGTCAAAAGGAGTAAATCCAAAAAGAGAAAGAAGAGTACAGAGAAGTCCCGTGGAACACCAAAGGGCAAGAAAGTCAAAGTAGGTTTCATCCTCACCTTCACAGCATTTCTCAAAGTAGAATTAAAACCTACCAGACATTATGTTTAATCTCTTTTGTTTTTTTCCAGGCATTTAGAGAAGGTTCTAGGAAGTCTATGAGGATGAAGGTTAGTTTGAAGCATTTGCAGTCTTGTACAAAGTACACAAAGCCATACTTGAGGAAAACAATATCTTTGCAGGAAAATGACTTAAGTGGACGTCAAAGTATTTTGACTTGAGTAATTGTTTATTGTGTTTAAAGTGGTTGCTATGGTTACATAACTACCTGGGGAGATTCTAACTTTCATCCATTGTACCGTCTTGCCTTCATCCTGCTTTGAGGAGCTAATCTTACGCTATGTGGAACACACACTTGTTTTTGGTTTTTGTCAGGTAATGATAGCGATTTAGCTATAATTTGTCTAATAACGTTAGCTATCATTCAACGTAAAGCCTGTAGTAGTAACAGAGAAGACTAATTTAAAGGATAGGGCTGTTAAGTCATAATTACGCATTGGTATCGACTTTGCTACTTTTTTAGTTACCGACCGAATTCTGTTGGTACTACCATGTACTTATTCACGTAACTTTGTTGCACGTCATGTCATGCCTGGTTGTAGACTTAGCTCCGGCTCAAGCACTTATTGGAAAAACAGATGTAGGTAATGTTGTAATTTTCTATGTCAACAAAGCAAGTATTTTTGAAAGAAAGCGCTGAATAGTAAGGCTCCACTTTTCATAATGCGCTAGCTCGATGTTACTTTACATTGGATATGCCATATACATGCTACCAATGAGCATTAGCTATTTATTTATGGCGTTTTCAACACTTTCAAATCTGGTAATTAATAACTACAACTAAGATGCGCGTTCCAATCAAACAGCTGGTGTGTAGTAAGTACAATATTTACAGCACAAACACTTCGTAGGACTCAAAAGACAAAACTGGCACATTCAACTCAATGGCTTAGACTACTTCCTTACAGCAGGCTATACACGACTGCCATCTATACATGTACTATTGTCGCAAACGTGTATCTCAATATTTGTGTATGAGTAATCAAATCTATGGCAGTTTTTTAATTTATGTGTCTGTGTTGAGATTTGTAAGTGTGTAAAGAAAAATCTGTGTGTTTGTTTTCACATCTCTGTGAAGCAGAAACCCCCTCAATTGACTGTTCTTTTTTTTACTTGTGACTTTTGCTATACTTATACCGTGGCAGATTTTTGCATGCGTGCAGCAATCTGTGTCCATAAATACTTAAGATTTGTGTGTGTGTGTGTGTGTGTGTGTGTGTGTGTGTGTGTGTGTGTGTGTGTGTGTGTGTGTGTGTGTGTGTGTGTGTGTGTGTGTGTGTGTGTGTGTGTGTGTGTGTGTGTGTGTGTGTGTGTGTGTGTGTGTGTGTGTGTGTGTGTGTGTGTGTGTGTGTGTGTGCGTGCGTGCGTGCGTGCGTGCGTGCGTGCGTGCGTGCGTGCGTGCGTGCGTGCGTGCGTGCGTGCGTGCGTGCGTGCGTGCGTGCGTGCGTGCGTGCGTGCGTGCGTGCGTGCGCGCGTGTGTATATTTATATATATGTATGTATGTATCTGTGTATATATATGTATATATATGTATATGTGCATATATGGTTGGCTACATATATATATATATATATGTATGTATATATATATATATATATATGTATGTATGTATGTATATATATATGTATGTATGTGTGTAGATATATATATATATATATATGTATGTATGTATGTGTGTGTGTGTGTGTGTATGTATGTACATGTACATGACTTTTCAAACTAATGTATCTGGTCAACTATACTCCTCCTTTTACACTAATAAGTAGCAGAAGTACCAAAGTACAGTGAGTTTGCATTAGTTTTGGCCTCATTCTTGTGAGAATCCTGCATGTGATTGAAACATTTATTAGTGAAGGTGTGTTAATTTATCCAGGACAAGCTAAAGTGTTCCCAAACAACCACCAGGTTGCATCTGTGAGCAGACAGTACTGTACCATTTAGTGTATTCTTCACTCATGATTTGACGGCTGATGCAACCACTCACCCAGGCACAATTTATTTCTTTACTTTTTACTTTTATGTGAATAATATAGTCAAGTTAAAAAAAATATTAAAACACTGCTGCAGTTAAACACTGAATATTTATTTGCATGCCGTCTCTTGTGTCATCGTTTGTCTCCTGTGCAAAGAACTCGGCGACGGATGCGAGCGTGTTGGACGAAAACACAGCAGAAGGATGGGAGAGTAAAATCCGTCAGTGGACGGACCAGTACGAGGAGGCTTTAGCCAACCAGTACAGCGCCGACATCCAGACGCTGCTCAAGCTTCATCGAACTGTCAGCACCTCTGATCCGAGCGCAGAGGCTCCATCTGCCGCACAGAGCTCACTGGAAGGCATGGACACCATCAACCGCACCGAGCTGGCCTGTAACAACACAGTTTTGGGCTCTCAGATGCAGGTCAGCTTCAAAATCCAATGCTTTTTCAGGATTCAAGTATATATTAGCTGAGCAAGAAATGGAGGCATAATGTCTCATTAACAGTTTTATTGTGGTGGCCTGTACTACAATATTACAAAAGCAAATGCAGTGGAAGTGACTGCCATGCTAAGTACACACCAAGACACTAGTGCATTTTATGCCATCTTTATACCTTTCTTGTGCTGTGCATTATTAGTCAAACCCAATATGTGGATGTATTCCATACTCCATCTTAAGGCTGCGTATCTACGATAAACATTGTGTCTTTTCTTGGGGCAGACATTTACAGGGAATTATTTAAAAACACTTGTATCATCATCAACAAATATACTCTCAAATGCAATGCAATGTGATTAAAATACGTTGAATTATCTTGCTGTAGTTTGCCCTGTAAAAATTAATTGCGGTGTTTGCTCAGCTAGTTCCGTTCGTTTGGTCAAGTACAAACACAATATACCCAGACCAATTATACACAAACGCAAACTAACCTGCTACCCAAGAATATACAACAATTCTTCTCAAAAAAAGAGGATAAATATAATATTAGAGAAAAATGTAATTTAAAACATTTGTATGAACGTACTGTACAACACTTAAGACCTTCAGTATATCTGTATGTGGAATTTAATTATTGAATGGATTACGCAAAGAAATCAAACAATGTACTGATATGATCCACTTCAACAAACCCTTCAAACTTGGTGTTTACAAAGTACAAAAAAGAAGAAACATGACAAAACATTCTGAATTTATTTCCTCCATGCATTCATTCATTCTCAAAACAATCTTATCTCCATCCATCCATCCATCCATCATCTTCCGCTTATCCGAGATCGGGTCGCGGGGGCAACAGCCTAAGCAGGGAAACCCAGACTTCCCTCTCCCCAGCCACTTCGTCTAGCTCTTCCCGGGGGATCCCGAGGCGTTCCCAGGCCAGCCGGGAGACATAGTCTTCCCAACGTGTCCTGGGTCTTCCCCGTGGCCTCCTACCGGTTGGACGTGCCCTAAACACCTCCCTAGGGAGGCGTTCGGGTGGCATCCTGACCAGATGCCCGAACCACCTCATCTGGCTCCTCTCGATGTGGAGGAGCAGCGGCTTTACTTTGAGTTCCTCCCGGATGGCAGAGCTTCTCACCCTATCTCTAAGGGAGAGCCCCGCCACACGGCGGAGGAAACTCATTTCGGCCGCTTGTACCCGTGATCTTATCCTTTCGGTCATGACCCAAAGCTCATGACCATAGGTGAGGATGGGAACGTAGATCGACCGGTAAATTGAGAGCTTTGCCTTCTGGCTCAGCTCCTTCTTCACCACAACGGATCGGTACAACGTCCGCATTACTGAAGACGCCGCACCGATCCGCCTGTCGATCTCACGATCCACTCTTCCCCCACTCGTGAACAAGACTCCTAGGTACTTGAACTCCTCCACTTGGGGCAGGGTCTCCTCCCCAACCCGGAGATGGCACTCCACCCTTTTCCGGGCGAGAACCATGGACTCGGATTTGGAGGTGCTGATTCTCATTCCGGTCGCTTCACACTCGGCTGCGAACCGATCCAGCGAGAGCTGAAGATCCCGGTCAGATGAAGCCATCAGGACCACATCATCTGCAAAAAGCAGAGACCTAATCCTGCGGTTACCAAACCGGAACCCCTCAACGCCTTGACTGCGCCTAGAAATTCTGTCCATAAAAGTTATGAACAGAATCGGTGACAAAGGACAGCCTTGGCGGAGTCCAACCCTCACTGGGAATGTGTTCGACTTACTGCCGGCAATGCGAACCAAGCTCTGGCACTGATCGTACAGGGAACGGACCGCCACAATAAGACAGTCCGATACCCCATACTCGCTGAGCACTCCCCACAGGACTTCCCGAGGGACACGGTCGAATGCCTTCTCCAAGTCCACAAAGCACATGTAGACTGGTTGGGCAAACTCCCATGCACCCTCAAGAACCCTGCCGAGAGTATAGAGCTGGTCCACAGTTCCACGACCAGGACGAAAACCACACTGTTCCTCCTGAATCCGAGGTTCGACTATCCGACGTAGCCTCCTCTCCAGTACACCTGAATAAACCTTACCGGGAAGGCTGAGGAGTGTGATCCCACGATAGTTGGAACACACCCTCCGGTCCCCCTTCTTAAAGAGAGGAACCACCACCCCGGTCTGCCAATCCAGAGGTACCGCCCCCGATGTCCACGCGATGCTGCAAAGTCTTGTCAACCAAGACAGCCCCACAGCATCCAGAGCCTTAAGGAACTCCGGGCGGATCTCGTCCACCCCTGGGGCCTTGCCACCGAGGAGCTTTTTAACTACCTCAGCGACCTCAGCCCCAGAAATAGGAGAGTCCACCACAGATTCCCCAGGCACTGCTTCCTCATAGGAAGACGTGTTGGTGGGATTGAGGAGGTCTTCGAAGTATTCCTTCCACCTATCCACAACATCCGCAGTCGAGGTCAGCAGAACACCATCCGCACCATACACGGTGTTGATAGTGCACTGCTTCCCCTTCCTGAGGCGGCGGACGGTGGTCCAGAATCGCTTCGAAGCCGTCCGGAAGTCGTTTTCCATGGCTTCCCCGAACTCTTCCCATGTCCGAGTTTTTGCCTCCGCGACCGCTGAAGCTGCACACCGCTTGGCCTGTCGGTACCTGTCCACTGCCTCCGGAGTCCTATGAGCCAAAAGGACCCGATAGGACTCCTTCTTCAGCTTGACGGCATCCCTCACCGCTGGTGTCCACCAAGGGGTTTTAGGATTGCCGCCCCGACAGGCACCAACTACCTTGCGGCCACAGCTCCGATCTGCCGCCTCGACAATAGAGGTGCGGAACATGGTCCACTCGGACTCAATGTCCAGCACCTCCCTCGTGACATGTTCAAAGTTCTTCCGGAGGTGGGAATTGAAACTTTGTCTGACAGGGGACTCTTATCTTACTTCACCAAATATGATTTTTTTTTATTATTGTGATTACTTATGGAGTATATTGTGATTAAATTGAGAACAGGAAGGGAACAAAAGTTTTAGCAACTGCTATGTAAAAGAAAAGGGGTAGGATTAAATGAGCTCAGCTTCTTCCTACTCCTTTTTGAACATGTTGAAAAGAGAAACTGGAAATTGTGATGTATCATGATGTATGCTTGCATGTTTGAAATAAACTCAAACAAGTGGGCGGAGACCACCTGAGAAATAAGAATCAGATTTATTTTCCGAGTATGTTTAACACTCAAGGAATTTGCCTTGGTAGACTGTGCTCTCTTTGCAATGCAAGAAACAAAGAAAAAATTACGAGAGGGCACGATACCTGGGCGGCCATCCGCGGCGCCATCTTGGTATGAAGACGAGAGAGAAATATTAAACATAAGGACTAACAGACATTATTGAAAGGAGCACAGAGCTGATGCAACCAACTGCCATTTCAGAGGCTCTATTTCTACATACAGCTACAAACGTAAAACACAACGGAAAAAAAGAGCAATAAATAATACATGTTGCACACATATGATTGCAACATGCATAGACAAACAAAGAAATGTAAAAAGAAAAACATCATCATTACACCCTGATGCCCTCTGCAGTGCTCCACGTCATCGTCTGCGGGGGCCGGGGCAGCACAGCCGTAGACAGGAACAGTCCCAATAGAGCAACCAAGAGAGCCAACCGACTCAGTCCTAGACTGCCCACTAGCTCTAGGCTAATGTCCAGTCCGCACGGATGATCCAGAATCCGTCAAATAGGCCAAAGTGTCCGATACATGCTCGTTCAGCCAGGACTCCGGGAATCTGGTCCATCCCAATGGGAAGCGATGGTTTTCATTCAGGATGTCGCTGTACATTGCTGCATTCAACTTTCCCTCTATCCTGAGTAGTCTCCCAATCCCTGTTGTTGAAAACCATCCCCACAGCATGTTGTGCCACCATCATGTTTGACTGTAGGGATGGTATTGGTGTCCTCCAAACATGACGCCTGGCATTCACGCCAAAGTGTTCCATATTTGTCTCATCAGACCAGACCATTTTGTTTTCTCATCGTCTGAGAGTCTTTCAGGTGCATTTTGGCTAACTTTTTAACTCAGAAATAAATGGCTTTCTTCTGGGCGCTCTACCATACAGGCCTGATTGTCACCTCCCTGACTAGACTAACATGAATACCGTAATGTACAGAGACATCCTGGATGACAACCAATGCTTCCCATCCAACCTGATGGAGTTTGAGATATGCTGCTAAGAGGAATGGCCGATACTGCCCAAATATAGATGTGCCAAGCTTGTGGCATTGTATTCCAAAAGACTTGAGGCTATTATTTCTGCCCGAGGTGCGTCAACAGAGTATTGAGCAGAGGCTGTGAATACTGCGGATTTTTTAAAACTTTTTAACACATTTGCAAAATTTGAAAAAACTAAACTACAAACTCCGTTTCCTTATGAGTTGGGAAATTGCGTTATATGGAAATATAAACGGAATACAATGATTTGCAAATCCTTTTCAACCCATATTCAGTTGAATATGCTACAAAGACAACATATTTGATGTTAAAACTGATAAACATTTTTTTTTTGTGCAAATAATCATTAACTTTAGAATTTGATGCTAGCAACACGTGTGCAGGCTAATTGGGAACAGGTGGGTGCCATGATTGGGAAAAAAGCAGCTTCCATGAAATGTTAAGTAATTCACAAACAAGGATGGGGCGAGGGTCACCAATTTGTAAGCAAGTTGTCGAACAGTTCTAGAACAACATTTCTCAACGAGCTATTGCAAGGAATTAAGGGATTTTACCATCTAAGGTCCGTAAAATCCTCAAAAGGTTCAGAGAATCTGGATAAATCACAGCACGTAAGCATTGATATTACGGACCGTTGATCCCTCAGGCGGTACTGCATCAAAAACAGACATCGGTGTGTAAAAGATTTCACCACATGGGCTCAGGAACACTTCATAAAACCACTGTCAGTAACTACAGTTGGTCGCTACATCTGTAAGTGCTAGTTAAAACTCTACTATGCAAAGCGAAAGCCATTTATCAACAACACCAAGGAACGCCGCTGGCTTCGCTGGGCCCGAACTCATCTAAGATGGACTAATGCAAAGTGGAAAGGTGTTCTGTCGTCTGACGAGTCCACATTTCAAATTATATTTAGACCTGGTGGACGTGGTGTCCTCTGGAACAAAGAGGAAAATAACTATCCGGATTGTTATAGGCGCAAAGTTCAAAAGCCAGCATCTGTGATTGTATGGGGGTGTATTAGTGCCCAAGGCATGGGTAACTTACACATCTGTGAAGGCACCATTAATGCTGAATGTTCCCTACAGGTTTTGGAGCAACATATGTTGTCATCTAAGGAACGTTATTTCAGCAAAACAATGCCAAGCCACGTGTTACAACAGCGTGGTTTCGTAGTAAAAGAATGCGGGTACTTTCCTAGCCCGCCTGCAGATCAGACCTGTCTCCCGTCGAAAATGTGTGGCGTATTATGAAGCGTAAAATACGACAGCGGAGACCCCGGACTGTTGAACGACTGAAGCTCTACATAAAGCAAGAATAGGAAAGAATTCCACTTTCAAAGCTTCAACAATTAGTTTCCTCAGTTCCCAAACGTTTATTGAGTGTTGTTAAAAGAAAAGGTGACGTAACACAGTGGTGAACTTCCCCTCTCCCAACTACTTTGGCACATGTTGCAGCCATGAAATTCTAAGTTAATTATTATTTGCAAAAAAAATGAATAAAGTTTATGAGTTTGAACATCAAATATCTTGTCTTTGTAGTGCATTCAACTGAATATGGGTTGAAAAGGATTTGCAAATCATTTTATTCCGTTTATATTTACATCTAACACAATTTCACAACTCATGGAAACGGGGTTTGTAGATCCACTATGGACTGCACTTTCAAAATATTATGTCAGACCCACTCGACGTCCATTGCATCCGGTCTCTCCTGGGGGGGATCCTCTCCAAGGTTTCTCGTAGTCATTCTCATCAACGTCCCTTTGGGTCGTGAGTTTTACCTTGCCCTTATGTGGGCGCTGATCCGGGGATGTCGTTGTGGCTTGTGCATCCCTTTGAGACACTTGTGATTTAGGGCTATATAAATAAACATTGATTGATAAACATTTCTTAACATGTTTGTTTTGCTTGACATGGTGTGTAACTTAGGTCACACATTGATACAAAAGTGCACATTTATGAAAAAGCTTTACTCTGCATTTTTTCTGTCACTGAACAAATAATTGGGTCAACACAAATCTAACAATAAAATGACCCAAGTATCTTTTTTTTTTTTTACATTTTTATTTGGTGCCAGAGAACTTTGCCTTACACATCTAATTTGCATTTGAATTAAATGTTTTTAAACTTTGTGGGCACGTTGTGTGTTGAGATAAATATTTGTTTCTGCTCTTTATAGCTGCAGTTGGGACGAGTAACACGAGTGCAGAAGCACAGGAAGATCCTTCGTGCAGCCAAGCACCTGGACCCAGACGCCCTGATCATCGAGTATCGAGGGAAGGTCATGCTCAAGCAGCAGTTCGAGGTCAACGGGCACTTCTTTAAGAAGTAAGACAAAATGAAAGTTTAAGAATCAAGCCTGATGAATGAATGGTATGTTTAAAGAGGCCCTATGTTGCATCAAATATAAGATGGAGGGTGTCCAGACTTTTTCAAGGATTTACTGGATATATTTGAATTAATTAAACACGCTCAGGTCTAACCCGTATGCATCAACATGTGCTAATTAATGTCCATCCATCCATTTTCTACCTCTTGTCCCTTTTGGGGTGGCGGGGGGTGCTGGAGCCTATCTCAGCTGCATTCGGGCGGAAGGCAGAGTACACCCTAGACTAGTCGCCACCTCATCGCAGGGCCAATACAGATAGACAGACAACATTCACTGTCCAATTCACACACTAGGGCCAATTTTAGTGTTGTCAATCAACCTATCCCCAGGTGCATGTCTTTGGAGGTGGGAGGAAGCCGGGGTAACCGTAGGGAACCCACGCAGTCACGGGGAGAACATGCAAACTCCACACAGAAAGATCCCAAGCCCTTAATGAAGTCAATGAAAATAAAAAATATGTGTTAGAGTTGACTTTTGCATTATTTACTGCTAACATTATTATTATTACAATGGCAGCTGTATCACCTTTTTGATGGCTTGACAGGGGAACTGCACTTTAAAAAAAAAAAGTTGCCTATCATTCACAATCCCTATAAAAGTCACAAGTTTTTTTCTTTTTTTAACATTCTAACTTGTACACCATTTTGCCCATAAAGCCCTCTAAAACGACATCCATAAACCGTCAACAATACTCCATTTATATCTTGTGACCTAAATAATAACCAAGTATTAGCTAAATTTTTTTTATAAGTGCTAACGCAGAGAATTTTTAGCAGCACTATGTTCACAAAGGGCTAACTATCTTGTGCTGCTATATTGACATGATTTAGCCGGTCAGCTGCTGAATCCATCCATCCATTTTCTACCGCTTGTCCCTTTCGGGTTCGCGGGGGGTGCTGGAGCCTATCTCAGCTGCACATGGGCTGAATCGTGAAAGTTAATTCTAGATTATAAGTCATGCCGCTCACCTGGATAGTAGAAGGTTGTTGTCATAAACAGAGAAGTTGGTCAATTTTGACATTCAACGTATAACCGTAGATGACAAGAGAGTCAATCGTTTACTGCACTTTTTCATCTAATTTTGAAGAAATTAACATTCTGTCATTTGGCATACCATTGAGAGCAAGTACTATACATTAAGTGATTGTTTTATTATGTTCGTAGTTTGGATTTGTTCTTTAGCACTTAGCAACACTGCTACATGATGCTCAGTGTTTCACTAATGCTGGATCCGTTTAGCACACTACTTCTAAAACTTGTAGCACATTCTCCTTATATTCATGCTCAAAAATATAAGGTTTTGGTTCATCATTAGCCCCATAGTAGTAGTCTTTGTTGGCTCTCATGAAGTTTGTCATGAGCAGTATGTGTTGTTAAAGAGAAAAGCGAATGTTGTGATAAGTCTCTGAAATGAATAATGTATGTAAATATTACGTGTTGTTATGAATGTGTCTGTTACTACATACAGTACAGGCCAAAATTTTGGACACGGCTTCTCATTCAATGCGTTTTCTTTATTTTCATGACTATTTACATTGTAGATTATCAAATCAAAACTATGAATGGACACATGTGGAGTTATGTATTTATTTAACAAAGAAAGGTGAAATAACTGAAAACATGTTTTATATTCGAGTTTCTTCAAAATAGCCACCCTTTGCTTTGATTACTGCTTTGCACACTCTTGGCATTCTCTTGACGAGCTTCAAGCACACCTGTGAAGTGAAAACCATTTTAGGTGAATAACTCTTTAAGTTCACGGAGAGAATACCAAGAGTGTGCAAAAAAGTAATCACAGCAAAGGGTAGCTATTTTGAAGAAACTTGTACAGTTATTTCCCTTTTTTGTGAAGTGCATAACTCCACATGTGTTCATTCACAGTTTTGATGTGACAATCTACAATGTAAATAGTCATGAAAATAAAGAAAACCCATTGAATGAGAAAGTGTGTCCAAACCTTTGAACTGTACTGTATATACTTACAACATGTGTATATAAAATGTTAATGGAGGGTTTTAGATATTTTTTTAGAGCGACTCCCATTGGCTCCATAGTTAGCTGACTTTTTCTAGCGTTAATTTATGAATTAGAATGCATAAAAAAGAAAACACAGTATGTGTGCTTGTCTGTCATTAAGATAGTGAATGGACACATTTCCAAATGAAGTGTTTTTTTTTCCTTTAATCCACTCGAAAATTGTCTTGATAATGACAGATGGAGACAATTGGGGGCAGCACGGTGAAACAGGGGTTAGTGCATGTCCATCACAATACGAAGGTCCTGAGTTAAATCCCAGACTCAGGATCTTTCTATGTGGAGTTTGCATGTTCTCCCTGTGACTGAGTGGGTTCCCTGCGGGTACTCCGGCTTCTTCCCACCGCCAAAGACATGCACCTGGGGATAGGTTGATTGGCAACACTATATTTGGCCCTAGTGTGTGAATGTGAGTTGGAATGTTGTCTATCTGTGTTGGCCCCGTGATGAGGGGGCGACTTGTCCAGGGTGTACCCCGCCTTATGCCCGGGTGCAGATGAGATGAGCTCCCGCACCCCCCGCAACCCCAAAAGGGACAAGCGGTAGAAATGGATGGATGCATGACAGATGGCCGCACACCAATCATGAAGGATCATAATCCTGTAAAACTCACGCCTTGTCAACTCATTTGTTTTGAGGGTCATTTTGTCTGGAGTCCTCTAAAGCAGGGTTTTTCAACCTTTTTTGAGCCAGGGCACATTTTTTGAGTTAAAAAAAATGCGGAGGCACACCACCAGCAGAAATCATTAAAAAAACAAAACTCATTTGACAGTAAAAAGTCGTTGTCGCAATTGTTGGATATGACTTTAAAGCATAACCAAGCATGTATCACTATAGCTCTTGTCTCAAAGTAGGTGTACTGTCACTACCTGTCACATCACACCCTGACTTATTTGGACTTTTTTGCTGTTTTGTTGTGTGTAGACCTTTAGTTCTTGTCTTGCACTCCTATTTGGGTGGATTTTTCTTTTGAGTTTTCCTGTAGCAGTTTCATGTCTTCCTTTGAGCGATATTTCCCGCATCCTCTTTGTTTTCATCCTTCATCGTGGGGACATTGTCATGTTCGGATGTACATTGTGGAAGCCATCTTTGCTCCACAGTAAGTCTTTGCTGTCATCCAGCATTCTGTTTTTGTTTACTTTGTAGCCAGTTCAGTTTTATTTTTGTTCTGCATAGCCTTCCCTAAGCTTCAATGCCTTTTCTTAGGGGCACTTACCTTTTGTTTACTTCTTGGTTATGCATTAAATACGTTTTTTTACCTGCATACTGCCTCCCGTTGTATCAACATCTACAAAGCAATTAGCTACCTGCTGCCACCAACTGATATGGAGAGTATTACACAGTTACTCTGCTGAGCTCTAGACAGTACTGACACTCAACAACAACAACACATCATTTGCAGACTATAATTACTGGTTTGCTAAAAAATATTTTTAACCCAAATAGGTGAAATTAGATAATCTCCCACGGTACACCAGACTGTATCTCACGGCACACCAGTGTGCCACGGCACAGTGGTTGAAAAACACTGCTCTAAAGTGTTGAGTTTTATTGTGACAATAAGCAACAAGCTGTGTTTGAACCTTTTTGAATCATGTCTCCTAGGCCCTACCCATTTGTGCTGTTCTACTCCAAGTTTAATGACGTGGAGATGTGTGTGGATGCCAGGACTTTTGGAAATGACGCCCGCTTCATTCGAAGATCCTGTACACCAAACGCAGAGGTCAGTCATTAACAGGCTCGAAATCAGACGACAACGTTTGTTTGCCTTTCACTTTGATTGCCTGACAGAGTAGCTTTGCACTTACCCGCGTCCTTGGTGAGTCATATTGCTACTTTCCAGGTGCGACACATGGTTGCTGAGGGGATGATCCACCTGTGTATTTATGCCGTCAGTGAGATCACTAAAGATGCTGAGGTCACTATTGGATTTGATTATGAGTTCAACAGCTGGTCAGTACTGCTTCTCAGCATACCACACATCTTCTGTGATGCCCACCGCTTTTATCTATCTGTAAATAATGACATGATTTGTATCAACCACCTTCTCCCTCTCTCCTAACGATCCTTCAGTATCTACAAGGTGGACTGTGCTTGCCATAAGGGGAACCAAAATTGTCCTGTGCAGAAACACAACATAAGCCCCAAGGAGAGCCTGCTGAGCCCCACGTCTGCACCGCCGCCCTCGCCGTTGGTTGGTGCCGAGACCCGACAGAGAAAGGCTCGCCGGAGAGAGCTGGAGGGGAGCCTGGGCGGAGATAGCAGTCAGACCCCCAGCCAGCAGCAGGAGGCCAAAGAGCTCCAGGGAAACAGTGATGCTGAGGTATGAGGCCGATGATCTCACATATTCGGTGACCACATAGGTTTCTTTGAATGACGCAATCGTTCAAAAAATGTGTGCCCTGCATTGTGCCTCAAAGGGATGTCTTTATGAGAATTAAAAATATCATGTGAGTAATGAGGTGATTTATACTGCAAACTAATTCCCCGCCTTTTTTCTGTCACTAAAAAGAGAATATTTGGCACTATTTGCGCTTTTCTTAAAGTTTCTGCTGTCGTGGTATATGCTTCTTCTATCTTATAAGGTCCAATCCCAGGCCGGAATTGTAACACGAAGGTAACTAGTAGGAAAAGCCAAAAAAAAGACATTTATTTATTTTAAAGGGGGAAACCCAACTTGTATTCCCTATTTGTACCTGTTTCTGTGTATTTGGAATCTGCATAAGTCCCAAAAAATATGAAAAAAAAAAACGTTGAGGCTTTGCGGAGAAATTTATAAAAAATTTGCCTTTCTTCATACTTCTTCTAATTGAGCTGTTTGGAATTTGCTGCAATGGTGACGTCAGCGGATTATCCATATGTGGTAGGGATTTACCCAAAGTGCTTTGTGCAAGCCCGCCCTTGTAATCAAACGCTGTAGCCAATAAGCTCCATCTTATTCTCTGTCCTCTTGTTGTGGGGCAGACTGGCTTGTACATGCACATGCATCCTCCGCCGTTGCCATTTCTAATACAAATTTGATTATAGTTTGAACTTATATCTGTCAGTAGACTCCATATGGAAATGCTAAAACTACAACAAAGATTCCATCAAATGATTCATTCTGCAGAGGCAGTCAGAAATCGGCTCAACCGGTCTGTAAAACATAACCATTTTGACCAAAGAACCACCATTACATGTTATGTAAACCAAAAGTAAGTGTTTTACATGTAAACAATCACAATATGACCCCTTTAATGTTAATTAGATTTAGCAAAAAAAAAAAAGCACTTTATTTTGTTTCTCCTATATTTTTATGACTGTAAAACATGCATCTAATTAAAATCAGGTGTCAATACTAATAAATACTGTGGTATAAACATTGTTTCCCACAAATAAATATGGGGAATAATTGTTGGTGAAGACCGATAGTTCAGCCCTTATTTTTTTCCTCAAATGTAAAATGTAACATTAAAAAACTTTATTCAACATCAACAATCAATACAATCATTGAACAAGATCTTACAAAGCTACTAGCATACTATGTACGCAACAAATTGATTACATTTTTTATCTCAATTCCATGTTTTATCATTTTGATAGTGATTATATAACACCAATAGAGATGACAGGACACCAATAGAGGGGATGGTACACCAATATAGACGGTCGAATATCACAATAGGTGATAGAACATCAATATAGATCAGGGGTGGCAAACTCATTTTAGCTCAGGGGCCGTTTGGAGGAAAATCTGTGGACACACTGGCCGGACTATTAAAATCATGGCATTAAAACAAAAAAATGAAGACAACTTCAGATTGTTTTATTTGTCTTACTTTGGCCAAAAATAGAACAAACACATTCTGAAAATATTACAATAAAAATAAAGAAAAAATACCTGCAGCGGTAAAGTTTAGATCCATGAAGGAAAGAAGAAAGTTTTTTTTTTTGTATTGTTTTTTTTTTTTATAAATTAACGTTTATGACAACCTCTTTCCACATCACAATAGAGAATGTGAAATATAACAGGATAATGCATACATTTATCATTTGTTTTCAAAACGGTTACAAAAAAATGGGACCCCAAAAATTTATTGTGGGACCCCATTTTGAAAATTCCTAGCGCCAACACTGATGGAGTATCCGGTGCTGCAAAACAGCAGCACGTGGCTGTGGCCTGCGGGCCAGTTCTAATAATAATCAGATATCATCCCAGGGGCCATAGATCATTCATTCGCGGGCAGGATCTGGTCGTCAGGCCTTGGCTTTGACACCTAGGATATAGATGATATAAAAGTCCATAGAGGTGATAGAACGTGAATAGCAGGCAAGAAGGAGTCTTGTAGGACTGTGAAAAATGAGACTTGTCCACATGGTGGCAGCGATTCTCTTCTTTCATCATTTCATCCCCCACCAAAAGTGCAACAGAGGAAAAATAATGGGAAACATTATTTTAGTTTGCTTTGACTTGAGCGATTTACACATTATCTAAAACAGTTATATTGTTGGACGTCTGCACTTTCAACACAAGTGGAAAGAGAGCGTGTGGGTGATTGACTACATCAAGTCAAGCATGTTTATAAAAGCTATGGTTTCATCAAAGCCTGTGTCTGTTATACCAGGGGCTGCCAGATGAGGTGAAGCTGGAAGAAGTGGAGGAAGGAGAGGTGGATGAGAATGGGATTGCCATCTCCAGTAAAAAAGTATGCGTTTTATTTTTGTGTAGAAGTCGGAAGTTGAAAACCATTCCCACTCATGTTGGGACATTGTGTGTTGATCTACAGACACTCAACAGTCTGGAAAGGAGACGGAGGAGAGCAGATGTAAAGGAGGACAGCGTGGAAGCAGAAGAGGGTACAGGAACTCCCCCCATAGCCCAAAACACGGGGGTAGGGATCACCACACGACGCACTTCCTATGTCACGGTCTGTATGCGTATGAAGAATAATTGTTTTCCTCTGGCACATATATTTACTCATGCATTGTATTCTCCTTCCGCTGGCCTTAGGAAGTACCATCTATTGAAGAAAAGACCTCTTCACCAAACTTGCCTGCTCCAGCTGCCCCTCCGAAACCCGCACGGCCTTCCAAACCTCGTCCCAAGAGCCGAATCTCACGCTACCGCTCAAGCTCGTCCCAGCGTGCTCGACGACAGCGTCAAGCACTTGCCCAGCAGGCGGCTGCCTCAGCTCCTGCACCGGACCAAAACACAGGTCCGGAAGAGGAGGCTCCTCATGGCCTGTTTGGTTCTGATCTGGGGCAAGGGGACAGCGGGCTCGGCGCTGGTCGCCTCCTCGATGGAGACGGCCAGAATCTTAACTGCATAAGCAGAGGCAACCTGCGTTACCCCAAGACCAAAAAGGTGAGAGGACATTGACTTGCTGTACAAGTTGAGATATAAATACGCGACAGAATGTATTCATTTGAATAATTGGCCATGACGCATGTACAATATATACATGAAAGGCAGACAAACAGAAGTTACAAATACTTTTTTTGTGTTAATTTTTGACACAAAACACAGAGCTTCCTGATAAGACTTGTTTGGGAAGGGCTTTGCGGGCTTTTATGTTTGTCTTCCAAAGACTCCAATAAGACCAGAAAAAGTCACAAGATTTATCTGGGGGTTTTTTTTCTAAAAAAAGACAAGCTGAAGGAATCTGAATACTCGCTATATATAGCAACAAATTGCTCTTTTCCACCACAACTTGAGGATTTGTAAGTTCCTGAAACCTTTATTTCCTGGAACTATATAGGTTCCTGTAGGCCTTATTTCACAGTTCAGGGTAGTTCATACAAATTAGGCTGCTGATGTTTGGATGAGTGGTACAGTATATTTCTACACTAATACCATGTATATAAACTGACATTATTAGGTCATATTTCTTTTTCTAAATTCTAAGTAAATAAAATATACAAAGCAATAATATACAAAATGATACGATTTAAAAACAAAGTGTATCAGATTTTGTATAAATGTCAGGTAAAGGTTTATGGTCCATTTAAGCTGTAAATGACAATATAATAATTATAATTAATTAGATTATATATCGTGCTTTTTTATTATATATAAAATTATCTAAAAAATATATTTTTATTTTTATCTCACAGCGACAACATGAACATATCAGATTTAGGGTTAGCCTATTAGCATTAGTATTCGGTTCACTCGGCATGTAACAAAGTAAATAGTAGATATTTAATGTGCTTTACATTTTTTCTTCTTGTCCTTTATTTCACATTTCTCTTTAAACTATAATATTTGAGTCCCGGTTGGAGCTGCTGCTTCGAAGTTTGACTGAATACTTTAAATTTCTATGGAAATACATTTGAAATAATCTCTCCACTTCTTGTAGCTTCAGGTATTGAAATGAAGCTTATAAAATTGAATAAACAACATTAAACTGCCCGATAGTATAAATTAAAAAGTAATCTCGCATACTGCCGGCGGAAATTTATAATACAAAGTTTTAGGAACGCCCCCTACTGTGTTCAACCAATCACTGGTCGACAGCAAAGCCCACCCCCCCCCGAAGGTACTTGGAACTATTCGAAGGTCCCACCTCGCTGTTGATTAAAAAAAGTTCCCGAAGAACTAAATCTATCCGTATAGTTTTTTTGGTTAAAACACAAAGGGAACTTTAATGTGAAAGTTCATGCGTTGGAAAAGGGCCTGAAGTCACCAAGTTGGCAGCACTGATCCCTGCTATGTCTTCTTATTCTCTGGCAGACCAGGTGCATATGAGGTGTGTTAAGTCGCAGGGATACGACGCCATGTTGTAATGACAAGCAACATTCATAAACAGTACCATTATAAGAGAGGGCTAACAGGTAGCACCAAATATATTAGTTGCGGTACAAATTTATGTGTGGCAGGCCGCCACCAATCAATGGAAAACACTGTTTTTTATTGTCTGCTTACATACAGCCACCGATTGTGCAAGTTCTCCCACTTAAAATGATGACAGAGGTCTGTAATTTTCATCATAGGTACACTTCAACTGTGAGAGACAGAATGTGAAAAAAAAATCCAGGAATTCACATCTTAGAAATTTTAAAGAATTTATTTGTAAATTATGGTGGAAAATAAGTATTTGGTCAATAACAAAAATTCAACTCAATACTTTGTAATATAACCTTTGTTGGCAATAACAGAGGTCAAACGATTACTATAGGTCTTTACCAGGTTTGCACACACAGTAACTGGTATTTTGGCCCATTCCTCTATGCAGATCTTCTCGAGAGCAGTGATGTTTTGGGGCTGTCGCCGAGCAACACGGACTTTCAACTCCCTCCACAGATTTTCTATGGGGTTGAGGTCTGGAGACTGGCTAGGCCACTCCAGGACTTTCAAATGCTTCTTACGGAGCCACTCCTTCGTTGCCCGGGCGGTGTGTTTGGGATCATTGTCATGCTGGAAGACCCAGCCACATTTTATCTTCAAAGCTTTTACTGATGGAAGGAGGTTTTGGCTCAAAATCTCACGATACATGGCCTCATTCATTCTTTCCTTAACACGGATCAGTCGTCCTTTCCCCTTAGCAGAAAAACAGCCCCAAGCATGATGTTTCCACCCCCATGCTTCACAGTAGGTATGGTGTTCTTGGGATGCAACTCAGTATTCTTCTTTCTCCAAACACGACGAGTTGAGTTGATACCTTCCATTTTCTACCGCTTATTCCCTTTCGGGGTCGCGGGGGGCGCTGGCGCCTATCTCAGCTACAATCGGGCGGAAGGCGGGGTACACCTTTGATACCAAAACGTTCTATTTTGGTTTCATCTGACCGCATGACATTCTCCCAATCCTCTGCTGTATCATCCATGTGCTCTCTGGCAAACTTCAGACGGGCCTGGACATACACTGGCTTAAGCAGGGGGACACGTCTGGCACTGCAGGATTTGATTCCCTGTCGGCGTAGTGTGTTACTGATGGTAACTTTTGTTACTTAGGTCCCAGCTCTCTGCAGGTCATTCACCAGGTCCCCCCATGTGGTTCTGGGATTTTTGCTCACCGTTCTCATGATCATTTTGACCCAACGGAATGAGATCTTGTGTGGAGCCCCAGATCGAGGGAGATTATCAGTGGTCTTGTATGTCTTCCATTTTCTGATAATTGCTTCCTCAGTTGATTTTTTCACACCAAGCCGCTTGCCTGTTGTAGATTCACTCTTCCCAGTCTGGTGCAGGTCTACAATTATTTTCCTGGTGTCCTTCGACAGCTCTTTGGTCTTGGCCATAGTGGAGTTTGGAGTCTGACTGTTTGAGGCTGTGGACAGGTGTCTTTTATACAGATAACGAGTTCAAACAGGTTCCATTAATACAGGTAACGAGTCTAGGACAGAAGAGCTTCTGAAAGAAGAAGTTACAGGTCTGTGAAAGCTAGAGATCTTCCTTGTTTGAAGTGACCAAATACTTATTTTCCACCATAATTTACAAATAAATTATTAAAAATTCCTACAATATGAATCCCTGGATTTTTTTTCACATTCTGTCTCTCACAGTTGAAGTGTACCTATGATGAAAATTACAGCCCTCTGTCATTATTTTACGTGGGAGAACTTGCACAATCGGTGGCTGACTAAATACTTTTTTGCCCCACTGTATGTTGAATGGTGTACACACATTTATTTACACTTAATCATGAATGTGGTGTGTTTTCATTCAGTATCTGGTGACAGAGTGGTTGAATGAAAAGATTCCTGGAGGGGAGAAGGTCCCACAGGAGCCACCTATTGAGCGGCCGCTGCGTATTACCACTGACCCAACGGTGCTGGCCACCACCCTCAACATGTTGCCAGGCCTCTCGCACTCATCTGTTATCTGCACAGCGCCAAGACACTATGTGCGCTTCGGCTCACCTTTCAACCCCGAGAGACGCCGTCCACGTCCACTTCAGATGGACGGCACCTATGGCTGCTTTAAAAAGGTGAGCAATGCAATGCAGCAAGAGGTTGTACACTGCAAAAACTGAAATCTAAGTAAGATTAAATATCTCAAATAAGGGTGATATTTGCTTATTTTCTTTTTTGATAAGCTCATTCTTCTCACTAAGCCGATTTTATGTTAGTGTTTTACTTGTTTTAAGGGTTTTGGTCCTAAATTATCTCAGTAAGATATTACAGCTTGTTGCTGAGCTTTTATGGCCTATATTGAGTAAAACATGCTTGAAACCAGCATATCAGCTGTTGCAAGGCTGTGTCATCAACACTCACAAGTATAAAACTACTTTTTAAAAGTAATAATTTCTTATTTCCAGCATGAAAAAAGAAATCATGACGTTGACACAATTGTCTCATTAAAACAGATGACAGCCAAATGGACTTTGCTGTTTTATTTTCAAAGAAACAATAGAAAATACGTACTCATATAGTAGTACAGTTGTTATTAGTGAGAATATACTCATTTTTAAGTAGTTTTGGGTTAATTGGGGTTAGCTAATTTCACTTGTTTTGGAAAGTCTTGACAAGCTGAGTTTTCTTGTTCGATTAGCAGATAATTTTGCTAAGGTCAAATAAAATACCCCAAATTTTTTTTTTTTTCTTGTTTTTCAACGATGACTTTTTGCAGTGTAGACAGGATGAGGTGTGTTAAATGCAAATGGAAAACACATGAAATATAAAGTACGGTCTAATCTCGTGTGGAAAAGAAGTATTCAATCCCTGCAGATTTTGTAAATATTTGTATGTTACCTTTATTTTAACAAAGACACAATGTCAAAAATAGCTTTCAATAAAGTGTATTAATTATTGAGTGAAATAGTATTTGAGCCCCAAGCAAGCAGCAAGCATGGTGACTCCACAGGGTGGTTATGAAACACAGAAATGAGTTGTCCATTTCTTAAACTAAACTCAATATGTGTTTTAAATACACCTGTCACCTGCTCAAGGCTAGAATGGACCACTACTAGTTTGACACTCAACACCTGAATGAGTCACACAAGAAGACCACAAGGTGTGACAAGGTCACATGGCCGCAAAATGGAGGGGAACGTCCAGTTTGTGTTTGTTTTGCAGATAAATGTGGATTATGAATCATAAACACTGTCAAACAACAAGGTGCAAACGTTAACTTTTGTCTCACTTTAATCCAGACTGACATGTTTGCAACCCTGAAAAAAGGTTGAGAACCACAGCACTAGAACTACAATACACGACTGAAACCACAATACACTACTACAAGCAACTACAATATACTACTTCAAACATAATAAACTAGAATATACAATTGCAAGTAACTACAATACACTACTTCTACAAGAAACTAATACAACTATAAACAACTACACTACTACAGCTACTAGTAACTACAAGTACGCTATTCCCATTACGAGAAACTACAATAGACTACTACAGGTACTACAACAGTTTGCTGCAACTACAAGATATTACAATATGCTATTACAACTACAAGACACTACAAATACACTGCTAAAAGTACACTTCTACAACTCAATAATTAATAATAACAATAGAGAATAACAATAATTCCCTCTACATCAAGGACTTAACCCCCTTTTTCATTGGCAATAAATATTTATTTTGCTTTAATAATTAATTTACTGTATTACTATCTGACATTATTTTAATATATGTTTTTACATTTGGTCTGTCTGCTGAAATCAATCAAACATGTTTGACTGTTGATATCCTGACAAATTCTAGGCGTAATATGTATTTTAAAATTGTGTGTTCAGGCCGGGCTTCACGGTGGCATAGGGGTTAGTGTGTCTGCCTCACAATACAAAGGTTCTGAGTGGTCCTGGGTTCAATCCCGGGCTCGGGATCTTTCTGTGTGGAGTTTGCATGTCCTCCCTGTGAATGCGTGGGTTCCCACCGGCTTCCTCACACTTCCAAAGACATGCACCTGGGGATAGGTTGATTGGCAACAGTAAATTGGCCCTAGTCTGTGAATGTGAGTGTGAATGTTGTCTGTCTATCTGTGTTGGCCATGCAATGAGGTGGCGACTTTTCCAGGGTGTACCCTGCCTTCCGCCCAATTGTAGCTGAGATAGGCAGCAGCGCCCCGCGCGACCCCAAAGGGAATAAGCGGTAGAAAATGGATGGATGGATGGTGTTCAGGCCCATGAACTGGAAGTAGTAGAATGGAAATAGAATAGGATGGACTTTATTGTCATTATATTTGCAAATAACAAGATTAAGGACTCGGACTTAAGGTGCCGTAGTGGGAACATATATGGGGTAAAATAAATAACACAAGAGGTAGTAATAAAGGAAAAAACTAACAATTGAAATAAACAGACTGCTATCCAATAAAAGAAAATAAGCAATCCTGTACAATATACAAAACACTATAGAAATACAAAGTACTGTACAATATACAGAACAAGACAAGAGTACCGAAGTAATAAATAACAATCAGTGTCGGCCGTATTGCACTCGAAGGGTAGTATTGCACAGTAGGGTATTAGGGCAGGATATTGTATAGAATTAATTATTATTATTATAAGTTAGAGTTCAACATGGTGACAGCTCTGGGAAAGAAGCTGTCTCTGAGCCTGTTTGTTCTGGCTCTGATGAACCTGTAGCACCTGCCTGATGGTAGCAGGTCGAACAGGTGGAAGCCATGGTGTGTGCTGTCTTTGGTGATGTTTTTTGCTTTCTTGAGGCAACAGGAGTTGTGTAAATCCTTCAGGGAGGACGGGACAGCCGAAGATTTTTTGTGCAGACTTGATGACCCTCTGAATCGCCTGTTTGTCTGCTTCAGTGCAGCTGGCGTACCACACTGTTATGCAGTATGGCTGTCAACAGCCGAGCGATAGAAGGTCACCATCAGCATGTCTCTCCAGTCTGTTCTTCCTCAGCACCCTCAGGAAGTGGAGTATCCGCTGGGCTTTCCGGATGACCGCAGTTGTGGGTCCAGGACAGGTCAGCATATATGAGGGTGCCGAGGAACTTGAAGGAGTTGACTCTCTCCACCTCCTCGCCGTTGATGTAGAGGGGGGCAGGGTCTGCAGTGTTTTTCCTGAAGTCAAAGATGAGTTCCTTGGTTTTTGTGGTGTTCAGTGCTAGATTATTCACTGAACACCACGCTGATAGTTTCAGGACCTCATCTCTGTATGCAGACTCATCCCCCCTGTAATGGGACCCACCACCGTTGTGTCATCGGCAAACTTGATTATGGTGTTCTCCGAGTGGGCTTGACTACAGTCATGGGTGTAGAGGGAATACAGCAAAGGGCTCAGCACACAGCGCTGTGCAGAGCCGATGCTGAGTGTGCGGGGGGAGGAGAGATGGGGGCCAAGTTTTACTGTCTGAGGTCGGTTGGTCAGGAAGTCCTTAATCCAAAGACAGGTGGTTGAGGGGAGGCCTAAGTCCAGCAGTTTTGTGACCATGATGTCTGGAATGATGGTATTGAAGGCAAAGCTATAGTCAATGAAAAGCATCCTGACATAGCTCCCCCGGTGTTCCAGGTGGCTCAGTGTAGAGTGGAGAGCCATGGTTATGGCGTCATCCGCGGATCTGTTTGCCCAATAGGCAAACTGCTGTGGGTCTAGGGTGGGGCAAAGGCAGGACCAGTCTCTCGAAGCACTTCCTGATGACAGGTGTGAGTGCTACTGGGCGATAGTCATTGAGGTTGTTTGTGGCAGCTTTCTTGGGTACCGGGATAATTGTGGCAGATTTAAGGCAGGGTGGGATGAGTGCCTGTGCCAAGGAGAGGTTGAAAAGGACTGTGATAATGTAGGAGAGCTGGTCAGCGCATGCTTGGAGCACCTTCCCGTGTACACCGTCTGGACCAGTTGCCTTCCTGGGGTTCACTGCCTTGAGCACCCGCCTGACCTCGTGCTCGTCAAAAGGGAGTTTGGGAGGGCTGGGGGGTGTTGGGAGGGCTGGGGGTGGTGAAGCTGTGCTTGTGTGTGATGTCTCAAAGCGGGCAAAAAAGCAGTTCAGCTCCTCTGCTAGCGATGCATCCCAGTCCCCGGTTGCTGCGTCACAGCCTTTGTAGTTGGTGATGTGCTGTATGCCCTGCCACATCTGCTGTGGGTTGTTGCTCGAGAGGTGGTCTTCGATCTTCTCTTTATAGTCCATCTTGGCTTCCCTGAGTCCTCTCTTCAGGTCAGCACGCACGGGTCTGTATAGAGCACTGTCACCTGACCTGAAGGCAGTGTCGCGGGCCTTGAGGAGCATGCGGACCTGGCTTGACATCCAGGGTTTCTGATTTGGGTAAACCCGGATGTTTTTTTTCTCAGTGACACCGCTGATACAGTTCTTTATGTAGGATAGTACCGACTCTGTGTGTGTGGGCAGGTTTTGGTCTTTGAAAACATTCCACGCAGTTTGTGCAAAGCAGTCCTGTAGCTGGGGGAGTGCATCCTCTGGCCAAGTTGTAACAGTCTTTATTACTGCTTTTGTCCTTGATCTGAGGAGGGTCTAGGCAGGGATGAGCATCAAGGAGAGGTGGTCTGACTGGCCTAAGTGGGGGAGGGGGATGGCTCTATATGCCTCTTTGATATTACAGTAAACATGGTCCAAAGTGTTTCCCCCTCTGGTAGGGCATTTAACATACTGGTAAAATTTTGGTAGTAATGTTTTCAGATTGGCTTTGTTCAAATCTCCAGCAATAATGTGAGCACCATGGGGTGGGCACGCAGCTGTTTGTTTAATGTATTTAGCAGTAGAGAGAGAGCCATGCTAACATTAGCATCCGGTCGTATGTAAACTGCCGTGATGATTACCACTGTTAGCTCTCTTGGCAGAAAAAAGGGTCAAAGGGAATAAGCGGTAGAAAATGGATGGATGGATGGGGTTCAGGCCCATGAACTGGAAGTAGTACATGACAGCATACGTGTACACTTTGTGGATGTACGTTTATAAAGTATGGCTGTCATAATGTTCTGGTCATGCAGAGATGGATCAAGCAAGTGGAGGACGAGAGCTGTTCAGCCAGTGTGGAGGACGGTACAGAATCCACTTCCTCCCAGCAAAGCACCAGCAGCAGATCCACCCCAAATCCCTTGTCCAGCGGTACACATTTCATTTTCATATTCCATTTGACTCCCACTACTGTGGTTTGTATGCAGGAGAAAATAATTCTACAAAAGGAGTGATTAGTGCACACAAGAATAAAAACGAGTGTAATGAAAATGGCTAACATTGTGTTTTAAAATGACAGAACTGAACGCACCTTTCAAGAAGCGCCATGCAAAGTGTATGACAGAGACGACGTCGACGCCTTCTGACCACCTGCTTCGCCCATTGTCGCCCATCACGCCGCCTCTCCCTGAGGACCCCATACTTCCCCTGCTTCAAAACACATTTATTAGCTCCTTGCTACCCAACGGCCTCGCATATTCACCCATGCCCTCACTTCCCACCAGCCGCTGCAACACACCTCTGCAATTTGAAGTACGTATGACTACACACGTGTGTAAGTGTATGTTTATTCGTAACAGAGAAAGAACACAATCCATAAGATATAACATTTAATAAAGGTAGTAATACATTAAATTGTATTTGGTGGAAAGCCTTAGCCACAGCTCCAATTTGGTCTCAACTCTTGGGTCTTGCCCATAGTGGTGTCAATGGTGTATTTTATATATATAAGAAACTTAACCTCTTAAGGCCCATGCTGTTTGCTTACATGCTTTTTTTATTTCTCTTTGCTATTTGGGCTTATTGGGCCCTAATTAGAATAAAAACTAAAAATGATGTACTTAGTCCATGAGTACACAAACGTGTACATCATGATATGCTAATTCTTAATTTTACACAATGTTTTTTTCAAAATTCCATTGTATGTTATACTCTTCCGACACCACCAGATGGCACTATAAGTGTCCACATAAGCGGCCATAAGACCCCAAGTTCAGTCGTGTACACACTTTTGGAAATAAGAGCTAAAAGGTGCTGTCCACGCATGTGGCCACTAAGTATTTAGAGGTTTTAATACTACTTTATTGAAAATATTACTACTAATATTCTCATATTTGTATTAATTTAATATTTATATCATATTTGTTACATATAATTCCAAATGTATTTAATATTACTTTGGATGACATATTGTTTTTGTTATTCTTCGGTGTGGAAGCCGGTGTGGTGCCTTTTTTCTCAATCCTTAGTGCAATTTTTGTTATTGTCAATATTGTGTGTGTCTATTATCCACTCGCCATTTATGTAACATGTCATACTCCAAACACAGTTTGAAATTCAAGTTATTCAGATCATTTGAGATATTCTTCCATGTTTTCCTGTTAATTGTGTAACCACAGTGCAATAATACATTTATGTCAATGCTAATAGGAGTGCACTTTTGCGCCCATAAAGCCCTTAAAAACGTCTAAAAACTGATCAACAATACCATGTTTACATTTCATGACCTGAATATTAATCAAGTATTAGCGATGTTATTTTAAATGCTATTGCAGACAATCTATTTTTAGCGGCGCCATGATCACAGAGAGCTAACTGCTGCATCGACATACTGAGCCAGGAACTGCTGCATCACCTCTGAGCTGGCAAAAGTAAATTTTATATTATAAATCATACGTCTCACCTGGATAGTAGAAGGTTGTTGCAATAAACTGAGGAGTTGGTCAACTTTAACAGTCAACTTGTAAATTAAAATTGCGAGAAATTCATGAAAATACGCTCGTTTGGTTGTTTTTTTCTTTTTTTAGACTTAGACTTACTTTTTATTGTCATTCAAATTTGAACGTTACAGTACAAATAAGAACAACATTTCGTTGCATTAGCTCTTGGTAGTGCAGGATTAAAAAAAAGAAATTAGGTGCAGATATAAATAAATAGATTACTGTACAGATAAATACATTGCACTTTTTCTCATGCGTCCATGTTTATGGATGTATGTTATATTGTCTTTTTTAGTCCAGCGAGTTAATCCATTTTGGGGGGAGTTGAGGGGATGATTTAATTATGATGCGTTCAAGTCTTACGGCCTGAGGGAAGAAGCTGTTACAGAACTTGGAGGTTCTGCTACGGAGGCTGCGGAACCTCTTACTAGAGTCCAGCAGTGAAAACAGTCCGTGGTGGGGGTGGGAGGAGTCTTAGCAGATTTTCTGAGCCCTGGTCAGGCAGCGACTTTTTGCGATCTCCTGGATAGGAGGAAGAGGAGTCCTGATTTTTTAACCTTCATGAGACGTATGAATAGTTCTTCATCTAATGGGGGAAGATATGACCATCCCATCAGCCGGCATCCCGGTGAGAGCAGACTTTGTACAGTGATTGTTTAATTTTCTTCAAAGTTTGTATTTTTTGTTTAGCACTTAGTGCTAAATGCTAAGTGTTTGCTGTTAAAGGGAAAAGTGAATATTGTGATTGTGATGCGGCTGTGAAATTAAACCGCCATCCATCCATCTTCTACCGCTTGTCATATATATAGCTAGATAGATAGTACTTTATTGATTCCTTCAGGAGAGTTCCTTCAGGAAAAAAAATAAATAAATAAAAAAATATATATATATATATATGTATATATATATATACACATATACACAGTACAGGCCAAAAGTTTGGACACACCTTCTCATTTCAATGTGCTTTCTTTATTTTCATGACTGTTTACATTGTAGATTGTCACTGAAGGCATTAAAACTATGACACCTGTGAAGTGAAAACCATTTCAGGTGACTCTACCTCTTGAAGCTTATCGAGAGAATGCCAAGAGTGTGCAAAACCGTATTCAGAGCAAAGGGTGGCTATTTTGAAGAAACTCGAATATAAAACATGTTTTCAGTTAATTCATCTTTTTATGTTAGGTATATAACTCCACATGTGTTCATTCATAGTTTTGATGCCTTCAGTGACAATCTACAATGAAAATAGTAATAAAAAGAAGGGTTTTTTTTAATGTTTTTTAGAACGCTTTAAAGGGAATTCCATTACCTCCATTGTTAACTGACTTTTCCAAGCGTTTATTTACAAGTTAAAATGCATAAAAAAAGAAAAATGTGTTTTTGTCTTTTATAAGAATTGTGAATGATTGGTAAAATTCCCCCCAAAAATTGCAGTCACCCTTTAATCATTGGTAGAGAATCAAATACTTTTTCCACCGACAAACCTTTGTACTTTTTTGTTGTACATTCCCCTTTCTTTGTTAAAGTAAATCTATCCTAGAAATGGTGGCCTGGTCATATCCTTGTAAGTAGGCACACTTAGAAAAAACAAATTCTACAAATGCTATCCTACTGTATGCAATCCACTTTCTAAATAACCGCAAAAACGTCAAAGCATGTGTTTGCCTGTCATCTCACAAATGTGCAATTTATCACTGGTGTTGAAAACTAGTCATCAATCAAATATTTTTATGTGAGATATATATGTGTGTGTGACTGAAGTTTGTAACAGTGACTGCATTTATCTTTAGAACATATCATCCCCCGAGGCATCACCCGTTCACAGGCCAGAATCTATATCTCCTGAGGTATGTACTTTTGCTGGAAGTTGACAAACCCAGTGAAGCGCAAATTTTATAGTTGTTTTTTTTAACAATACTGTTTCCTGTCTCCTTTGTCCTACCTCACCGCTGTCAGCCATGTCTCCAGACAGACTTTGACATCCCTCGGAGTCAGTTCCCAGATCTTTCACTGCCCTCTAGTTTGGAGAGCCCCATGGCCGGACCCTCAGAGGACTTTTCCATCCCCGGAACATCTTTAGGCAATGATTCCCAGGAATCCCTCTCAGCGGGAATCACTTCCTTGAAGCAAGTGTCCACTGCCACCTCAGACCGAGCCCTGAAAAGCAGGGAGCAGGCCTTCAGGACAGAGTTCAACCTCATATACACGTGCTCACCCCTCAACGCTAACTTGGCAAACCATGCTGCCACAGACCGACGTCTCTCTCTCTCGGAGGAAGGTCTCTCCCCCGCACAGTCGTTCCACAATTCTTTGAGTAGCCAGGGGCTACATGGGGACGTTGGGCCCAGCTGTACGTCGCCTTTTAACGAACTTCATTATGGGGGAGGCTACCCAGAGAGTGGCACACCTCCACACACCAGCAACCCGCCACAAAAAAAGAAGGCAAGTTGACCACTTTCAATTCACTGACTATATAGTGTGCGAACATGTTCAGGTAGAGGTGGTGCTTGATACCCAAAGCAGTATGAATATTTATTTGTGTGACTATATGAAATGATGTAGCCCTCCTTTCCCTCCACTCCCTTTTTCTCCCTCAGTTTTTCCCTACTTGATACTTTTTGCCAAGTCTCTCTTCCACTTTTCTTCCAAGGCAGAGGGCCACCCAGCATACCCTTAGTCTGCTGACAGGGAGGCCAGATTACCAGGCTATAGCTCTAAGAAGTCAATACAAGGCTGTTCAAAATATGGTGACTATTCTCCCGACAACTATATTTTAGAAGTGTGCATGTCAATATTGTTTATTTTGATTTATTTTTGGTCCATCTGCATAAAGCATCCCCACCCCATGTACCAAAAGCTCTACCCCTTAAACCTAGCTTAGATTCTCACTCCAAATACTTGAGCGGTGTTTTTTCTCGACCTATTTTCAGAGCTCTGGGAGCCACAATTTGCAATTTACAGCTGCAGTCAGCGCTCTACATCCACACATCATGGGCATGAATGGCAATGTTCCCCTCCTCTTACGGTATATTATCACAACTCTAATGTATATGTAGAGAGCAGGGATATTCTGTACTAAATTTCCAGGAAGCTAAGGACCGGGGGGAAGACTTCTTCCTTTCTTTTTTCACTGTTAGTCTTTTATTGTATTTTCCTGAGAACTAGCAACCTCTACAGTAGACATTTGATTTTGCTCTATATTTATTTTGTCCCTGGTTGCAGCAGTGCTCTGCCGTTCTTTTGGATCTTCTGGAAAAAAGCTAGTCAAATATCTCTTTGATAGCACTCCTATGTTTTTAAGAATCTGCTGCAAATATGTGTCTCACAAGTTTTTTGATCTAAGATTGTGGGCCACCAGTTGAATAGCCAAAATTATGAAAAAGATAGCACCTAAAATAGAACCTTGAGGAACACCACTGGTATCAATCAGTCCCAATTTATTTATATAGTCCTTAATCACAAGTGCCTCAAAGGGCTTGACAAACAACAACATCCCCTTAACTGAACACACATCCGGGCAAGGAAAAACTCCAAAAGTAAAACCTTAGGGGCAGCAAATGTGGGATCAATCTGCCTAGTTGACCGACTGCAATGGATGCCAAGTGGGCACAGTTATTGAAATTTTACATTAATACATAGAGAGGGAATCTAATCCATCGGGTAGCCAGCAGAGGCTCATAGGGGGATCTTCCATGGAGACAAATTGACAACACAGAGATGTCACCAACTGATACATAGAACATTGGTTCTCAACCTTCTTTCAGTGATGTACCCCCTGT
Source organism: Nerophis ophidion (assembly GCF_033978795.1). Classification (NCBI taxonomy): domain Eukaryota; kingdom Metazoa; phylum Chordata; class Actinopteri; order Syngnathiformes; family Syngnathidae; genus Nerophis; species Nerophis ophidion. The sequence continues at coordinate 59,435,195 of NC_084612.1, forward strand.
GAATTTTTTTTTAATTCAAGTACCCCCTAATCAGAGAAAAGCATTTTTGATTTAAAAAAAGAGATAAAGAAGTAAAATACAGCACTATGTCATCAGTTTCAGATTCATTAAAATGTATAACAGTGCAAAATATTGCTCATTTGTAGTGGTCTTTCTTGAAGTATTTTTAAAAAAAAGATATAAAAACAACTAAAAACTTGTTGAAAAATAAACAAGTGATTCAATTATAAATAAAGATTTCTCCACATAGAAGTAATCATCAACTTAAAGTGCCCTCTTTGGGGATTGTAATAGAGATCCATCTGGATTCATGAACTTGATTCTAAACATTTCTTCACAAAAAAATAAATATTTAACTTCAATATTTATTGAACATGTCCACAAAAAAAATCTAGCTGCCAACACTGAATATTGCATTGTTGCATTTCTTTTCACAGTTCATGAACTTACATTCATATTTTGTTGAAGTATTATTCAATAAATATATTTATAAAGGATTTTTGAATTGTTGCTATTTTTAGAATATTTAAAAAAAAATATCACGTACCCCTTGGCATACCTTCAAGTACCCCCAGGGGTACGCGTACCCCCATTTGAGAACCACTGGAATAGAAGAATGGTCCACCCCGGATCACGACTTTGGAACAGCGTGCGCCTCTTCCAGAATGAGAGATTATCCATGACCTACTGGTATCGTGGAGAGGGAGACAGAGCAGAAAAGAAAAGTGGCAGGTCAAACGGTCTAAACAGAATCCAGTATATAAATTTGTTTTAAGATGGTACTTAATTGCTTCTACTGAGGTAGCATCCATAGTGCTCCAGCCTGAATAGAAAACGCTCTAGAGCCTTCAGACATTTTTGGCTTGTGGAACGCAAATTTCAGGACGAAACAAACTAAACAACAACCAACGAATTTGAACAAATGACTACTGACTGCATCTGAAGTAAGCATGCCACAGAAACACAAACATTTGTTACAGCCAAAAAGGAGAGGGCTTAAAGTGGTGCTTTGAGGAACACCTCAATTATGTAAATCAAATCACGAGTTTGGACCCCAATGTTCCACGTTTGCTAACAGGGTTAAAATGTCAATGCAAGGATCTGCCAATGTGTTTCCTGTCCAAGTTCCTCTATACAACAGGAGCACTCCAGTTGGTTGTTTTAGGAATTTGCTGCAAAAATGTTTGTCTTCCAAGTTTGGAACTGAACAGTATAGTTTCATTCCTGGGCCGTCATTTAAATGCAAGATCGTTACGCTTTGTAGTTATTACTAAAAATTAGTAATGGTTCCAATGATACTTAAGCACTGATGCACTATGAAACACAAGAAGTGATACTGTGTCCCTCGATATACAGTTGTGATCAAAATTATTCAACCCCCACACAATTTTGGTGTTTTAGCAAGTTGGACGTTTATTCCGTATTTTGTTTATAGTCATATCAAATAAAGATGTGTCAAATAGACAAATGCAACTTAAATTGTAACACTGTATTTTACAAAATACCAAAAAAGGACATTTTTCTTAACATCTCATTGACAAAATTATTCAACCCCTTGAAGATCATAACTCTTAAGAACAGATTTTGAATAAGGTCTTTTCAACCAGGTGTTGAAAACACCTGTAGATGTGATTAGCACCATAACGAGCAACAATTAAACTGATTGAAAAAGACTGTGACGCTCAGCTTCTTGTAGATGGTCAATGGTGTATTTGCAACATGATGAAGTCCAGGGAGTGGTTAAAGAAGTCAAGAGAGGAGGTAATTTCTCTTCATAAGAAAGGATATGGATATAAGAACATAGCAAAGACATTACACATTCCATGAGACACAGTTGGGAGCATAATTCACAAGTTTAAAGCTAAAGGCACAATGGAAACACTACCTGGGTGTGGTAGAAAGAGGATGCTGTGTGCAACCGCTATCCGGTATTTGAAGCGTACAGTGGTGAAAAACCCCCGGGTAACAGCTGAGGAACTACAACAGGACATTGCAGAGGGGGGAAATACAGGTTTCGTCCCAGACAACAAGGCGTGCAATACGAGATGAAGGCCTCCATGCCAGAACTCCCAGGCGCACCCCACTTCTGACTACCAGGCACAAGGAAAAATAGACTCAAGTATGCCAAAAATCATCTGGACAAACCCCAAAGGTTTTGGGAAACTGTTCTATGGAGTGATGAGACAAAACTGGAACTCTTTGGGCCTATGAATCAACGTTATGTCTGGAGGAGAAAAAATGACGCTTACAAAGAGAAGAACACCTTGCCTACTGTTAAGTATGGTGGGGTGTCAATCATGCTCTGGGGCTGTTTCTCTGCCTCAGGTACCGGGAATCTCCAGCGCATTCAAGGCGTTATGAATTCTATTTCCTACCAGGGTATATTAGCCGCAAATGTCATGAAGTCAGTGTCGAAGCTGAGGCTTGGGAGACGTTGGACCTTCCAACAGGACAACGATCCCAAGCATACCTCCAAATCAACATCAGAGTGGTTGCAGAAGAAGGGCTGGAAGACTCTGGAGTGGCCTTCACAGTCGCCAGACTTAAATCCTATAGAAAACCTGTGGTGGGACTTGAAGAAGGCAGTTACAGCACGCAAGCCCAAGAATATGAATGAACTGGAGGCCTTTGCCCAAGAGGAATGGGCTAAAATACCTGTAGATCGTTGCAAGAAGCTTGTGTCCGGTTATGTATCACGTTTGAAGGATGTAATTACTGCCAAAGGGTGTTCTACTAAGTACTAAAGATGCATGTAACTAGGGGGTTGAATAATTTTGTCAATGAGATATTAAGAAAAATGTCCTTTTTTTGGTATTTTGTAAAATACAGTGTTACAATTTAAGTTGCATTTGTCTATTTGACACATCTTTATTTGATATGACTATAAACAAAATACGGAATAAATGTCCAACTTGCTAAAACACCAAAATTGTGTGGGGCTTGAATAATTTTGATCACAACTGTAAGTGTCACTTTAGAATAAAGCCTTGCGACCGATAGTGTTGTTTGACTGTGAAAGTGTTCATCAAGAAGCACTTATTTCGCTTGCAAGTGACAGCTTCGACTGAAAGAAGTGAGAAGTGTTTGACATTTGGTGTTAATTGCCATCTTCGATCTAATCATTTTGATCTTGTAGTGCCAAATATGATCATGTGTTTTTTTTCCCCTATTTAATATTTGACTCATTTACCAGTTGCGCTTTTCAACAATAATAATTATAGTAGGTATTTATTTTACTTGCATGTCAAGTGTAGTGACTTCTTAAACGCAGCATATGGCGCCCTTATGTAACACCAGCACAGTGTCAGTGCATTGTCAATACAGCCACTGAGTGTGTGTCACTTACCCATCACCATTAAAAAGAAAATGTATTATTTTTATTCAAGAGATTGGGTCCTTAATGAATGATTTCATTTGTTGCATTTTGTGGTTGGAATAATTGTACATGGTAATTTGGATTTTCTTTAGATTTAGTCAGTTTTGACCAAAGTAATGATGATAGTGGATTAAAGCGTTCATTTTGACAAGCCTAACATTCAATTAAATTAAATTAAAAACAACTTTATTTTTCACCGGAGGGCAATTTAGAGGCACACATAGCAGTAAATGAGCGACAATTTCAAGTTAAACACAAAATTATTGTTAAATGAAAACATACATACAGAGCTGAGAGTACAAGTAGGCAGTAGATAATAAAGTGACTGTGGTGCATGGCACATAACAGGAAGACATATTAAAAGTATACTAAAAAAATATAAATGGTATATTGTAAGAATAATAATAAAGTGACTGTAGTGCATGAAGTCCGCTGTTGGCAAAATAAGAAAAAGTCTTAGGGGTTAGTTAGGAGCAGAAAGAAAGGGGACAAGGAGTTGAACAGCACTGGGGACAAAGGTTGCTCTTCTTCTCTGTGTCCTACAGTCGGGACAACGAAGCCGACGTCCTGAGGGATCCACTCAAACGCTGGGAAAAGAGCATGGAGGAGGAGTCCTGCATGATCCGACCTGCTCACTTGAGTGTCTGCTGCTTGTAGTTTGTAGACCGAGTCCTTACAGGAAGTCCAGTGATTTTACAACAGAGTTGGACCGGTTTCTGTTCTGGAGGCTGGTAGAGTGGAATCAGCAGGTTATCGAGAATGTAATGATGCTCTCGATTAAGGAGTAGTAGAAAGTCTGGTTGTTGTTCTTGCTGACTTTGAAGGAAGTGAGCTTTCCAAGAAGGTATTTCCGTTGCTGACATTTTTTTGAGAATATCCTCCGTGTTGGAGGAGAAATTTAGCAGGTTGTCAAAGATTTATTTGTACTCCTTGACTACTTTAGCGTGCTTCCTGTGGATTAAGGTGTTATTTTGCTGCATCTTGTTTCATTCCATATGTACATACACTTTATTATTCTGATTCTGAATATTATGGTGTAATGTCCCTTAGCAATAGCACATTTCACCTCATGCAACTGCTCTTTGCAGTCGTCTTCAAACTGCTAGCATAATTATGGCTGAATATTTCATCAATTTTTTTGGACTTAATTTAAATTCTTTGGGTTCCTGGCACTTGCTGGACTTTCAAGCTTAATTCCCAAATATCAGTTCACTGGAGTTGAAGTCGGATCTTAGGGAAGTTTGATGTCAGCTTGTTTTATCCATTTTAAAAACATATTTGATCTGCTTGGATGTTTGTCTTGTGGGAACACACTCTCTCCGTCTTTGTCTCGTCTGAATGCAAAACCTTTGTCCAGAAGACATTTGCTTGTCCATGTGGGCAGCTTCAGGTTTCAGGGAAATTAACAGGCATTGATATCAGACCTGTTTTTTCTCTCTAGTGTCTTCACTTGTTAAACATGTATTTAACGAATTTAACCAATGTGGGAGACTTAAGCCTTTGTATTTACTAATCAATTTCCTTTTGTTTGAGGTTTACTTCAAGACATTGGTAAAGTTCCTGACACGTCAAAATAACGTGTATCTCTTAAAGTGACGACGTTGAAATCTACACTTGTTTAGAAATGTTTCCAAGAGTCTTTACCAATCTACAATCATTCCATCTTCACTAAGTTTCTTGGACATCCTCCATCCAGTGAGTATTGTCTGTTAAATCTGTTAAAGAAATAACCAGCTGCAGTTAGTCGGTCATGTTAATAAGGCCTGGCCTAAAGTTAAAAGACCGTCTGTAACATTCTGCACCACTGCAGGTCTAGGTCAATGTATGTTTTATACACTCTACACACTGCATAACACCTGTATTTAACTCCGCAGATAGGTAAGAGCAACAAGCTATGGTGATGCAGTGAGTATCTTCTCAATTGTTGAGCAAGATGATTATGTGTTTCAAAAACAGATTGTTAAAACTACTCAAATGGGGTTAAGGACGGTAAAGAAATGTGCGCAGTAGTCCTAATCTCCCGTCTTCAATACCAGTTTTAGTCCAAGAATGAAAGCAACTGTGGTGCGAAATAAATTTTGTAACTTTGCAGAAGCTTATGGAAACGATGACACAGCGAATGTGTGTCCTAATCAATGCTGAAGATAGATGCTCTAACCAAATATTGGATAAGGAAGGTGACACATGAATATCAATATGACATTCTTGCCCATGATAAGTATGACTGCAAATGTTTTCACTCCTTTTGAGATTCGTGCCTTCGTTCTATTTTCAAGTAGCTGAAGCCAGAGTTCCTACTAGTGAATGTTCTTTACTTCCAATTGGAACTAATGTAAAAAGTTCTAGGAGTTTTTTTCTCTGTGTGGTATTCATTGTGAAATGTTGACTAATAGCAAACTAAAGATGAAGTTTTAGGTCACATGACAAATTCCTTTTTAGGACAATTTCGCATACTGCGATATATCACGAGAGTTTCTATAGTTCCTCGATCATTTCATGTTTTTTGGTTCAAGCTTCACCCAAAAATACTGACCGCTTCCAAGTTATCCTATGAACAACAATGGCTCGCGATTCATGCTAATCTCTTCTAGAGGTCGGGGAAATAATTGATTTTTAGACGCATCACAATTCGGACATGGACGATTACAAAATCGATTAGTAAATGTCGATATTCCATTTATTTATGATAAAGTAATGCAGACCGTTTTAAAATTTGGCTGACTTCAGAAAGCCACCTCATTGAGAGATCCGACCAGTTCCTCAACTATAGGGCGCTTATGTTCCAGTTTTGCCCACATTTCCATGAATTTAATAAATGTGGTGGGAATTTGTTTTTACAAATGCACTGTTTTTTCAAAGTTGCAAGTGATTAACGCTTATTTAGTGAAAACTGCATCAATAATTGATTTTTAATCAAATTGCAGCTCCTGTATTGTAATTGTAATTGTATTTTAAGGTAGCCAAAGAGTCCCACCTCTAATCTCCTCCCAAGCCCAGTCCAAGAGAAAGTATTTCCTGCGCCAAACTTCTTTATCGTATTGAAACTATACTCTGTTGTTGCCAAACAACTTTGACATCTTAGTCATTGAATACCCCAGTGATGTTTGCAACATACAGTAGTACTGCCATGTAGTTCTGTCTCTCATGCACGTCATGTCATGAGGTTTTGATATGGTGAGAATCCAGATGAGGGAGGTCTTCAATGTCAGCAGATGTGTGCTCATCATCCCTCCTCCTCTGCTGTGTACCCCCTCTTTCTGTGTCATAACACTAAGATGAGATGACTGCTCTCATGTTCATCAACAGGTCTTTAGTTTGTTTGCTTGAACTTTCTGTGGATGTTGTGGTTTTTTTACTGTTGCATCGTGGTGTTCTGCCTTCATTTCTGCCTGCTGCATTATCAAACGTTCAACCCATAAGAAGCCAAACTACTTTGAATGTGTTCAAAAGTGTTCTGTAAGGCTTTGTGCTTGACTCGGACTCCTCAAATATCTCAGGTGTTGTATAGAAAACCTTTGGTTGTGACAGTCACGTGACTATCTCAGGCTATTCTTCAAAATAACAGTGTCAGGTAAACTACCAGGGGGTCCTGTTTTGGTATTGTCAGATTGCCGCCAAAAAACAAGTATGAGATTATATTAGCATGCATGTAAATTAGGTAATAGCATCACCGATACAAGCAGTCCAATAGCAATATCACACAAGCTAGACATATGTAATAATTGTTCTTAGTTGAACAATATTGCGGTCTAAAATGTGTCAATACAAACAAGTATCAAATAATTAGGGTTGTCCATTACTTACACATACAAAGTCTCCAAGGCAGATGTGTATAAAAGTATTCAGTAACAAACATATCTACATCATTCAACTTACTATGTCATGAGCTTAACATGAATTATTGTGACCACCAGTTGTTGCCAAAAAGTAATTATCACTCCACTTCAAATTTAAGGAACTGTTTGCAAGTCTAACCGGCAGCCTAGAGGGCGCTAACCTTCTTCGAGCTTTGAGCACTAAAACTACGCTCCACGTATGTTTGTTATCAGCTTATGATAGTGATTTGGCAATAGATTAGCTGCTAACATTATTTATCATTTTATATATATTCTATGATAACAACATGAATGCGATGTATTAGTTTGCTTCTCTGGCACTGCATTTGTGTGCACGTGATGGCCTAAATACACAACTTGTGCCTCGGACTGCCAAGCAATTTTTATTAGACATTATGAAACATTTTTTAAATGTATATGTTCTGTTAAACCACCGATAGTAAAATAAGATAGGGGGCGATGTTGCCATATTTTTTGGGTTGGAAAAATGTAACTGTGTGCAAAGTGTAAAGCCCCTTTTAATAAAGGCATGATAAGTCCATTCCAAACGGTTAATAAAAAAATAGGTTAGCATTTTTCATACTTACCAGTGTTCTCTTATGACTAATTTCACTTTATTAAGCCTTGTTTAACATTCCACTCTACTAAATGATACGTCCGTATGATCAGATCAGTATCGCTATCAACCAACACTCAAGGTTCCAATATTGGTTTGGTCTTGACACCCCTATTAACACGCTCATTCATTTTAACTCCATTGTAACGTTTTAATGGTGTGTCACATATGACAATTTAACTCCTCTTACTACATTTATGCAATAAATTTAGAGAAAAATTTCACTGTCCCGTTTTTAGCTTTCAGCTTGATATGGCAAGTCCAACTTGACGTATTTGTCACCAGAGCAAAAATGATAAGACTAAATAAATGTCAGGGTTTCAGTGATTTTACATCAATGTGTTCTTTGGTTAATTTTACATTTACCATGAACATTGTAATAAGCATCTAACATATCTGTCCATCAATCAGTAGTATTGGACCACAATGTGCGCTAAATGTCTCTGGCTTCTTATGGGTTCATTTTATGCATATACTCTTATGCATACAGAATTGAGACGTGATCTGCAGTTATGTTTATACGTGTTTCCTGCCTATCATGATGATGCCATCCGTGGAATTTGAAGCTGTTGTGTTAGTTGAAGGTTCTTTTCCCAGGTGAGTGCTTTGGTGTGGTGCATGTTGTTTTTGTCCTCATGGTGCCGATCAGTCCACTGTCCTGTGTCAACATGAATGACTTTCCTGTTGCGTTGTGCTCGTCGGACCGAGTATCGGCAGGTGTCACATAGCTGGTGCTCCCTCTGCTGCTTCAGGTGTCCTTGTTGGAGTACCGCAAGCGGAAGCAGGTTGGCGGACGCGACCCCGAGCTGTCCAGCTGTAGTTCATCCCTGGGCAGCACCCCCACGCAGCCTGGTACGCACTACAGCCAGGAGAGCCTCCATCCCCATTACCTGATGCAGCCCCTTGCCTCCCCGCACAATTCCACATCTTCATCGGGACTCGGCAGTTCTGTTCCTCAGATTGAGGAGGTCAGTCCTCCGCACCACCATGGCTCTTCAGTGCAGGCCAGACATGAGGAGAACAACAATCAGTGGTGAGTGCAATGCTACAGCTCAGAGTGGTTTTGCACATTTCTCATCAAGTCCAACACCGACAGACTGTCTTTTTCTCGCTTTTAAGGATGGTTCCCACCACTGTTGAACGTCTACGAGAAGGTCAGGGAGCATTGGAGCGAGTGCTCAGGAGCATCAAGATGGAGCGAATGTACAAGAGGAGCAATAGTTCTACTGAGAAAGAATCTGGTAGGCAATAATGGACAACTTGAAAAACACAACTTAGTTTTACTTGCAGATGTCACAGCTGTGTTTTGTTCAGGAGAGAACACGCAGAAGCTAATACAAATAATAACAGAAGAAATGAACAAATTAAAATGATACAAATAAAAACAGAAGAAATGAACAAATTAAAATGATGGTTTGACAAAAACCGACTATATTTCAATCTCAGTAAAAGTAAAATAATGCTATTCAGTAACAGTGTAACAGTGGAGAAAGTCAAACACAAATACAAATAGACAGAGTATATATTGAAAGAGTAAAATGAAGCACATTTTGGGTGGAATAATACAAACCCCGTTTCCATATGAGTTGGGAAATTGTGTTAGGTGTAAATATAAACGGAATACAATGATTTGCAAAACCTTTTCAACCCATATTCAATTGAATCCACTATAAAGACAAGATATTTGATGTACAAACTCATAAACTTTTTTTTTTTTTTGCAAAATAATAATTAACTTAGGCCCTGCGATGAGGTGGCGATTTGTCCAGGGTGGACCCCGCCTTTCGCCCGATTGTAGCTGAGATAGGCGCCAGCGCCCCCCGCGACCCCAAAAGGGAATAAGCGGTAGAAAATGGATGGATGGATAATTAACTTAGAATTTCATGGCTGCAGCACGTGCCAAAGTAGTTGGGAAAGGACATGTTCACTACTGTGTTACATCACATTTTCTTTTAACAACACTCATACGTTTGGGAACTGAAGAAACTAATTGTTGAAGTTTTGAAAGTGGAATTCTTTCCCATTCTTGTTTTATGTAGAGCTTCAGTCGTTCAACAGTCCGGGGTCTCCGCTGTCGTATTTTACTCTTCATAATGCGCCACACATTTTCGATGGGAGAAAGGTCTGGACTGCAGGCGGGCCAGGAAAGTACCCGCACTCTTTTTTTACGAAGCCACGCTGTTGTAACACTTGTCTTGCTGAAATAAGCAGGGGCGTCCATGATAACATTGCTTGGATGACAACATATGTTGCTCCAAAACCTGAATGGACCTTTCAGCATTAATGGTGCCTTCACAGATGTGTGAGTTACCCATGCCTTGGGCACTAATACACCCCCATACCGGGGTTTGTAGCTAATAAAAGGAACTGGAAACTGGAAAAATATACCACATAAAGCAGCAAGAAACACATCAATAATAATTACAGCAAAATATGTTCTAGACCAAAAATCACTTCATATTCTTTACTGCTCACAAGTGTTACCATATCTGAGTTATTGTGTGGAAATATGGGGAAATAACTGCAAATGTGCACTTCATTCACTAATGGTGTTACAAACCCCGTTTCCATGAGTTGGGAAATTGTGTTAGATGTAAATATAAACGGAATAAAATTATTTGCACATCATTTTCAACCCGTATCCAGTTGAATATGCTACAAAGACAACATTTTTAATGTTCAAACTGATTAACTTTTTTTTTTTTTTGCAAATAATCATTAACTTTAGAATTTGATGCCAGCAACACGTGACAATGAAGTTGGGAAAGATGGCAATAAATACTGATAAAGTTGAGGAATGCTCATCAAACACTTATATGGAACATCCCACAGATGTGCAGGCTAATTGGGAACAGTTGGGTGCCATGATTGTGTATAAAAGCAGCTTCCATGAAATGTTAAATAATTCACAAACAAGGATGGGGTGAGGGTCACCACTATGTAAGCAAATTGTCGAACAGTTTTAGAACAACATTTCTCAACAAGCTATTGCACGGAATTTAGTGATTTTACCATCTACGGTCCGTAAAATCATCAAAAGGTTCAGAGAATCTGGAGAAATCACTGCACGTAAGCGACGATATTACGAACCTTTAATTCCTCAGGCGGTTTTGCATCAAAAACTGACATCAGTGTCTAAAGGATATCATCACATGGGCTCAGGAACACTTCATAAAACCACTGTCGCTACATCTGTAAGCGCAAGTTAAAACTCTATTATGCAAAGCCAAACCCATTTATCAACAACACCCTGAAACGCCGCCGGCTTCCCTGGGCCCGAGCTCATCTGAGATGGACTGATGCAAAGTGGAAAAGTGTTCTGTGGTCTGACGAGTCCACATTTCAAATTATATTTGGAAACAGAGGACCGTAGTGTCCTCCAGAACAAAGAGGAAAATACCATCCGGATTGTTATAGGCGCAAAGTTCAAAAGCCAACATCTGTTATGGTATGGGGGTGTATTAGTGGCCAAGGCATGGGTAACTTACACATCTGTGAAGGCACCATTAATGCTGAATGGTCCATACAGGTTTTGGACCAACATATGTTTTCATCCAAGGAACGTTATTATTTCAGCAAGACAATGCCAAGCCATGTGTTACAACAGCGTGGCTTCGTAGTAAAAGAGTGCGGGTACTTTCCTGGCCCGTCTGCAGTCCAGACCTGTCTCCCATCAAAAATGTGTGGCGCATTATGAAGCGTAAAATACGACAGCGGAGACCCCAGACTGTTGAACTGAAGCTTTACATAAAACAAGAATGGGAAAAAATTCCACTTTCAAATCTTTAACAATTAGTTTCTTCAGTTCCCAAACGTTTATTGAGTGTTGTTAAAAGAAAAGGTGATGTAACACAGTGGTGAACATGTCCTGGGGCGAGGTTGGGGGCGTGGAGTTGTTGGGGGCGTGGTTAAGAGGGGAGGAGTATATTTACAGCTATCCATCCATCCATTTCCTACCGCGTATTCCCTTTAGGGTCGCAGGGGGCGCTGGTGCCTATCTCAGCTACAATCGGGCGGAAGGCGGAGTACACCCTGGACAAGTCGCTACCTCATCGCAGTATGTGTAGAAATCTTTATTTATAATTGAATAACTTGTTTATTTTTCGACAAGTTTTTAGTTATTTCTATGTCTTTTTTCCAAATAGTTCAAGAAAGAACACCACAAATGAGCAATATTTTGCACTGTTATACATTTTAATAAATCAGAAACTGATGACATAGTGCTGTATTTTACTTCTTTATCTTTTTTTTTTTTCAACCAAAAATGCTTTGCTCTGATTAGGGCGTACTTAAAAAAATGTTCACAGGGGGTACATCACTGAAAAAAGGTTGATAACCACTGCTCTAAAAGCCGTGGATGTTATTGTCACATATGCATGCAAAGTAGATGGCAGTATTGTCCTGTTTAAGAGTGTCACAAAATTGCTGCTTACGGCAGACGAACTGCTTTACGGTAGACGAAAACGTGACTGCTGTTGTTGTGTGTTGTTACCACGCTGGGAGGACGGTAATGAAACTGCCTAATAATAAACCCACATAAGAAACCAAGAATTCGCCCTCGATCATTCTACAGTTATAAAAGTCATTGGGCAGACACGCTGTTTATATTGTGGGAAAGCGGACGCTAAAACAGGATGTCCTCACTCAGGTCCGCATGGAGCTGGAGGGAGCGTGGCCTCCAGCTCCGCCTGAATTTCGGGAGATTTTCCCGGAGAAAATTTGTCTTGGGAGGTTTTTGGGAGAGGCGCTGAATTTCGGGAGTCTCCCGGAAAATCCGGGAGGGTTGGCAAGTATGTGATAGGTGCCCGAACTAAACACATGAAAACGGGGGAAACATCAATAACACAAAAGAGGACACACAAGAGCAAAAAGATACTCTAGAAAACAAAAGCTCACATTGTAAGTTTATATATACCGTATTTTTCGGACTTTAAGTTGCAGTTTTTTTCATAGTTTGGCCGGGGTTGCGACTTATACTCAGGAGTGACCCATGTGTGAAATTATTAATACATTACCGTAAAATATCAAATAATATTATTTAACTAATTCACGTAAGAGACTAGACATATAAGATTTCATGGGACTTAGAGATTAGGAGTGACAGATTGTTTGGTAAACGTATAGCATGTTCTATATGTTATAGTTATTTGAATGACTCTTACCATAATATGTTACGTTAACATGCCAGGCACCTTCTTAGTTGGTTATTTATGCATCATATAACGTACACTTATTCAGCCTGTTGTTCACTTTTCTTTATTTATTTAAAATTGCCTTTCAAATGTCTATTCTTGGTGTTGGGTTTTATCAAATACATTTCCCCCAAAAATGTGACTTATACTCCAGTGAGACTTATATATGTTTTTTTTCTTCTTTATTATGCATTTTCGGAAGGTGCGACTTGTACTCCGAAATATACGGTATATCTTTCGCCTGTGAATGATCGCGACTTGCTCTTACTTCGCATCTGACCGCTGATTGGTAATGTGACACTGTCTATCAGTGTCTCGTTGGCAAAAAGGCAGCACCATCAATGAGCATGTGGGCAGTCTAAACTAAACTGGCTTCAGTCTGAGTGCCATTTTTCCGCCTGACACAAGTGTTTGACTTGTCTCCACTGAAGAGTTACATTATTTTTGGACATTCAATAGTGCAGGGGATTTGTCTTCCCTCTCCCTCCCAGTATGTCCATTTTGCTGTTGTAATCTGCTCTGTGACATCAATACGCCCAGGAAAGAACTAATGGTAATGCTTGTAAAGACCAAAATATGGAAATATTACATGTTGTCACCAATGTGCCGGTTACTATATAACATACATACTTACAGCATGTATATAAAACCTTGTTGGAGGTTTTTGAACGTTTTTCCAAAGTGTTTTATCAGTGCAATAGATCAGTAAATGGGTTGTACTTGTATAGCGCTTTTCTACCCCTTTTTAAGGAGCCCAAAGCGCTTTGACAGTATTTCCACATTCGCCCATTCACACACACATTCACACACTGACGGTGGGAGCTGCCATGCAAGGCGCTCACCAGGACCCATCAGGAGCAAGGGTGAAGTGTCTTGCCCAAGGACACAACGGACATGACTAGGATGGTAGAAGGTGGGGATTGAATCAGAAACCCTCAGATTACTGGCACAGCCACTCTACCAACTTCGCCACGCCGTCCCTCAGTAGATCAATAGATCTACAGTATAGATATAGTCTGGTGTGCCGTGGGAGATTATTTAATTTCACTTTATTGGGCAGCACTATGGATCAGGGGTTAGTGCATGCGCCTCACAATACGAAGGTCCTGAGTAGTCCTGAGTTCAATCCCGGGCTCGGGAGCTTTCTGTGTGGAGTTTGCATGTTCTCCTCTTGATTGCGTGGGTTCCCTCCAGGTTATCCGGCTTCCTCCCACCTCAAAAACATGCACCTGGGGATAGGTTGATTGGCAACACTAAATTGGCCCTACTGTGTGAATGTTGTCTGTCTATCTGTGTTGGCCCTGTGATAAGGTGGCGACTTGTCCATGGTGTACCCCCCCTTCCGCCTGAATGGTAAATGGGTTGTACTTGTATAGCGCTTTTCTACCCCTTTTTAAGGAGCCCAAAGCGCTTTGACAGTATTTCCACATTCGCCCATTCACACACACATTCACACACTGACGGCGGGAGCTGCCATGCAAGGCGCTCACCAAGAGCCATCAGGAGCAAGGGTGAAGTGTCTTGCCCAAGGACACAACGGACGTAACTAGGATGGTAGGTGGGGATTGAACCAGCAACCCTCAGATTGCTGGCACAGCCACTCTACCAATTTCGCCAAGCCACGCCAAATGCAGCTGAGATAGGCTCCAGCACCCCTCGCGACACCAAAAGGGACAAGCGGTAGAAAATGGATGTATGTTGGGGTTAAAAAATTTTTTTGTAAACCAGTAATTATAAACTGCAAATGTGCCGTTGTTGAATGTCGGTGCTGTCTTGAACTCGGCAGAGTAATACTCTTCCATATCAGTAGGTGGCAGCAGGTTGATAATTGCTTTGTAGATGTGGGAACATGGTTTGTTGTGATCACAATATGCGGGAGGCAGCGTGTAGGTAAAAAGGTATCTAACATTTGAACCAAAAATAAACAAAAGGCGAGTGCTGCTAAGAAAAGACACAGTTTAGGGAAGGCTATGCTAAACTAAACTAAAACTGTGAAAACTAAAACAGAATGTTGGACGACAGCAACGACTTGAAGCGTGTGGCGCAAACAGCGTCTACAAAGTACATCTGAACATGACATGACAATCGACAATGTCCCCACAAAGAAGGATAAAAACAACTGAAATAGTCTTGATTGCGAAAACAAAGCAGGTGCGGGGAATAGCGTTCAAGGAAGACATGAAACTGCTACAGGAAAATACCAACAAATTAGGAAAATCCACCAAAATAGGAGCGCAAGACAAGAACGAAAACACTACAGACAGGAAAACAGCAAAACAACTCCAAATAAGTCACGGCGTGATGTGACAGTTGGTGACAGTACACCTACTTTGAGACAAGAGCTATAGTGATGCATGGTTGGTTAGGCTTTTATTGATATCCAACAATTGCGAAAACGACTTTTTATTGTCAATATCGGCTACTGAATATAATGTTTTTATGTTTTCCGCTGGTGGTGGGTCTTGGGATTTTTTTTAATGAAAAAAATGTGCCTTGGCTCAGAAAAGGTTGAAAAACGCTACAATAGATAATCCCCGTTACTTGCATTGTTAGCCTGTCTACTAGCAGTTTTTCACTATTTAGAACGCACAGAAAAGGGAAAAACGTGTGTCCTTGCCTCACATAATGATTGTGGATGACGACTAAACACTAAAACATCCAACTCCTAACCTATAACCCCTAATCCAACCTTTGAACCCAAACACTTACTCAGTCAACACTTAACTGGAGTTATAAACTGTCTCGCTATCTCTTACATGCAATAGCAATGGCAAAGATTCCGTTCTTTGATTGATATTAGTGCATGGAATTTTTTGATTGGTAAGGTTAAAATGTTTGGCACCCTTCAATAGTCGCAAAGACTTGCCATCTTGGCTACGTTGCAGAAGGGACGGGACTATCTTTAAATGGAGGGCTGCTGGAAAAAAAGAAGGTAAGCATTGCGACCCTCATAAACAAGAAGTGTATAATAACAGATTTGGATCAGTACTACGTTGCCGACATCCATAGGGAACTACGTACACACAGTTTTCTTTTTCAACTATTCCATTTGAACCAAGAACTTCCTTTAGCTTTCTGAAAAACAAGCACACTACGCTCATGCTGATTTGTGAGTGACACTGGCCTCGCATAATCATCTTAATACTTTGAATAAATACACAAATACATTTCTGCTTGTAGATGCAGATCACCTGCAGTCCCCCATGAAGAGTCCAGCACAAAGATACAGCCCATCTATGTATTCCCATCAGGTATGTACTCCTATCAACATCATCATTCATACACTGGATTATGTCCAGAATATGTGCTTGTCTTCTTAGCACTGAAAGAATTACTTTCTAGTTGAAACGTGCTTATTTCCTGTTCAGCACGAAAATAAAAGCACAACTAACAAAATACATCTTTTATTTGTATTTGTTTTCCATTGATTAGTGCATGACTGAGTTCAAAAGTGAGATACGCGTGTGTAAAACTTGGAAATAAACAGACTTTGAAGGAGAAAAAAATACTTTTTTATCGGTCATTCTCCTGAAGTTTCTGGACAAAGTAAGGAGTAAACGTGCAAGCAATGCATAGTTTGACTAATGTCGACTACTTTGCTGTACGCAGACCTCGTGCTGTGCGTAGGGCCCCAGTCCGCTCTTTGGTGTCATCCTTGAAGAACTGCATGTAAAATGTTGTATTTCTAGCACCTTTTTGCTCTGTCAGGAATAGGAAAAGTTGCCATTACATACTGAAAATGTCATTTTTGTTGTACTTTTTAAGTGCATTGACAATTAAGTTATCTTCTGTCACTTATCACTCAAGATGGGTATTTTTCACATTTGAACTGATAGGATGTGGGATCTGAGCCGCGGATGTCGTTGTGGCTTGTGCAGCCCTTCGAGACACTTGTGATTTGGGGCTGTATGAATAAACATGAATTGATTGATAAGATACTGATTCCTGGTACCTGGGAATTGATACTGGTACCAATACCGGTACTTTTATGTGTGTTTGATAATAAAATCTCTTTTTTTTGTATCATTTAAAGGCCTACTGAAATGAGATTGTCTTATTTAAATGGGAATAGCAGGTCCATTCTATGTGTCATACTTGATCATTTCGCGATATTGCCATATTTTTGCTGAAAGGATTTAGTAGAAAACATCAACGATAAAGTTCGCAACTTTTGGTCGCTAATAAAAAAACCTTGCCTTTACCGGAAGTCGCAGACGAGGACGTCACCCGTGTGGGGGCTCCTCACATCCTCACATTGTTTATAATGGGAGCCTCCAACAAAAAGAGCTATTCAGACCGAGAAAACGACAATTTCCCCATTAATTTGGGCAAGGATGAAAGTTTCGTGGCTGAGGATATTGGTAGCAAAGGACAAGAAAAAATTTTTTTTTAAATAAATAAAAAAAAAAAAGGCGATTGCATTGTGAGGGATTCAGATGTTTTTAGACACATTTACTAGGATAATTCTGGAAAATCCCTTATCTTTCTATTGTGTTGCTAGTGTTTTAGTGAGATTATATACTACCTGATAGTCGGAGGGGTGTGTCCAAGGGTGTCTTGACGCCAGTCTCTGAGGGAATTAGTCACGGCAGCAGCAGCTCGACAGAAGTTCCGCTGATCTCCGGGAAGAGGTGACTTTTTACCACAATTTTCTCACCGAAACCTGCCGGTTGACAAGTGGTCGGGATCCATGTTTGCTTGACCGCTCTGATCAATAGTAAAGCTTCACCTCCGGGAATTTTAAACAAGGAAACACCGTGTGTTTGTATGGCTAAAGGCTAAAGCTTCACACCTCCATCTTTCTACTTTGACTTCTCCATTATTAATTGAACAAATTGCAAAAGATTCAGCAACAGAGATGTCCAGAATACTGTATAATTGCGCGATGAAAAGAGACTACTTTTAGCCGCTAGTGGTGCTGCACTAATATGTCCCCTCCAACTCGAGACGTCACGCGCACGCGTCATCATTCCGCGACGTTATCAACAAGAAACTTTGCTGGAAATTTAAAATTGTAATTTAGTAAACAAAAAGGCCGTATTGGCATGTGTTGCAATGTTAATATTTCATTATTGATATATAAACTATCAGACTACGTGTTGGGTAGTAGTGGGTTTCAGTAGGCCTTTAAAAATGAGCTGATTATGATAACTGCCATCCAGCTGTTATATTTTCTTTCATTATCACATTTCTGAGTGCCATTTGCAAGTATGACACAAAGTTGCAGTTGTAAGTGCAAGAAGTTAGATTGCAGTAGTCTATAGTTTAAGGTGTGTTGGTCATTTCAGTCTTTGCTTTCTGTTGTGCCCTGCAGAGTGTTAATACTGTAAGTCTCATGCTTATTACACACCAGCTGTTGGATTGTAACGTACATTTTAGTTGTAGTTTTCATTAACAAATCTGAAGGGGTTGAAATTATGCCGAAAAGCTAATGCCAATCAGTAGCAGAGCCAATGTATAATAGGATCTTGCTAGCGCATTTTTGGAAAAGTGAAGTCTTATTTAATTTACGTTGGAGTGTTTTTTGAGTCAATTTCTTTGTTGGCATTGAAAATTGCAACATCACCTCGAGGTAGTTTGGCCGAGTCCGCTCTCAGTGCTGCCGGAGTGATCGTAAAGAGCTGGTTGAGCTTGACGTTATGTGCAACCCAGGTACTGAAAAAAATGAATTGTTGGATATAATGGGAATCGGTGCCTGGTAGGACCACAGAGATTTAGTTGGTGCTAAAAAAAAGTACTAGATTCGGTACCCGTCCCTACTTACCACGGTCCCCTGTGGGCTTGTAAGGCAATCATACCAGCTTTAAGTTGTCTCAGGAAGACTTGCTTCATATGAGATTTTACTACAAAACTAGCCCCTTCCTGCTCTGTCACTGATAGAGATATTCTTGTCACTTATCACAGTCCTTTGTGCAACACAGTGTTACTAGGATAGAATCCCAGTGTGTCAAAATGATTTATTTAAATTAATTTTGCACAAGAAAATATTGGACACATTTTTTTCCCTTTACCTTGCTTTTAGAGATGTCCGATAATGTTTTTTTTGCCGATATCCGATATTGTCTAACTGTTAATTACCGATTCCAATATCAACCCATACCGATATATACAGTCGTGGAATTAACACATTATTAGGCCTAATATTTTTGTGATGCCCCGCTGGATGCATTAAACAATGTAACAAGGTTTTCCAAAATAAGAGAACAACTTCAACTCAGGTAATGGGAAAAAAGTGCCAACATGGCACTGCCATATTTATTATTGAAGTCACAAAGTGCATTATTTTTTTAACATGCCTCAAAACAGCAGCTTGGAATTTAAGACATGCTTTCCCTGAGCTAATCCTGATACCCACTACAACTATGGGAAGTACTATACTTTGACTTTCACAAAATGCATTATTGTTTTTTTTTTTTTTTTTAATGCCTCAAAACAACAGCTACAAAAACAATGAAAACACATAGCTTCAGTCCAGAGTATACTAGAGTAATAAAGTAAACAATAACATATTCCTCCTTTAGTGCAAGACTGCCTGGCATACTGTATAACAGGAAATGATAAACTGGGCTCAATCTGCCCTGCTCTAACGTATTTGTATGACTAACACAAATGTGCTGCAAGCTAGTGGTGAGTGCTTGAAGTGGCCTAGCAGTCAGCCAGAGCTTCTGAAATGCTGCGTTGAGACAGAGCACCTTACCACAACGTGGGCTTTCGCCTTGGGGTGTTTTTTGTTGTATTTTGTTTTTTTCTTGGCTGAATCTTTAAGCGACAACTGTGTGGTACTACTTTTTTTCAGTGTTTGCTTTTCATCAATCTTCCGCTTGTATTAATCGTGTATCTCCTTGTATTCATCGTGTATCTCCTTATGATTCTTGAAGAGGTGGGAGATCTAATTGCTCGTATTAAAGGAAGATGTCTTGGTTCCTCCTCGCATAACCAACTTTTTGCAGTCATTGCAAATTGCCAGTTTTTTTATCCGTCAGACACACTTTAAAATAATCCCAAACCATAGACACGATGTCGTTATTCAGTCACCGGGCGAGCTGGCTTGTTAGCCACGTCTACAGCACCGGCAACAACACGCTCTTGTTGTTATGCTGCGCTCGCGGCGGTTTGATGAGGTCATCAAGTGTCGCCAGTAAACCGCTCATGCTGCAGTCGTCAAATCCTGTGTTGTGTGTGGCAGAAGGGAGAGGGGAGGGGCTACTGACTACTACTCTTTACGTCCGTGTTTTACCGGATATGTACCGCTCCGTACAGCGGCGTTTTAAAAAGTCATTCATTTTGCTTTTTGAAACCGTTACCTATAATTTCCGATATTACATATTAAAACATTTATCGGACATCTCTAATTGTTTTAGTACAAAATGTGTCAAATTTGATTAAAAATGAGAAAAAGGTTGTCAATAAATGTTGATCCTTTTTGACACTGTCCGAGTTGCTGTCTGCTGCTAACGTTTGCTTGTGTGTCAGGCATCGGACCTAGGCACCGACAGTCCCTCGCTGCATCAACAAGCCCCCGCGTCTCCGTTTGGACCTTGCTACAGTCCCACACCAGGCCACGGCTTCTACACAGGCCCGTCTCAGGACCTCCTTCCTTCCTCCTTCCCCGCTCACACGCCCACAACCTCGTCGGAAAGCAAGCTGGCGGCGGAGTCGCTACACCGGCCGAGCGGCGACACCGACGGAAGCCGCGGTTACGGCGCCCACTTAAAGGCGAGCCGTTTGAGCAGCGGCGGCGGTCCGGTGGCGCCCGCCGCTGCACCGTGGGCCCACGGACAGACTAAGACTGACGTGAGCGACGTCGGAGGGAGTCAGCAGCAGCTTTCACAAAACGCCAGGTCAGCAAGTACCGGGCAGGCCGGCGCCAGGCTGCTGTCCGCCTCCGGACCAACAAACTACTCACAGCGAGCGGCGAGCATCAGCCAGTTCCAGAACCCCCCGCTACAGAACCCAGGAGTACGAACACAGTCTGGAAGCTTTTAGCAGGCAAGCGACTCCTCGTGTAAAAACCACAACTTTTCTCCTTTTTTGTTGCTCTTATCCTTCTTTTCTGTTCCAGCAACATTCTTGCACACTTTGGACACAATCGTGAACACTTTGAAGCGCACACCCAGAATACGAAAGAAATCACTTGTAACTTGAAATTCTTTATTTGTGCTGGACTTTAACGACCAGACCTTGGAGTGTCCAAAAGCAAACACAAAGATTTTTTTTTTTTCTTCCTCTTTTTTTTGTTTGTTTATTGAATTAGGCAAATAAGGTGTGCTGCAGTCGTGAAGTGTTGCTGTGCAAACAGGAGAAGCAGAGTTGGGTCATTCCGTTGTTGTCTTTCTCCCAGGACCTTCTGTCGCCCGCCGGCTGACCATTGGAGCGCAGACGTTAGTAACTGTTGTACTTGAGCCATACAGCTCCCATCCTTCATGGTGCTGCAATCTTCTTTTCACCCAATAAATGTCCCATTCAGACACCTTCCTCACACAT
This sequence comes from Nerophis ophidion, assembly GCF_033978795.1. Lineage (NCBI taxonomy): Eukaryota > Metazoa > Chordata > Actinopteri > Syngnathiformes > Syngnathidae > Nerophis > Nerophis ophidion. Next base: position 59,456,699 of record NC_084612.1, read on the forward strand.
GACTTCATTCATCTCATCTTTAAGACATGCCCACATTGATTTCACCATGAAATGTCACCCCACACACATACCCCGAGAACCATTGTCCCCTGCAGTGGATGTTGGTGTTTCTCCAAAATGTGTACCTCTGATAAAAGAAACGTAAAGTACAGGCCAAAAGTTTGGACACAGTCTCTTTTCAAGGCATTTTCTTTATTTACATGACTATTTACATTGTAGATTGTCACATCAATCTATGAATGAAGTGAATTATATTTATATAGCGCTTTTCTCTAGTGACTCAAAGCGCTTTACATAGTGAAACCCAATATCTAAGTTACATTTAAACCAGTGTGGGTGATACTGGGAGCAGTTGGGTGAATTGTCTTGCCCAAGGACACACCGGGAGTAACTAGGGTGGCGGAAGCAGGAACCCTCAAGTTGCTGGCACGGCCACAACTTGGGGGTTGCAGGTTCGATCCCCGCTTCCGCCATCCTAGTCACTGCCGTTGTGTCCTTGGGCAAGACACTTTACCCACCTGCTCCCAGTGCCATCCACACTGGTTTAAATGTAACTTAGATATTGGGTTTCACTATGTAAAGCGCTTTGAGTCACTAGAGAAAAGCGCTATATAAATATAATTCACTTCACTTCACTCTACCAGCCAAGGTATGCCGCCGAATGAACACATGGAGTTATGTACTTCACAAAAAAAAGGTGAAATAACTGAACTTGTTTCTTCAAAATAGCCACCTTTTGCTCTAATTGCTGCTTTGCACACTCTCGGCATTCTCTTCATGAGCTTCAAGAGGTAGTCACCTGAAATGGTTTTCCCTTCACAGGTATGCTTGAAGCTCATGGAGAGCATGCCAAGAGTGCAAAGCAGTAATCGGAGCAAAGGTGTTATGATCCGTAGCCCAGATCATGTTTTCATCGTTTAGTTTTGACTACCTCGGTTCTGTTTTCTGCGCCCCTGGGTTGGTGTTTTTAGTTACCATGGGTGCTGATTGGTTACATCTGCCTCTGATTAGTGTCTGGGAAGCTTTTTTTGTGATAGATTAAAACTTTTATTAGTACATTGCACAGTACAGTACATATTCCGTACAATTGACCACTAAATGTTAACACCGGAATAAGTTTTTCAACTTGTTTAAGTCGAGGTCCACGTTAATCAATTCATGCTCACCTGCTGCCAGGCACTAATCAGAGTGTTATTTATTCACATTGCTCGCCACACACTGTCTGGCTTCCTGGTTTGCTTCACGCAACAGCTAACATTTTCTACCTGCTTCCATGCAAACTTGTACGCTAAGTATTGCTCCATAGTTTTTATTCCTCTTTGTATGCTCGCCCCCGCGCTAGCCTCATTAAGCTCTGCATCCGTGCTATCGCCATGCTTTTGTTTTCCTGCTTTTTCATGCATGATTTATGAGAATAAATCATTTCCTACCCGCACGCTGTCTGAAATCCATCTGCGTCCTGGGAGAACAACCTCCGCGTCACCATGCGGCCCGTTAGTTAAAAAGGGTGGCTATTTTAAAGAAACGAGAATATAAAACATGTTTTCAGTTATTTTAGCTTTTTGTGTTAAGTACATAACTCCACATGTGTTCATTCATAGTTTTGATGCTGTCAGTGACAATCTACAATGTAAATAGTCATGAAAATAAAGAAAACGCATTGAATGAGGAGAAGGTGTGTCCAAACTTTTGGCCTGTACTGTATGTGCACGGTAAAGGACGCTGATTTGAGGGAGTGTGTATATATATCTATATATATATGTATATATATATATATATATATATATGTATATGTATGTATGTATATGTATGTATGTATATATATGTATATATATATGTATATATGTATATGTATGTATATATATATGTATATGTATGTATATATACATATATATATATATGTATAAATAAAACACATATATGTCCTTTGCAAATATTAACATCTTATGTAGGGGTGCACAAAAAATGGATTCACATCCAAATTTGGATTCTTATTAATCCGTATTACATTTAAAAAATTAATGCAAATAAGAATCCATTTTTAAAAAGACGTTTTATAGGCCATGTCCCTGCAGCCAGAAAAAGTTTTTCCTGACCTGTAACCTGTTTTGCAAAACGTTCCATTATAATTATTAACCAGCACCTCGAAATCCCGGGTCCATGGTTTTCTCCCGGAAAAGGTTGAAGGGCCGTCTCGGGGTTGGGGAGGAGATTTTGCCCTAGGTGAAGGAGTTCAAGTACCTCGGGGTCTCGTTCACGAGTGAGGGAAGAGTGGATTGACAGGCAGGTCAGTGCAGTATTGCAGACCATGTATCGGTCCGTCGTGGTGAAGGAGGAGCTGAGCCGGAAGGCAAAGCTCTCAATTTATTGGTAGATTTACGTCCTCACTCAGTGGCGTAGTGGTTAGAGTGTTCGCCCTGATATTGGTAGGTTGAGTTCAAAAACCCCGGCCGAGTCGTATCAAATACTATGAAATTGGGACCCATTACCTACCTGCTTGGCACTCAGCATCAAAGGTTGGAATTGGGGGTAATCACCAAAAATTATTCAGGGGCGTGGCCATGGCTGCTGCTCACTGCTCCCCTCACCTCCCAGAGGGTGAACAAGGGGATGGGTCAATTCCAGAGGACAAATTTCACCACACCGACTGTGTGTGTGACTATCATTGGTACTTTAACTTAACTTATCCTCACCTATGGTCATGAACTTTGGATTATGAGCGAAAGGACAAGATCACGGGTAAAAGCATCCGAAATTAGTTTCCTCCGTCGGGTGGTGAGGTTCTCCTTTAGAGAGAGGGTGAGGAGCTCAAAGTAAAGCCGTTGCTCCTCCACATGGAGGAACTGCATGAAATGGTTCCGGCATCTGGTCAGGATGCCTCCCTGGGGTGGTGTTTTGGGCACGTCCGACCGGGAGTAGGCCACGGGGAAGACCCAGGACACGTTGTTGGGACTATGTCTCCCGGCTGGCCTGGGAACGCCTCGGGATTCCCCGAGAGGAGCTGGAGGAATTGGCTGGGGAGGGGGAAGGCTGGGCTTCTCTGCTTAGGCTGCTGCCCCCGCGACCTGACCTTGGATAAGAAGATGGATAGATAACTATTATACTGAATTATTAGGGCTGTCAAAATTAACTCATGTTTTTAATCACAAATTATTATAGCATTGATCGTGAACAGATTAATCATGCAATTTATTTTGACTGTACAAGCTCTTTTACCTTAGCCGCAACACGGTCAGTGATCAGATCCGTGCAAGTGCAGTACAAACATGAGGAGGAGGAGACCCTACCGGTGAAAATTTCAGCCTGAAAGAACTTTAGGTAAAAGTCACCAAGTTTTGTACAAATAAATGACATTCATTTAAGTAAAATGTTTAAAAACGCTCGTGGATGACATTCTGCTAACAAAATTGCATTTCTCTAGAAAACCTGGGGTATTTTTACAAGCAAACTTGAATCATGCAAGCGAATAATCACCTGTAATCAATCATGATTAATCCAAATTCCCCGTGTATTAGGGGTGTGACTGATTCAGAATCAATTCTTGATTCAGTGTGATTCTTGATTACAACCGGTTCTCGCAATGTATTATTTTGAATGAAACTTTTTCTAAAAAACTACAGGTTAAAAAAAGATTTCTCTGGTTGCATGGAGATGGCCTCAAAATGTACTTTTAAAAATGTATTCTTATAAAAAAAACAACTATATATTTGTTCAATGTCGAATCGAGATTCAAATGTGAATCTATTTTTTGTGCAAACCTAATAATATATATATATATATATATATATATATATATATATATATATATATATATATATATATGTATATATATATATATATATGTGTATATATATATATATATATATATATGTGTATATATATATATATATATATGTGTATATATATATATATATATATATATATGTGTATATATATATATATATATATATATATGTGTATATATATATATATATATATATAGTATGGGCCAAAGGTTTGGACAAACCTCATTCAATGCGGTTTCTTTATTTTCATGACTATTTACGTTGTAGATTGTCACTGAAAGCATCAAAACTATGAATGAACACATGTAGAGTTAAGGGGAACGTGTTTTGTATTCTAGTTTTTTCAAAATAGCCACCCTTTGCTCTGATTACTGCTTTGCACACTCGGCATTCTCTCCATGAGCTTCAAGCACAACTGAGAAGTGAAAACCATTTCAGGTGACTATCTCTTGAAGCCTATCGAAAGAATGCCAAGAGTGTGCAAAGGAGTAATCATAGCAAAGGGTGGCTATTTTGAAGAAACTAGGATGTAAACTTGTTTTACATCCTAGTTTCTTCAAAATTAACTTAAACAGCATTTAGGCTCCGACAGCCGCCCTTTTTTCGGATTACTGCTTTGCACACTCTTGGCATTCTCTCCATGAACTTCCAGAGATAGTCACCTGAAATGGTTGTCACTTCACAGGTGTGCTTGAAGCTCATGGAGAGAATGCCAAGAGTGTGCAAAGCAGTAATCCTAGCAAAGGGTGGCTATTTTGAAGAAACTAGGATGTAAAACAAGTTTTCAGTTATTTCACCTTTTTTTGTTCAGTACATAACTCCACATGTGTTCTTTCATAGTTTTGATGTGACAATCTACAATGTTAATAGTCATGAAAATAAAGAAAACATATTGAATGAAAAGGTGTGTCCAAACTTTTGGCCTGTGTTATATTTTTTATATATATATATATATATATATATATATATATATATATATATATATATATATATGTATACACACATACAAACATACACACACATGGTCTGTGACCAGTTTCTTTGTTCCCCCTGTTTCATTTTATTCCAAAACTGTTTGTATTTTGCCATTTTTCTGACCAATCCCTGCATTCCGTGTTGACACCAGGAGAGTATTTGTGTCAGTGTTGGAAAGAAAGTACATTTCTTGAAAAAGAGAATCATACAATGCTGCTACGTTCTCCTGCGAGAACCCGCCTCCCTCGCTGTATTTTTTTGAAAACTATCCCCAAAAAAGCGGACTTTGGAAGAGACGCTTGTCCCGACGACTTCAGCGGTCCTGTGTTCTGTTGCCCCAAACTTCTGCCGCGTTTGTGGAGGTGGAGGAGGGAGCAACACGCGCAACAATGAATGTTTCCACAAGTTGTGCGCCAAAATGAAGCAGCACCTTACAAGTAGAAAGACAACATGTATAGAAAGAAATATCAGAGACTTTTATGGAGAATTACATTGATGGCATGAGTCTTGTTGTTAGGGTCTGTGTGAGCTGGATGGATGTCAAAACGGTCGCCTTTGATCTCCACTTCCCTTCGAAAGCGCCTACTTTGTTTCTTTTTCTGTAACACTCATTCAGTTTTATTTTTACACAGATCATGATAGTAACTATTTCATTTGCCACCTCCCCCCCGGAAAAGATTTACGAAGAGATGTAATGCATTTTGATAATAAAATAATCATGATGGTATTGTATTTTGAAATGACCATTGTGTTGTCTGAGTGTGTTCATTTCTGTGCTAAAGATGTTCACTCACTAGGCTGTTTATCTTTGGGCCCCTAACCTTTCCATCCGATTCCAATTTCTAGGGCTGACAATTCGATTCAGAAAAAAATTCCTAATTCTACATGATTCTCACAATGTAATATTTTGTATATATTTTTTTTCAAATTAGGTTACAGGTCAGAAAAGCTCCGTCTGGTTGCATGAAGATGGCCTAAAACGGCATTGTAAAAAAAAAAAAAGATGTATAAAAAATGTTTTTTGTGTGTATATTTATTGTATGTATGTTTATACATGTTGGTGTATATACTGTGTGTTTGTGTATATATATATATATATATATGTATGTATATACAAAGATATGTGTGTGTATGTATGTATATATATACAAATATGTATAGGTGTGTATATGTATGTATGTGTATATATATACATATTAGATTAGATTAGATTAAATAGTACTTTATTTATTCCGTCAGGAGAGTTCCTTCAGGAAAATTACAATTTTCAGCACATATATATATATATATATACTATGGGTGTGGGAAAAAATCGATTCAAATTTAAAGCGCGATTCTTAAGTTGTGCGATTCTAAATCGATTAATAGTTAAAACAAATTTACATTAATGCAATCAGTTGATAAAACATTGTCCTTTACAATTATAAAAGCTTTTTACAAAAATCTACTACTCTGTTTGCGTGTCAGCAGACTGGGGTGGATCCTGCTGAAATCCTATGTATTGAATGAATAGAGAATCCTTTTGTATCTGGAAAAAATCGTTTTTGAATCGAGAATCGTATTGAATTAAAAAAAAAATCGATTTTGAATCGAATCGTGACCCCAAGAATCGATATTGAATCGTATCATAGGACACCCAAAGATTCACAGTCCTAATATATATATATGTATATATATATATATATATATATTAGGGGTGTGGAGAAAATCGATTCGATATTGAATCGCGATTCTCACGTTGTGCGATTCAGAATAGATTCTCATTTTTAAAAGATCGATTTTTTTTTTTTATCAATCCAACAAACCACTACACAGCAATACCATAACAATGCAATCCAATACCAAAACTAAACCTGACCCAGCAACACTCAGAACTGCAATAAACAGAGCAACTGAGAGGAGACACAAACATGACACAGAACAAACCAAAAGTAGTGAAACAAAAATGAATATTATCAACAACAGTATCAATATTAGTTATAATTTCAGCATAGCAGTGATTAAAAATTCCTCATTGACACTATTAGACATTTATAAAAATAAAAGAACATCGCATCTCAAAAGCTTGACAACACACTGTGTCCAATATTTTCACAAATATAAAATAAGTCATATTTTTGGTTTGTTTAATAGTTAAAACAAATTTAAATTATTGCAATCGGTTGATAAAACATTGTCCTTTACAATCATAAAAGCTTTTAAAAAAAAATCTACTACTCTGCTAGCATGTCAACAGACTGGAGGAGGCTGATTTCAATACCGGTAATTTGAAATTGCATAAAGGGAAGAAAATTAAGAGCTATTTAGTAGGATTTAAAGTCCAAGCCTACATCACATTCAAATTTTTACCTCATGCCTTTGGTAAGTGCTGGAGTGAGAAGAGGTTTTAGAATGATTAGCGCATGCTTACTTTTACCGCATTCCTTAGGTAAGCCCAGGAGTGAGAAGAGGTTTTAAATTAATTAGCGCCCGGGCGGCAATTCAAGGAAATACGGTATACGTAATGTAATATATTCATATTTATATTACTATAAAGAGAGAAACATATTAGCATTTTTTACTTTTCAATAATGCATTTTCATGATTATTAAATATTTATGAATGTATACTTTTTTGTATGATGTATTTACAGTATATTATGTATTTATTTTGCATGTCCCTACTTAAGGGACACGCTACACCAGTGGTTCTCAAACGGGGGTACTTGAAGGTATGCCAAGACGTACGTGAGATTAAAAAAATATATGTATTTTAAAAAATAGCAACAATTCAAAAATCGTTTGTAAATATATTTATTGAATAATACTTCAACGAAATATGAATGTAAGTTCATAAACTGTGAAAATAAAATGCAACAATGTAATGTTCAGTGTTGACAGCTAGAATTTTTGTGGACATGTTCCATAAATATTGATGTGTTAGTATAGTTTATTATATATATATAATCAACTTTAGTATGCTTAAAGTCTGTTGCTTTAGTTATTAGCTATTGTGCTCAAGTTAGACTTTTTCTAATCCATGCAAGGACAAAACCTCTTGTCTGAGGGGGTGGCCTCAGCCACATATGTTATCTTTGTTTTATTCAGAGTTCTATGGAACTCTGAATAAAAAGAGGGACGCGGGAGCTGAATCTCAATGCGTAGGGCGAGACTGTGACTAAGTGTGCAGCGCCATGCGTTCTCCTCATGAGCTAAATTGAACTCTGTCTCTGCATGGTTCTTGCTTCTTGTCTGATTAATAGATGTTTGTACCTGACAGATGTTAAAAATTTCTTTTTTTGTGAAGAACTGTTTAGAATTAAGTTCATGAATCCAGATGGATCTCTATTACAATCCCCAAAGAGGGCACTTTAAGTTGATGATTACTTCTATGTGCGGAAATCTTTATTTATATTTGAATCACTCGTTTAAACTTTAACAAGTTTTTAGTTATTTTAATATCTTTTTTTCCAAATAGTTCAAGAAAGACCACTACAAATGAGCAATATTTTGCACTGTTATACAATTTAATCAATCAGAAACTAAAGACATATTTTACTTCTTTATCTCTTTTTTTCAACCAAAAATGCTTTGCTCTGATTAGGAGGTACTTGAATTAAAAAAAATGTTCACTGAAAAAAGGTTGAGAACCATTGCGCTACACAATTAAACAGGAAATGGTGGTCACGTGCTTGCGCCAACTTCCTGTTTACCAATTGAAGGATTGTGGATTGCAACATCGCCGCGTTTTTCCCTCCACGCTAGTACATGCCCACTTTACTCCCCGCACGCTCGTCTTATTAATCAGTTGTGTGGCCTCGTCTATGCCGCGTGTCGCCGTGGGAGGATATTTGACACGAAGAGTCATGAGGACTTGACATTGAGAAGACAACCGCAGGCCGTAGAGGATCCCCGGTGTTTCCTGAGTGCAGCTGACCGGCGAGCGATCACTCCGTATCGGCTGTCCGCTGCCGCGTCAGCGCGCAGCTGAAAGTAAAATACTTGTTTTTAACGACTGGACGGATTTAAATGAGCCTAAATAAAGTAGCTGCGACCAGTTAGCAGTACTCGGGAGGTCTCCGTGGCGCCTGCGGGCTGGAGTGCTACTTTTCCGGACAAGGGGAACACCGCCGGTGCCCTGAATTCAGGAAGACCCTCCGGCCCCCTCAAGAGGGTAGCCAGGAAGGGATGGCCTGGTCGGTCTTCCCGCCCCAGCGGACAAGGTGCTGCGGTGTTTGAAGGAGGTCGAGTCCGGTTAGAGTCCACCGCCGCCACCGCAGCGGTTCGAGGCACCATGATGGCCGCCTCTCCCTCCGCGGCCCCCGGCTTGACGGACGCTGGGCTGTCGGCCAGAAAGAGTGAGGACATCGCGGATTTGATAGACGTCTTTTCCAAGGCCCAGTACCGAGCGAAGGAAGTCACTCCTCGGGTGAGTTCACACACGCTCAACCTCAACCTTTTGTCTACAATTCTGATAACAAATCCTGAGTAAATCTGCAATACTCTCATATTTGTTGTCGTGCTCGAATGTCTTGGCAAATATATCATACACCAGGGGTCACCAACGTGGTTCCCGCGCCTGTTGGCCTGTTCTGAAAATAGCTCAAATAGCAGCACTTACCAGTGAACTGCCTCTATTTTTTAAATCAGGGGTCACCAACCTTTTTGAAAACAAGAGCTACTTTTTGGGTACTGATTAATGTGAAGGGCTACCAGTTTGATACACACTTAAATAAATTGCCAGAAATAGCCAATTTGCTCAATTTACCTTAAATAAATAAATCTATATTTATATAAAAAAAACGGGTATTTCTGTCTGTCATTCCGTCGTACATTTTTTATCTTTTTACGGAAGGTTTTTTGTAGAGAATAAATTCTGAAAAAAACACTTAATTGAACGGTTTGAAAGAGGAGAAAACACGGAAAAAATGAAAATAAAATTTTGAAACAGTTTATCTTCAATTTTGACTCTTTAAAATTCAAAATTCAACCGCAAAAAAATAAAAAGAATAAATAACTAGCTAATTCAAATCTTTTTGAAAAAAATAATGTATGGAACATCATTAATCATTTTTCCTGTGTGGCGCAGTGGAAAAGTGGCTGTGCGCAACCCGAGGGTCCCTGGTTCAATCCCCACCTAATACCAACCTCGTCACGTCCGTTTTTGTCCTGAGCAAGACACTTCACCCTTGCTCTGATGGGTGCTGGTTAGGGCCTTGCATGGCAGCTCCCTCCATCACTGTGTGAATGGGTAAATGTGGAAGTAGTGTCAAAGCGCTTTGAGTACATTGAAGGTAGAAAAGCGCTATACAAGTACAACCCATCCTGATTAAGATTATTTTTAGAATTTTGATGACATGTTTCAAATAGGTTAAAATCCAATCTGCATTTTGTTATAATATATAACAAATTGGACCAAGCTATATTTCTAACAAAGACAAATCATTATTTCTTCTAGATTTTCCGGACCAAAAATTTTAAAAGAAATTCAAAAGACTTTGAAATAAGATTTAAATTTGATTCTACATATTTTCTAGATTTGCCAGAATATTTTTTTTTTATTTTAATCATAGTAAGTTTGAAGAAATATTTCACAAATATTCTTCGTCGAAAAAACAGAAGCTAAAATGAAGAATTAAATTAAAATGTATTTATTATTCTTTACAATAAAAAAATAATGCACTTGAACATTGATTTAAATGTTCAGGAAAGAAGAGGAAGGAATTTAAAAGGTAAAACGGTATATGTGTTTAAAAATCCTAAAATCATTTTTAAGGTTGTATTTTTTCTCCAAAATTGTCTTTCTGAAAATTATAAGAAGCAAAGTAAAAAAATAAATGAATTCATTCAAACAAGTGAAGACGTAGTCTTTAAAATATTTTCTTGGATTTTCAAATTCTATTTGAGTTTTGTCTCTCTTAGAATTAAAAATGTCGAGCAACGCGAGACCAGCTTGCTAGTAAATAAATACAATTTAAAAAAATAGAGGCAGCTGACTGGTAAGTTTTGCTATTTGAGCTATTTTTAGAACAGGCCAGCGGGCGACTCATCTGGTCCTTACGGGCGACCTGGTGCCCGCGTGCACCGCGTTGGTGAACATCAGCACTGTAACACAACATAAACACAAAATAACAAATACCCAGAATCCCTTGCATCCCACTCTTCCGGGCTACATTATACACCCCGCTAGCACCAAATCCCCCCAACCCCTCTGTGAGTCGGTTGAGGTGAGCGGAGTAGGAGGGGGCGGTCTTTGGTGCTAATGCAGCCCGGAAGAGTAGGGATGCATGGAATTCTGGGTATTTGTTCTTTTGTGTTTATGTTGTGTTAGTGCCGATGTTCTCCCAAAATGTGTTTGTCATTCTTGTTTGGTGTGGGTTCACAGTGTGCCGCATATTAGCAAGAGTGTTATAGTTGTTTATATTACAACCCTCAGTGTAACCTGTATGGCTGTTGACTAAGTATGCGTTGCAGTCACTTTCGTGTGTCAACAGAGGCTGAACATATAATGACCAGTCGACACGCAGATGGCGACGACATGTTGTAGAGCAGGTTAAAGACATTGCCATCACTGCACACCCTCAGTATTATAGTCCAGGTGAAAATTGGAGAATGTTATCCCCGGATGATTTCTGAGAGAGGCACTAAAATTCGGAAACCTCACGGAATAGTCGTTGGGGTCGGCAATTAGCAGCCTATCCACATCAGAGTGATCAAAGAGCTTCATGTGGCTCCGGAGCCGCGGGTTGCCGACCCCTGTTCTAAACAAACATGATGTTGATCGTGACGACTTTGTCACCATTTTATCTGCTATTTGCACCAAATAATCTGCAAACACTACGCGAGGGGGAAAAAAAGCTCATCAAGTTTCAACGCATCCAATCTTATCAACAACCTAAAATGCCAACATCGCTTCGACTCTGTTATGAAAGCCTACGAAGACGCCTGCTGCTAAAGAAGCTGCACCATTTTTGATTGATCGATGCCATGTTTGTTAACAATACTCTTCTTGGAAGTGTACGACAAGAAGATACATTCGGGTTTATCAGTATGAAATCATTAGGACGATAATGATCGCAATGTTGTTGTGCACCCATAATTACCATGGTTTCATGGATTTAAAAGGAACCTTAATGGTCACATAAATGAGGTTTAAATGACACACTGTTATTCTCACATGACTGTCACATGACAAGCACTCCTAAACTGTTCCTTTGCGTCACTAAGGAACTCAATGTGTTGAAGCAGACAGTGACAGTGGATTCTTTATAACTTCATATTTGAATGTGTATTCTCATGTTACAGTACAACAGTTTGTTTTGGACATTATTTTACTCAGAATCAAATGTTGTCCATTGACACGTACATATGTATAAATGTAATATTTATGATCAGGTCCATATGCTGAGTTGGCAGACCATAGGGTTGTACGGTATATCGGTATCAGTATAGTACTGCGATACCAATTAATCATATTCGGTACACTACCACCTCTAAATGCTACTGGTCGTCGTCACGTCGTGACATTGTTGGTTTTACGAGCAGGGGAGCATATTTGGCAGCGCAAAATCACTGAGTACTTACAAGCAGACACAGTGTGTAAACAGAAAAGGGAGAACGGACGCATTTTGGATTAAGAAACTAAAGATGAAGGTGAAGTCAGGAAGAAGTGCTTTAAGACATGGCTAGCGGCTGAAGTCCATCCGCAGTCTGCAGTGTTTTAGCTACTTCTAAATTACTAATCCTTGTCTCCATGGCGACAAATAAAGGTTCTTACAAGTATTATTATTACTGCAGGACAAGGAATGGCTAAACATGTTTCACTACACACCGTAATTCACCAGTGTCAAAATGTAAACGAACGCCATTGGTGGATCTACACCTAACAAAGTGCAGTAGCGTATCAAGTCGATACTACTATGATTACATCGATATTTTTTAGCATCACAACATATTTTGTTTTTTTTTAATTTTTATTCTGTTTATAAACTCAGGAAATATGTCCTTGGACACATGAGGACTTCGAATATGATTAATGTATGATCCTGTAACGACTTGGTATCAAGTTGGTACCCAAATGTGGTATCAGCCAAAACTAATGTAAAGCATCCAAACAAAAGAAGAAAAAATAATTATTACATTTTAACAGAAGTGTAGATAGAATATGTCAAAAGAAAATGTTAGCAGATATTAACAGTAAATTAACAAGTAGACTAATAATTCATTTTCTGCCACATACTTAATATTGACAAAAAATGACACAATATGTTAATGCATATGTCAGCAGACTAATTAGAATTCTGTATTTGCTTACTTACTACTAAAAGATAAGTTGTCTTGTACGTTCACTGTTTTATTTAAAGACAAACATGCAATAAGAAACATATGTATTGTAAGATTTTTTTGTTAAATTAAAGCCAACAATGACATTTTTTGTGGTCCCCTTTATTTAGAAATGTACCAAAGTATCGACATACTGTACATTTTGGTACCGGTACCAAAATATTGGTATCGGGACAACACTAGTACACCATGAATAAAGCATACATTTCTTTTCAGATGGAGGCCATAGAAAAGCGTTGTTTGGAGTTGTTTGCCAAAGATTACAAGTACAGTGTCATCCACAACACAAACGGAGAAGTTTGTGGTCATTACCCACGACAGATCGTCTTCCTGGAGTACGAGTGCGCCGAACTGGACCGTGACAGGTACCACTTGACCTCCTGTGTGTTGTGATCACCTTCATGTGTAGGATAAGTAGGTCATTCCCTTATCATTTACCTCTTGTTTGTGTTCCTCACTCACTCTTTACACTCGCTTGTACTGCAGAGTGCAAAGGTCAACTTCTTTTCAAGCACATCATCATAACAAGGAGCAATGATTACACATAATCTATGTGTGTGTTTCTACCTGATGTTGTAGCTTTATAAGAGCGTTTGCACCGGTCTCATTGGCTGCTAAAATTGACATGTGCGTAATAGGGATGCAACGATTAGACTTTGACTGTAAGTGCAATCTGAGCAATTATGTGTTGATTCATTCCACACGAGAAAATGTATGAAATCACATATTCCTGAGAGATGTTGATGCAGTGTTTTGGCGCTAGGTATTTTCAGAATGGGGTCCCAGGGACTCCACCAAGTCATAAAAATGGGGTCCCACAGTAGATTTTTGGGGTCCCACTTTTTTGTAAGCGTTTTGAAAACTAATGATAAATGTATGCATTATCCTGTTATAGGGCTGGGCGATATGGCCTTTTTTTAATATCTCGATATTTTTAGGCCATGTCACGATGCACAATATATATCTCGATATTTTGCCTTAGCCTTGAATGAACACTTGATGCATATAATCACAGCAGTATGATGATTCTATGTGTCTACATTAAAACATTGTTGTTCATACTGCATTAATATATGCTCATTTTAAACTTTCATGCAGAGAGGGAAATCACAACTAAGTCAATTTACCAAAACTGTTTATTTATGTCATTTCCCCCCAAAAAAAGTGGAAAATTGTCAGAGACATTTTAAAACAAGCTATGAGTACACTTTTGTGCATGATGTCACTAAGATGACATATCAAAACACAAAATTAAAGGGCACTTTTTTTACAGAACGCCACTACAATAGTTTAAAAGAAATAAAGTGCACTTTTGTGCATGATGTCGCACAAGATATTTCAACAAGTGTCAAATAAAAATTTGCTGCATAATAGGAAATCAAATAGTGTATGTGCTTCGCTATGGGGTAGGTTCCTGCGGACATTATCTCCTTTTGTTGTTGACTATTTTTTTCATGCGGTGTATATCTGGAAATAGTTGCGTCGGCATTTTGTGGGTGTGGCACCGGCCGGAGATGCTGACATGCAGAGTTTCAAGCTCTTTTCATTCTGTAGCGGGTGACTTTTCAAATGATGCTACATTAGCACTGGTGCTACCTGTTGTAGCAACGCTTTTGCCGCATAAATGTTCAACAACTTCCCGCTCGAAGCCAAACCGCGGCCAGACGATGGACCCCGTGCTGTTTTTCTTGGGAATTAATTCTTCCTTCATTTGTTACCAGATTCGCACCTCCTTTCTCTCGTATTACCATCCGCACCGCACCTTTAACATAACATCTAATGTTACCATGTCGCTACCTGTCTGCTCCGCGGGAGCATGTGACGTTGCACACGTGATGTATGTTAGAAGGTGCGCTTGTTTACGTCTTTGTGAGAAGGAGAGACAAGAAATTGTGGGAAACGTCTGTAGCGTAACACCCGCAGCTAAAAGCACGTAAACTCAAATAATAAATATTTAAAAATAAATCAAATATAACTACTCACCACTGACTCTTAGAAAAAATAATGGAAGTTTTCCTAAATTGAATCTTCTTGTTGGGAAAGATTAGTTGAACAAATTGTAAATAAATACATTTTGGTTAACGCTGTGAAATAACTCTTTAACTAATCCATCACTTTAAATGTACTTACTCATGTTCGCTGCATCATCTTTTTGCTTTTGCGCAATTTACCTCTGCTCTAGTATTTGTGAGCCTTGCACATTAATATTTAAGTACTTGTTTATATTTTTAGTTCATTGTTAATATTTATTGTTTACATTGAACAAAGAAAACAGTCTGTCCAAGTTAAAAATACCTGGCCAATAAACCTGATTCTGATTCCATATGTTTGATGTTTTTTGGTCTTTTGTAGGTTTGAGAGTACAGTGCAGATCAGTAAACTGCAAGATTTGGTGAATCGCAGTAAGCTGGCTCGCTGCAGGGGGAGGTTCGTCTGTCCGGTCATTCTCTACAATGGCAAGGTACGACTGCACACTCCTGATGCTTTCTAGGAACTTTGCCAAACCACACACAGGAAGTTAAGATTCCACAGTCATAATGCATAATCGACCATACACATAAATATGGGCACAAAGTGAGGGCAATCTCTCCTCCCCTGGCTCACAACTGGTTCCATTAGAATGTGTTCATGAACGGGAAGTGTAGAGCAATGTTTTTCAACCTTTTTTGAGCCAAGGCACATTTTTTGCCTGGAAAAAATCCAGAGGCACACCACCAGCAGAAATCTTGAAAAAATAAAACTCAGTTGACAGTAAAAAGTGGTTGTCGAAATTGTTGGATATGACTTTAAACCATAACCAAGCATGCATCAATATAGCTCTTGTCTCAAAGTAGGTGTACTGTCACCGCCTGTCACATGACGCCCTGACTTGTTTGGACTTTTTTTTGCTGTTTTACTGTGTGTAGTGTTTTAGTTCTTGTCTTGCGCTCTTATTTTAGTGGCTTCTTCTCTTTTTTTGGTATTTTCCTGCAGCACTTTTCTGTCTTCCTTTGAGCGATGTTTCCCGCATCGACTTTGTTTTAGCAATCAAAATTTTTTTTATTGTTTTTATCCTTCTTTGTGGGGACATTGTTGACTGTCATGTTCAGATGTACATTGTGGATGCTGTCTTTTGCCACAGTAAGTATTTGCTGTCGTCCAGAATTCTGTTTTTGGTTACTTTAAAGCCAGTTCAGATTTAGTTTAGTGTTGCATAGCCTTCCCTAAGCTTCAATGCCTTTTTTAGGGGCACTCACTTTTTGCTTATTTTTGGTTTAAGCATTAGACACCTTTTTACCTTCACGCTGCCTCCCGCTGTTTCCGACATCTACAAAGCAATTAGCTACCGACTGCCACCTACTGATATTGAAGAGTATTACGCGGTTACTCTGCCGAGGTCTGGTCAGCAGCGACACTCAACAACAACACATCATTTGCAAACTATAATTACTGGATTGCAAAAAATATTATTAACCCAAATAGGTGAAAGTAGATAATCTCCCACAGCACGCCAGACTGTGTCTCACGGTGTGCGCAGCGGCACATTGGTTTAAAAACCAATGTGGACTGACGTATTGAACAATCTGTCAGAGAACACAAACTTTTATTGTGTACTTTTAAATGTACACAAGATGCATTCGTTCGTATGGGAAATACACAACTACAAGATATTTTTATCTTTACTATTTGGAGAGCGAGTGTGGAACATTATAAAGAGTTTAGTTGTGTGCTATCGTGGCTACATTGCTGCGAGGGAAGTGGACAGCGCGAGTTGGGGAGGTAGCGTGTGAGTGGGGACGAGTGTATGAATGTAATTAATGTGTGTTTATTATTGTCTGGTTATTGTATGTTTATGTGATGTATATAGTAAATTGTTCAACTATTTAAGCCGTCTCCTCTCACTCTCTCTTAAGACTAGATTTATTGGGTAAATAGTGAATAATTGGAGCATCCCCCAAGGTAAAATACAGTCCTTTACAGGTTCCCGTACATTAACGTTTTTGTTTATAAAATGTGCTTTTCATGATGGTATCCTTACATCACACTCAAATTTATTAGCGCAGACCTAAATTTACCGCATGCCTTTGGTAAGCGCCGGAGTGAGAAGAGGTTTTAAAATAATTAGCACATGCTTACTTTTACCGCATGCCTTTGGTAAGCGCAGGAGTGAGAAGAGGTTTTAAATTAATTAGCTCCCCGGCAGCAATTCAAGGAAATACGGTAAGTCTTTAACATACTAACAGTTATTCAACATGTGTGTAGTTATTTATTTGGCATTACATTTAGTTACATTTACTGCTTTCCATTTATAACTGACCCTTTGATTGCACCTTTCATAGTTGGTCAGCCCTGATATAGAGTATTGTTGCTAACTCGTCTTACATGAAAATATTAGAGGTATGTTGCGACCAACCTTTCCTTCTGTTCGCTGAGAGGTGCAAATGAATTTTTGGAGTTTGAATGACATGCTTGCTGTACAAAAATGCAGAGATCCCGACTTTGTTTTGTATATTTATGAGAACACTCTTTTTGTATTACATAAGGCATTATGGATAATTGCATATATTTAAGCCTAAATTATAGCAGTCAACAAAAATATGGCAATTTGTTCCTTCTTCTCTCCTATTTCCTTCATATTTCCTCCCTGCACAGGCGCATGCCAGTCCTTTTGAATACTTCCTGTATGCATAAGACACACCCCTGCCCATGCCCACACACCCCCACAAACATTGTAACCCAAAACCTTCATTCTGTCTCAGAGAATGTACATCTGTTGATAAGTGCATTCATCTGAAAAGCTAAAGCTGCTGGCAAGAAATAGTTCCACCAGTCTTATTTAGTCGATGAACCTAAAATTATGTACAAATATATGAGACACCAATGTTATGTGTCACATCTACAGAAAGAAAACCAAATTTTCCAATATGTTTGATTGTGTTTTTAGTTCCTGTCTTTTCTCCCTGCAGCATATATGTCGTTCATCTACTCTGGCAGGCTGGGGGGAGCTCTATGGACGCACAGGATATAACTACATATTCTCTGGTAACACACACACGCACACACACATTAATACCACTAATGGGTTCTTCTTTTTTGACACGTAAATATCAACATGATGATAGGTTGTCAATGTAGTGAGTCCCCCCATTTTCTGTTGGTATGATATTGTATGCTTATAATAAGAGATGTATTGATTTATGATGAAAATATGTCAGAACTAGGGCTGCACGATTAATTGAATCAACATCAAGGTTTTAATTAGTCCGGTTGAGGTTTTTTTTTTTTTTCTTGGCTGTTGACCGGCATTTGAGTGACAGACATGTTGGCCAATCAGACTTGTTGAGACTCGTGTTGGTTTATCTCTCATTTCAAACAGGAAGAATGATGTCTTACTTAGTGGAAATAGATGAACTAGTGATCCCTCTTTTCAGTTATTAACAATCTTTGTCTCGGCGTAGACAAAAGCGGTGCCCCGACACACACACAGTACACAGAGAGACCAGTGATAAGAAATGCTGCAAATTAACGCAAATGAAGAGGAAACAGATTATAAAGCCAAATGTCTTGTTGTGGAAATATTACAGCTTTAAATCGGATGGGCGCTAGGAGCCCAACGACACAGACGAATGAGCGAAAATGCCGTCGCGATCATGTGATGGCAATACAGAAAAAGACAACGCCAGACCTCAATTTTCCTTCTGGGAAAAAAAAAACACAATAAGATGTATCTATTCAGGTTACATTTTTGCCTACATAAATTATTCTATTTTTTTATATTCATTTTGATAACAAAGTTAGTTACTTTTCAATGACAGTACAAAGGTAAGCAATTCCATACAGTGGAAAATACAAGTTTTTATAATTTTAAATGTTTACTTTAATTATTTTATATTATGATTACATGAACTTATCATCTCTGTTTAGTTTTAATTAAATATGTATTCAGTTGAAGAGCTTGATCTAGAGACAAAAGCTCCATCTGTCTGCATACAGCCTAATATTTTTGAAAGTCAATTATTGCATATTGTTCTGAAGTTTGGCACCTTGAGTCAAGAAGATGTTGATTGACAGTCTAAAAGTATTCATTATTTTTGCAGTTTAATGCATTTCTTTGTATAAAGTATAAAATCGCTAATCGAACCGCAATTTTGGACAAAAAAATCGCGAATAGGTTTTTTCTTAAAGTTGTGCAGCTCTTGTTTGATCCCCAAAAAAACTGTTACAATTCCAATAAAATTACATTTTGTAACAACATAAATACCATCCAAGGACCAAGTTCATCCATCTGTTACACTCAAATATACAATGTAGGGCTGCATCTATTATTTTAGTAATAGAGAAATCAATTGAAAAATGTTTTCAATTAATCAAGTAATCGAATAAAACACACTTTCTTGCCTCAATGCGATTTTCAGGGAAAATAAGCAAGGATTTTTCAAATTACATTTCTTCTTAAAAATGCACATAATAATTATGTACTTCATATTTTATATATATATATATATATATATATATATATATATATATATATATATATATATATATATATACACTTGTATTTATTCTGTATACTGAATAACTTGTTTTATGTATATTCTGTAGGAGGTAGTGATGATACATGGGCGGAGTCAGAGGAGGTTCCTCAGGATGAGAGCGCCGTCAGGTAAACAAAACAATATACAGTGGAACACGCTTATGTCGACGACCCCTCTATGTGAAACTCACCAAGTCCTGCTCCACCTTGTTATTGTTTGTCTTAAAAAGTACCCGTCGGCATACATGGTCCACCGCTTATGTCGACATAAAATGTGAGAGGCAATGAAAAAATGGTCCATTAATTAGTAAATTTCATCATTATGTCTAAGCAGCAACATAACTACCGGTTCTGTGTAAATATTCAACGTTACAACATGCAAACACTCACTTCCTGTTTAGTGCAAAATAAAAGCATGGCAACTAACAAGTAACATTTATTTTCGATGAAAGATTTTGCACATGTACCATAACTAACTAACTTTATTATCACTGAACTCGAAACATCCAATAATAAGCTTAAAATATGAAAACACAAGGAGAAACATGTCAAGAAATACACTTTAGTATAACTCATTCTCATTATGTCGAGACAAAGTCAGAAGTGAATGTTTTGGTTATGGCAACAACCGTTGACGTCGATGCATATGGTGTGATATGTGTGGACATAGAACACGTTCCACAGTATTATTGTTATTATTCCAGGAAGCTGCTAGTCACACTGATGCACGTCACACACGTCTTTCCTCGTCTTCAGGAACGGGGACTCCCAGCTCTTTGACAAGGTCAGAGGTCACGACATCAAGCTGCTGCGCTACCTGTCAGTTGGCTACATCTGCGACCTCATGGTGGAGAATAAGAAGGTTAAGTTTGGCCTAAAGTAAGAACGAATTCCCACTTGTGTATAATATGTTTGACAGAGTACACAATGTTTGCAACACACACACACACACACACACACACACACACACACACACTCACTCACTCACTCACTCACTCACACAGTACATGGCCAGCTACAGTGCATCCGGAAAGTATTCAGAGTGCTTCACTTTTTCTTTTATTTTGTTACAGCCTTATTCCAGAATGGAATACATTCATTTTTCTCTTGAAAATTCTAATAATAATGTAAAACTTTTTTGTTGAAATGTTTGCATATGTATTATTTATTTTATTTATCTTATCTACAGAGACAAGAAATGAGTAATGAGAAATAAGTGCAGGTGAGAAAAGAAACCCCAAAAAGCCTATGCAAGGTTCTCACTTAAAGCAGTAAATTAACAAACAAAATTAAAACATAGTATATATATAAAAAAATAAGATAACAAATAGTCTACTGTGTGTCTGTGTGTCTGTGTGTGTGTGTGTGCGTGTGCGTGCGTGTGTGTGCGTGCGTGCGTGTGTGTGGAAAAAAAAAAATACTTAAGTATTCACAGCTTTTGTTGATGCACCTTTAGGCAGCAAACACGACACAGGCTTAGCATCTTCGGGCCCTCCCAACAGCTACCCAGGCTCTATCGGGTTAAATGGGAATTGTTATCGCGCAGCCATTTGCCGATCTCTCCAAAGATGTTCAAACGGATTTAGGTCTATGCTGTGGCTGGGCCACTCAAGGACTCTGTAAAGAGTTGTCCTAAAACCGTTATTTTCATATCTTGGCTGTGTACTTAGGGTTGTTGACCTGCTAAAAGATGAACCGTCGCGCCAGTACAAGTTCAAGGGCGCTCTGGAGCAGGTTTTCATCCAGAATGTCTCTATACATTGCTGCATGCATCTTTCCCTTTATCCTGACTAGTCTCCCAGTTCCTGCCGCTGAAAACCGTCCCCACAGCATGATGAGTGGTGCTTGATTTCCTCCAACCATGACATCTGGCATTCACACCAAAGAGTTCAATCAGATAATTTTGGTTCCCATGGTCTGAGAGTCTTTCAGGTGCATTTTGGAAAACTCTTTCAAAGGAATGGCTTTTGTCTGACCACTCTACCATTCAGGCTTGATTTGTGGTTTGCTGTAGAGTTCTTGGTCACTTCCCTGACTTGGGCCCTTCTCCCCTAATCACTCAGTTTGGGCGGTTGGGCAGCTTTGGAAAAAAGAGTTTTGGGTTCTGAGTTGATGTAGAAAGAGTTGCGTGGCTTTCCTAGTAAAAATGGACATACGTATAAATCCAGGAAACTGTACACAAGTACAAATTCAGATGTATTGAAGTGTTCTCACACACAAATCCAAGCACATTTCTTTCATTTGAAACAAGTTCCCTTGTGGATCATTCAAGTTTGTCTAAGTTACACTGCAATCAACCACAGTAGACTTCCTTGTGGCTTGGCACGCCCAGACCACGCCCCCTTATAAATAGGCAAATAATATTTAAAGTAGCCATGTGCAGGAGTTTGCCAGGTCGGACAATCACAAGTCAGCAGTAGGTGCTTCTTTCTTGTGTTTCGAGCAGATGGATAACATCCCTGACAACTGAACAAGGGCTGCAATAAAAAACATGTGTCAGGAAGAAAATGGAAAAAAAAGGACATGTGCGTGGGAAAAACTGACTCGGGGAAGTTAGTGCTGGAGCCCATTTGAAAAGGTAGTCACTACAATGACACCTAAAACTTTAAAAGTGGGCGACTTATTACCCCAATGTAAAATACTTTTTTTAATTTCTAACAAAATGTGTTTATTCTGTAGCCTGATCAAAAATTATTTATATTTTTCATGTCTCTGATAGCCACATCGATTAGTCTGATTTGGCACTTTTTAATGTGAACTGTTACCCAGCATCATGTCTGTTGCTTAAGTATCCACAGCCTGTAGAACTATGCGGTGAGGCAGCGCAAATTTCATCACATCAAACATCAGTCATTTTTATATAATTTTTACAGCAGTCATTTTTACATCATTTTATACATCTCATTTTTGCCGTGAAAGACTGCTTATGGCAGGTTTTTGTGTGTACGCAAGCTTCTTCCATTTACGGATGAAGCAGGCCTCTGCGTTCATTGGGACCTTCCACGCAGCAGATACACAATATTGCGAAAAGTATTTGTCCACCTGCCTTGACCCACATACGAACCTGAAGTGCCATCCCATTCCTAAGCCATAAGGTTCAATATGATGTTGGCCCACCTTTTGCAGCTATTACAGCTTCAACTCCTCTGGGAAGGCTGTCCAAAAGGTTGCGGTGTGTGTTTATAGGAATTTTCGCATTGGTGAGGTCACACACTGATATTGGTCAAGAAGGCCTGGCTCTCAGTCTCCGTTCTTATTCATCCCAAAGGTGTTTGGGTCAGAACTCTGTGCAGGCCAGTCAAGTTTATCCACACCAGACTCTGTCATCCATGTCTTTATGGACCTTGCTTGTGTAGGGGTGCAAGGTCATGTTGGAAGATGAAGGGGCCCGCTCCACACTGTTCCCACAAGGTTGGGAGCATGGACTTGTCCACAAAATGTTTTGGCATCCTGGAGCATTCTAAGTTCCTTTCACTGGAACTAAGGGGCCAAGCCTAACTCCAGAAAATTAAAATTCCACACCATAATTCCTCCTCCCAAAAATTTCACACTCGGCACAATGCATACCGAAATGTAGCGTTCTCCTGTCAACCTCCAAACCCAGACTCATTCATCAGATTGCCAGATGGAAAAGCGTGATTAGAGACTCCAGAGAAAACGTTTCCACTGCTCTAGAGTCCAGTGGTGACATGCTTTACACCACTGCATCCCACGCTTTGCATTGGACTTGGTGATGTATGGCTTAGATGCAGCTGCTCGGCCATGGAAACCCATTCCATGACGCTCTCTGTGTACTGTACGTGGGCTAATTGGAAAGTAACATGAAGTTTGGAGCTCTGTAGCAACTGACTGTGCAGAAAGTCGGCAACCTCTTTGCACTATGCGCTTCAGCATCCGCTGACCCCTCTCAGTTTATGTGGCCTATCACTTTGGAGCTGAGTTGCTGTTGTTCCCAAACTCTTCAGTTTTCTTATAATTAAGCCCACAGTTGACTTTGGAATATTTAGGAGCGAGGAAATTTCCCGGCTGGATTTGTTGCACAGGTGGCATCCTATGACTGTTCCGCGCTGGAAATCACTGAGAGCAGCCCATTCTTTCACAAATGTTTGCAGAAACAGTCTCCATGCCGAAGTGCTTTATTTTATACACCTGTGTGTGATTAGGACACCTGATTCTCATCATTTTGATGGGTGGCCGAATACTTTTGGCAATATGTATGTTTCTGTGTGTCACGGCTGGTTACGCCAGTCCGTGCCTTTATGTTGGGTTTTGTTGGTGTTCTTCTGTGTTTGGTGCTTGTTCCTGTCCTGCGCTCTTATTTGGGTGGCACTTCCTGTTGTGTTGGTGTTTTTCCACAACTACTTCACACATTTCTTCCAGCACTTTTTTCCCTCACATTTTTCTGTTGGTGAGTAAGACTTTAATTTGAGAGTGAGCCACCGTTCTTTGTCGGGACTATGTTTGAAATGGATATTCTTCATGTGGACGCTCTCTCCTCCAGCCGCGAGTTTTTGCTAAATTCAAGCATTCCGTTTGTTTTTTATCGCACCTGTCAGTTTTAGTTATGTTTCTTCAATTTTCTGCATCTTGGGAACACGTCACTAATCGCCGTCATGCGACCCGAGCGTCACACTGTGCCTCGAGACAATCCTGCCTTGGAGGTCAATAGACAATTCTTTATTTTGTGCTTCGTTTGTGCTCTGCCATGCACAGTTAAGTATGGCACCTTGAGTATAGACAGGTGTGTGCCTTTCCAGATCACGTCCTACCAAGATTTACCACAGGTGGACTCCATTTAAGCTGTAAGAACACCTCAAGGATGATCAGTTAAAACAGACAGTTTTGAGCTCCATTGCAAAGGCTGTGAATACTTAGTTTTTCATTTTTAATACATTTGCAAAAGGTTCTAAAACATGTTTACCTTGTCATTATGGGGTATTGTGTGTACAAGTGTAAGGGGAAAAATAATTTATTCCATTTTGAAAAGAGGCTGTAACACAGGGGTTGTCAGGTTCAAACACCAAACTATCTATTAAACAAGACAAAAAGCAAGGAATCAAATGGAGACAGGATTCAATTTAGCTCATGAGGAGAGCGCGTGTGGACCTGCCCCCTGATTACATAGCTGCAGCATTTTCTAAGGAAAGGGGTCATTAACAGCTGCTGCACTGGGTCATAAAAAGTTCAAACAAAAAAGTGCTTGGAGCGGTGTCAGGTTTGCCTCCTCTGCTCGTAGATTTCGGGTCCTTCCTGTGGCAGTCCAATGCACACACCTTTTCTGCAGGCGAGCTGTTTTTCTATTGACCAAGTTGAGAGGATCTACAAGTGTTGTGAATTAGCTTTGACTACAAACACTATGATGCATACATTGGATAACTGTTTCAGATATATATGTTTCTGTATCCGTCTATATTTCAAATAAACCTTTATATATATATATATATATGTATGTAATTTATATGGATTTATTTATGAACGAGACATATTTGTTAACAAGTTAAAGGTGTTTAATGATAACACAAGCATGTTTAACACATATAGATTCCTTTCTTTCATGAAGACAAGAATATAAGTGGTGTATTACCTGATTCTGATGACTTGCACTGATTGGAATCAGACAGTAGTGATGGTGATGTCCACATTTTCAAATGGAGGAGAAAAAAAGTCATCCTTTCTGTCCAACACCACATGAAAGTGGTTGGTTTTGCCCTCTTATTTGTCCAGCTTCCATACTTGTTTTATACACTTTATAAGAAATACCCTTTGAGACACTAGTGATTTAGGGCTATATAAATAACCATTGATTGATTGATTGGCAGCAAACTCTTGATAGCTTGTGCACACCAGCTTTCTGAGAGTCTTATTTTGTTAGCGCAGGCAGGATGAAGCAGCGCTTTTATTGTGAATACAGTAACTGTCTTTCGAGTTTTGACGGGAGGTACGGTTGAAATAAAAAGTGTTTTTCACCTTCCTGTCGGTCATGTTTCTCTTAATAATGATCTGGCATCTCACAAGACCCTCGGGTGCTGTGAATGTCAATCACGTGACGAAAATGACGTCTTGCTGAAGATTGATAAACGCTAATTTTTATGTCTTTTTTTTTTAATGCCTGGCTGGAGATCTACTGACACACCCTCCGCCATCGATTGGTAGCCCGCGACCGATGTAATGGGCACCCATACTGTAACATAAAAAAATATGGGCAAAGTGAAGCACTGTGAATCGTTTCCAGGTGCACTGTATACAGGTGCATACTTGCCTTCTGATGCCAACATGTCACATTTTTATAACTCTTTGGGTTCATTCGCACTGCGGAACATTATGCCCAGACCCCATTATTTGTTAAATCTTATCTTTTTATAGAGATGTTTACTTTACAAAAAAGTGTGAAGTAAAATGTGATCAGACTTGGTCGTTGAAGTGACTCGCCTGCGCACAAAACTCCACGTCACACGCTCACTTTTTCTTACAAGGTTTACGGTGACATTTCCATAACAATTAGTTTTTGGGGATACGACCTAACGTAAGCCGGGGGGCACTCGTATCCTGATGTACCACTCTGCTTTGAACTTTCCAAAAAGTTTCGTTTTTTTACAGAATTCCCTTCTAAAAGCTACCATCTTTTCTAAACCTACAGTTGTGGTCAAAGGTTTACATACACTTGTACAGAACATAATGTCATGGCTGTCTTGAGTTTCCAATAATTTTTACAGCTCTTATTTGTTTGTGATAGAGTGATTGGAGCGCATAATTGTTGGTCACAAAAAACATTCATGAGCTTTGGTTCTTTTATGAAATTTATTATGGGTCTGCTGAAAATGTGAGCAAATCTGCTGGGTCAAAAGTATACAAACAGCAATGTTAATATTTTGTTACATGTCCCTTGGCAAGATTCACTGCAATAAGGCGCTTTTCGTAGCCATCCACAAGCTTCTCGTTGAATTATTGACCTCTCCTCTTGACAAAATTGGTGCAGTTCAGCTAAATTTGTTGGTTTTCTGACATGGACTTGTTTCTTCAGCATTGTCCACATGTTTAAATCAGGCCTTTGGGAAGGCCATTCTAAAACCTTCATTCTAGCCTGATTTAGCCATTCCTTTACCACTTTTGACCTGCGTTTGGGATCATTCTCCTGTTGGAATACCCAACCGCGCCCAAGACCCAACCTCCGGGCTGATGATGTTGTGTTGTCCTGAAGAATTTGGAGGTAATCCCTTTTCATTGTCCCATTTAATCTCTGTAAAGCACCAGTTCTATTGGCAGAAAAACAGGCCCAGAGCATAATACTACCACCACCATGCTTGACAGTAGGAGTGGTATTCCTGGGATTAAAGGCCTCACCTTTTCTTCTTCAAACATATTGCTGGGTATTGTGGCTAAACAGCTACAATTCTGTTTTTTCTGACCACAGAACTTTCCTCCAGAAGATCTTACAGTATCTATGTCCATGTGATGTCAGATGACACAAAAATTGAGCTGTTAGGTCACAAGTGTATGTTAACTTTTGACCACGACTGTATATGAACAATTGCATTGTAATTACACATTTTTTAGGGCAGAATTTATGTTCATTTGACTTGTGTAGTTGTGCTCATGTGTTGTTTCCACAAGTCATCACTGGTAAAAGAAGAACGGCTACAAACAGGATGACTACAGCAATGTTGTTCTTAAAATGAAGTTACAAGAATAAACTTCCGAGTAATCAAGTACAGCGTTCTGTAGAACCAAGTCTGGAATCCTTGATCAGCAAATGTGATATTAACCATAGTTATTGTATATTGATATGAAACTATTTCTCTCCTTTTATGTTGCCACAGTGTGACGTCTTCCGAGAAGGCAGACAAAGCCCAACGCTATGCAGACTTCACTTTGCTCTCTGTGCCTTACCCAGGTAAAATTAGCAGGCAATGTCATTCAGAACTTCCTGTACGCTCTCAAAGGGGAACTGCACTATTAGGGGAATTTTGCCTATCATCCACCATCCTCACTGAGACAAGCACACATATGGTTTTCTTTTTTTATGCATTTTAACTCGTTAATAAACGTTAGCAAAAGTCAGCTAACAATGGAGCCAATGGGAGTCGCTCTATTATGCAAAAGAGGAACTCTAAAAAGGCTGCAAAATGCAAGCATATTGGTACACCAAGAAACACATCCAAGCGCCAGGACAGAAAACTTAAAGCAATGTTTTTTGAAAACAGAAAATGCACAGCAAATCAAATGAAGAACAAATGGGCGGGAACTGGAATCACCGTCTGTGACTGAACTTTATGAAAGCGCCTCAAGGAAATGGGATTTAAACACAGAAAAGCTAAAGGAAAGCCGTTATCAACACCTAAACATAAAATAAAGACTCCAATGGGCAGGGGGGCCACATGGAGAATAATCTACTCCCAAGTGGGCCGCACTGGTAAAATCACGGCACGATAACTTAAAAATAAAGACAACTTCAGATTGTTTTTCTTTGTTTAAAAATAGAACAAGTACACTCTGAAAATGTACAATTCATAATGTTGTTGGGTTTTTTATACTTAAATGTTGCAGTTAATATTTAATTTGTCATTGAAATTCCTTTACTGTTTGAAATCATTATTGCTAATAATGATTGTATATAATTATGATAACAGAAAGTAACACTGCCAAAGACACACACTTGAAAAGTATTTGTCCATCTTAAACATTTATTTATGTTCCAACACATTTACCCCTGCACGTTAAGAACATTTTAATCGTTCAATCAATCAGGCATTTTAGGCCGCGACAATCACCAACAAAGCCCACAAAGTCAGGGAGGAAGTAAATAGGATTGGTTTAGTACGGGGGTCAGCCACCCATAGCTCTTTAGCGCCGCCCTAGTGGCTCCTTGGAGCATTTTCAAAAAAGGTTTGAAAATGGAAAAAGATGGGGGGAAATGTTTTTTTTTGTTTTAGTATGTTTTTTGTTGACATGACACAAATCTTCCCAATTGTTAGAAGTACCTCTGTTTAATATGTTTGTGTGAATGTTTTACTGATGACACTATTTGGTGAACATCGCTTTGTCCTACTAATTTCAGCAGTTCTTGAACTCACCATAGTGTGGACTGTGACCCAAAAGATTGTTTACACGTAAAATCTTCCACTCCTTCTTTGTCTTATTTTTTCCAAACATTTTATACTGTGCGTGAATGCACAAAGGTGCGCTTTGTTGATGTAATTGATTTGTTGGAGTGCTAATCAGGCATATTTGTTCAGTGCATGACTGCAAGCTATCAATGCTAACATTCTATTCAGGCTAGTTGTATGTACATATTGCATCATTATGCCTAATTTTTTGATAGACACTTACATCATGTGTTGCCTTCATTATAACACTTATATACGACTTTTAAAATATTTTTGAAAAGCTATATAGCTAATATAGACACTTACATCATGTGTTGCCTTCAATATGACACTTATATCCGGCTTTTAAAGTCATTTTGATAGTAGGCTAATATAGACACTTACATCATGTGTTGCCTACATTGACCTTGAGTTGAGTGCCCTAGGACTCAAGGTCAACATTTCAAAAACACAGATCACTGCGCAACACTCTATCCACCAGTCAGAAGTGCCTGTCTTCAACATTGATGGCCAGCAGCTCACCATCGTTCCACATTTCACCTACCTCTGATGTGTCCTGTCCCCCACCTGTATTATCGATAGAGACATCCAGGTCCGTGTTGGGTTAGCGTCTGCTGCCTTCGGTAGGCTCAAAACCAGGGTCTTCCTGAACAGAAACCTGACAGTTTCCACCAAAGCAGCTGTTTACAGAGCAGTTTGTCTGTCCACACTGCTAGACGGCTCGGAAGCCTGGACCCCTTACCAAAGGCACGTCAGAATCCTGGAAAGATACCACATCCGCTGCCTGCAACGGATTGTGGGTCTGACCTTGGAGGACAGGGTCCCTCATGTGGATATTTTTGACCGGACCCAAACACCCAGCATCCAAGTGTTCCTTGCGCAAAGACATCTGCGCTGGGTGGGGCATGTGATCCGCATGCCCACCCAGAGACTCCCCCGACCGATCCTCTACGGCCAACTCCAGGAAGGCTGTAGGTCTCCTGGGGGTCAGCGGAAGCGCTACAAGGACCACATAAAAACCCTCCTGAAGCGCTGTGCCATCCCGCCTTCCGCACTGGAAGTCTTCGCTGCTGATCGCCAGACCTGGCGCAACTGCAGTCACGCCGGCATTGCTCATCTCCAGGAGCAGACCACTGAGAGGAAAAAACAACAACGTATACAGCGACATAAGCACGCTCCAGGGGCCCCTCTCTGAAATGAGGACTACATCTGCCCCGCATGTGGCAAACCATGCGGGTCACACATTGGCCTGTACAGCCACATGCAATGGCATATACGAAACCCCCCTCAATAACCCATTACTGGAGCAACATCATCATCGTAATCGATGGACAGCCATAAGCAAGCCTACATTATAACACTTACTGTATATATGGCTTTTCATTTTTTGCGGCTCCAAACAGATTACTTGTTTGTGTTTTTGGTCCAATGTGGGTCTTTCAAGGTTTTGGGTTCCTGACTCCTGGTTTTAGTATAACTTCAGTCCTGTCAATTGTTTTTTTTTTAGTGGAGCTGAGTATTTGTGTTGAATGTTCCTTTGTTGTTGCTTCATAAGCATGTGTTCAATATGTGTTCAGGATGTGAGTTTTTTAAGGACTACAAGGACAGGGACTACACGGCTGAGGGCCTGGTATTCAACTGGAACCAGGTAACCGGTGCACGTGTATTCTACCCGCCTGGTAGCAGTTGGAACACTTTTATGACCAATTATTGTTTGTCCTTGGTAGGACTTTGTGGACGCTCCTTTGACAATCCCGCCATGCTTCACTAAGAACCTAAACATCGACTGGGCTCAGTACCAGGTGACTTGTTTTGGTCTTTTAGCAAGCTAAACATTCATTTCATGTGGCTTAAAGGGGTCATGCTATGAAGAACCAACTTTTTGCTATCCGAAAATTTAAATTCAAACCATGAAGGTGTGGCGGGGATATTATTAAAACCCTTTTGCCTCCTTCTAAACGAGCCATTTGGAGTTTAAGACTTACGTGACATATTTTGCCTTAGTTACGTCAGCGGATATCTCCGTATATCAGGTCTAGGAAATTATTTGGGTCAAATTTACAATAAAAATGTGTCTATTTTTAAGAACACTAATACAAAACCTTACAATGTCTGATTGAATGTTAAAAACGTTATGACAGACCGCCTTGAAAATGGAATGGAATTTGACATTTTTTTACAGACAGACACCCAGAATGTACATGAAAAATAAAAATATGGGATTTACAATACTAACTATGAATGATAAAACACTGAATATTGACAACATATGAACATCACACTCCTCTCCATCCACAAATTTTACAATCAACAAAAAATTGCAACAAATACAGCGAAATATGAAGCGAAGTTTAAAATAAAACCCACCTACAATATGATACATCTGATATATCACTAAGCTTTAGAACTTTGTTGTAAAAATCTCCTTCCACGTCTGTCCCGGACACCTGCATTTCAGGCTGACACTCTGTAGAAACGCTCCCCACCCACACTGCTTGGTGCCTCGTCTGAGCTGCTGTGACTTAGATTACCATAGTAACTAATGAGATTACCGTAGTAAATAATTAAATTACCATAGTAAATAATTACATTACCATGGTAACTAGTATATCATGCAAAAGCGCAGATTCCAACCATTGAAATATTTTGTATAGTAAGACTTATGGTCATTTGAAAACATGACTGCACATTAGGGCTGTGAATCTTTGGGTGTCCCACGATTCGATTCAATCGACCGATCTCCGGTTTAGTTTACTAAATTACAATTTTAAATTTCCTGCAGAGTTTTTTGTTGAAAACGTCGCGGAATGATGACGCGTGCGCGTGACGTCCCGGGTCGCAGGGGACATATTAGCGCAGCACCATTCGCGGCTAAAAGTCGTCTCTTTTCATCGCGCAATTATACAGTATTCTGGACATCTGTGTTGCTGAATCTTTTGCAATTTGTTCAGTTAATAATGGAGAAGTCAAAGTAGAAAGATGGAGGTAGGAAGCTGTCGCCTTTAGCCACACAAACACACGGTGTTTCATTGTTTAAAATTCCCGGAGGTGAAGCTTTACTATGGATCAGAGTGGTCAAGCGAACATGGTTCCCGACCACTTGTCAACCGGCAGGTTTTGGTGAGAAAATTGTGGTAAAAATTCGCCTCTTACCGGAGATCAGCTGAGCTTGCGCCGTCCATGCAGCTGCCGTCGACTTCCCTCAGAGACTGGCGTCAAAACACCCGTGGACACACCCCTCCGACTATCAGGTACTATTTAATCTCAATAAAACACTAGCAACACAATAGAAAGATAAGGGATATCCCAGAATTATCCTAGCAAATGTGTCTAAAAACATCTGAATCCGTCCCAATGCAATCACCTTTTTTATTTATTTTTTTACTTATTATTTTATTTATTTTTTTCTAGTCCTTCGCTATCAATATCATCATCCACGAATCTTTCATCCTCGCTCAAATTAATGGGGAAATTGTCGTTTTCTCGGTCCGAATAGTTCTTGCCGCTGGAGGCTCCCATTATAAACAATGTGAGGACGTGAGGAGCCCTCACCCTCGTGACGTCATCGTCTGCTACTTCCGGTAAAGGCAAGGCTTTTTCATTAGCGACCAAAAGTTGCGAACTTTATCGTAAATGTTCTCTACTAAATCCTTTCAGCAAAAATATGGCAATATTGCGAAATGATCAAGTATGACACATAGAATGGACCTGCTATCCCCGTTTAAATAAGAAAATCTCATTTCAGTAGGCCTGTAATTTGTCCAGGTCTGCCATATATGGTATAAGTTTACCCGTAAAAGCTTTTCGATTTCAATTTTCAATTTTATTCAGTTTTAGTTCAAAGTTGTAGTGTAGTCAATAAGTTCCTTACTTCTCTCTATCCTCGTATTGTGGGGCAGACTGGCTCGCACATGCATCCTCCGCTGTTACCATTTCTAATACAAAGTAGCGTATGATCCTAACTTCATCTGTCAGTAGACTCCATATGTAAGCGCTAAAAACTACAACACAGCTTACAGGGTGGTAGGCTTCGCCTGGAGGGGAGCGTTGGCACGTAAATGGTCTCTATTTATATAGCGCTTTACTTTACCTGCACAATACCCAAAACACTTTACATCACATGTCCCATGCACCCATTCACGCATGCATTCACACACTGATGGTGGACGCTGCCTTGCAAGGCGCTAACCAAGAGGTGCGTGGAGTGTCTTGCCCAAAGCCACATAGGCCGTAACTAAGATGGCGGAACGCGAAATCCTCAAGTTGCTGGCATGGCCACTCTACCATCTGAGCCATGCCACCCACAACTTGAAGAGGTAATCAGAAAGTGGCTTGAAGATGGTCTGTAAAAACATAATCTATGCAAAATATTGACCAAAGAACCACTGTTCCATGTTATGTAATGTATGTATGTAACAAGAAAGTGTTAAAATATAGAAAAAATTCATAATATAACCCCTTTTAAATATGCAAACCCACATCTATAATAGATTTCAACAATCAATGGAAAATTATACTGATGGATGATTAATTAAACGTGTCACTTATTCCTTGTTGAGCTTATTGTGTATTTTTCCCCTGCTTGTGTGTTTTCAGTCATGGGATCTGGTGGAGCAGACACAAAACTACCTGAAGCTGCTGCTGCATATCATCAACAGTGATGGTATGCTTTGTTTTGTCACGCATTTATTTACTGACTATTATGTCCCAGGTATTTGATTCCATATTATTTTTTTCACTCAATCAAACAAAAATATTATTTCAAGGTTTTAAACAAGTCAAATTTGAGACATTTCTAAGATCATTAGGAATAAAATTTAGGACCCATTTCACATCAATAGTGAGGAAGAAAAATACAAAGACATGAAAAAGAAGGACAATTACTTGCAAACTATATGAATGTATTCACTGCTCTTTCACATTCAGCATTCCAATATCTGTATGTTGAATGTTCCAAGTTTTCTTGCAAGAGGTCTCTTGTGCTTTAACCCTGCATTGGTTTGTTCTGGAGCCTCAAATCATTGAACTATTACAAGTTATGCTTCTCTGTAACATCACAGCATATAGGCTGGTTGTACTTGATACATTGTGATGGGGCTGCATCCTTAGAAATCCAAAAGTTTAAAAGCCAGGTTGAAGTTTATGCATTTGTTTTGAACAAAAATAACATTAATACAAGTTGGTATGTACATTAATGTCAAGGTTACAGTTCAGTTCATTTTTAGGTAAGAAAAAGCAAAACATAATGTGGGGGCCACTTTGATAAAATTTGTGACAATAATGAATGTGGCAGTGACATGTTGGCATTTTTTTTCGATAACTTGAGTTGATTTATTTTGGAAAACCTTGTTTCATTGTTTAATGCATCCAGCGGGGCATCACAACAAAATTAGACATAATAATGTGTTCATTCCACGACTGCATATATTGGTATCGGTTGATATCGGTATCGGTCATTAAGAGTTGGACAATATCGAATATCTGCTAAAAAGCCATTATTGGACATCTCTACTATATATGTTCTATATAAAAGGTGGCAATACTAATTAATGTAAGATTAAATAAAACATCTAATTAATAACACATTTCATATTTTCAATAAGTTGCGGTCCAATTAAAAAAAAAAAAGCTGTGGGCCAAAAATGTCCCGTGGACTTCATTTAGGACACCCTTGGTTTACAGTGTGTATTTAAAAAAAAAAATGCAACTTCAACATTAAGGGCCTGCTTTACTAAAGGTTTGCTTGTGCTAAAACATGTGCAAACTTGTTCGCACACGTAAAGCTGATCTACTAAACATGTGCATATCCGATTGCGCCCGTTAAGTGAGCAGAAAAAGGCGTGCAATCCATTTTGCATCTGTGTTTTCATTACTACGCAAAATATATGCTGATCATTGAAATGGCCACAATATTGGGAAGAGAAAATACAAATAAAATGATTCAGCTCGCGCAATGTGATTTATCAACACTCATCACCGTTATTCGAGCACTATTTGGCGTTTTATTTAGCAAGTGTCAGAAGGACGTGCAAACTGACAGTTTCACACATGGCTGCAGGATCTGTGCTTGTGCTGGACAGACGAGAATCCTCTGTCCTATGTGTGTGTGCCAACATACAAGACATAAAAAATGTGACGCACATCGTCTATTCAGCAATTTAAATTTCGAATTTTATTGCTGCTGGATCATTTATGCAATGGGCTGATTAAAATGATTTCAATTGATGCCTTTTGGTGTCTGCTGGCATTTTTTTTGTGGTTTGTTTTTTTAATTTAGGAAAGATATTACTAAAATATATCTGGACAGTTGAACCAGTTTTATTGTAGAGTCTTTCCAGTTGGCGTTTGCGGGATTTCATTAAATGGAGTTCGGGGGTGTATCAGGGTACTGAGTGTGTGAAAGTGATGATTTCGGTTTTGATGGGAGCTAACTGGTCAAGACAGGAGGAGAGTGTGTGATTGTAGAAGTTCACCAGGTCAGAGGGGTTGTCAGTTAACGGGGGTCCGGAGGCCGATATCATGGTGGCGAGGGAGGCTGAAAAAGCAGAAGCGTAAATGGATTTGATATTCCAGAAGGATATTTTGCGTGAGTCGTTGGGAGTTTTTCAGTACACTATACCTGTAATGATACTCAAAGTGCTTTACATTATACATCACATTCACCCATTCACACACATGGTCACACACACTGATGGCCGATCGTGTGCATATGTTTCTGTTCAAGTTGCGATTCAGAAAAGGTGTTACCAATTACAGATTTGTGCCACCAGTTCAACATATAGATAGGAGCATAATAACATGAATGTGCAAAAAATGAACGTCTCCGTGGTGAAAGTGCCACATGCATGCAAAATTGTCATTTAAATAAGGCAGTCTGCACCACTTTTCAATTGCTCATCCAGTGTTAGTAGGTCACACGCAACACGCCCACTCGTAGTACAAGCAATTTTATGTTTAGATTAGATAGTACTTTATTTATTCCTTCAGGAGAGTTCCTTCAGGAAAATTTTAATTTTCAGCACAATCCCATTCAAGATCAGTCAAACATTACAGGGAGACACAACAGGATCGCTGACGGATCTGCCGGCTTCCAGCCCCCCTACAAAAAAGATGAGATACAGCGCGTGGTGTTTGGATTTTTGTAAATCAAACCCTAAGAATTTAAAGGATTTTAATATTTTATGTTTAGAATTGTTCTTTATTATCTAAAAGTACAGCATTAAAACTCCAGCTTGATTAGACATTCTTATCTCTTTTGAACAATGCACGCGCTGCTGTCATTTTACCCGCTTGACTTTGTCCATTTACGTCACCGTTGGCGGGGCATATCCGCAGACCTGCATGAGAGCGGGTGGCAGAGGCGGCGAGCAACTACTAATTGTCCATTTCCAGGCCGAATGCCTTACCTTTTAGTCAGTTTTCGAGTAAACAACTTCCTGGCCCTCAATTGAAATGCACAAAGTGTGGGAAATCAGTACACAGCTGTGCCAAAGCTGGTTGCATACTTGAAAATTTCAACATACCGTATTTTTCGGAGTATAAGTCGCTCCGGAGTATAAATCGCACCTGCCGAAAATGCGTAATAAAGGAAAAAAAACATATATAAGTCGCACTGGAGTATTAGTCGCATTTTTGGGGGAAATTTATTAGATAAAACCCAAAACCAAGAATACACATTTGAAAGGCAATTTAAAATAAATAAAGAATAGTGAACAACAGGCTGAATAAGTGTACGTTATATGACGCATAAATAACCAACTGAGAAGGTGCCTGGTATGTTAACGTAACATATTATGGTAAGAGTCATTCAAATAACTATAACATATAGAACATGCTATATGTTTACCAAACAATCTGTCACTCCTAATCGCTAAATCCCATGAAATCCTAGACGTCTAGTCCCTTACATGAATGAGCTAAATAATATTATTTGATATTTTACGGTAATGTGTTAATTTCACACATAAGTCGCTTCTGAGTACAACTCGCACCCCCGGCTAAACTATGAAAAAAACTGCGACTTATAGTCCGAAAAATATGGTACATTTCTGTACCGAATGACAGTATTTTGGCATCTTTTTCCAGAAAATACAGGTCTCTTCACAATTAAAACTGGCTGTCGTATGGAGTACATTTTTCCATACTTGCAAGTGCCATTAATGTAGTCCTCTGAAATAGACTTTTCCTCTTTTTTTCCACGCTTTTTTACTAGGGACACTCCTATTAAATTAGCAAAATTAACGAAACTTGTTGAAATGCGTAAAAAACACAGAAAAGTCACACACGCTGAAGCACTAAGAAGTGACTACTTGCGTACTCATCTGCACAGCAAGCGACATGGAGGGCTGGGCCTTTCCAAAAAGGCTGCCCCGTGCAGCACAAAATGGCTGCAGGCGGGACACAGAATGGATTCATTTTCAAAATTTGTAAAATCATAAAGTTAGCAAATTGAGGTTCCACTGTACATATTTTACTCCTTTATTTATGTAACACAAGTTAGATTCCTCTCTCATGGGAAAATATGCATTCTACTATTTTGTATGTCTGCACTACCAACAGACCTTAAAATTCGAACTTCCCTACTAAATTTTAAAACTGCCATAAAATCATGGCTCAGCTTAACCTCTACCTGATCTGAACCAAAATTGATCCCAAGCAACTCTTCCAAGCATCAAACAATCAATCAATCAAGGGTTTATTTATATAGCCCTAAATCACGAGTGTCTCAAAGGGCTGCACAAGCCACAATGACAACCTCGGTTCAGATCCCACATCAGGGCAATAAAAAACTCAACCTAATGGGATGACAATGAGAAACCTGGGAGGGGACCGCAGATCTGGGGACCTGACATGTATACTGTGTATATGTACATCATTTATCCATTTTTTATTGTATTTTTTATATACATGTTACAGGTTAAATATATTTTATTACTGAATGTATAAAATGTGATGAATATTTAATGGACCACAATGGAAACAAGCCTTTTGGCTTTTTGTGCCATCCATTTGCCTTTGTAAAGCATTACATGGATTCAATTCATAAAAGATGTCAATAAACTTCTCAATCAATCAGTCAATCAAAAGCGCTAACTTAGACTAATGGCTTTGAAGCTACCCAAAGCGAGTTCCTTTAGGCCAGTGGTTCTCAACCTTTTTTCAGTGATGTACCCCCTGTGAACATTTTTTTAATTCAAGTACCCCCTAATCCGAGCAAAGCATTTTCGGTTGAAAAAAAGAGATAAGAAAGTAAAATACAGCACTATGTCATCAGTTACTGATTTATTAAATTGTATAACAGTGCAAAATATTGCTCATTTGTTGTGGTCTTTCTTGAACTATTTGGAAAAAAAAGATATACAAACAACTAAAAACTTCTACACATAGAAGTAATCATCAACTTAAAGTGCCGTCTTTGGGGATTGTAATAGAGATCCATCTGGATCCATGAACTTAATTCTAAACATTTCTTCACCAAAAATGAAATCTTTAACATCAATATTTATGGAACATTTCCACAAAAAAATCTAGTTGTCAACACCGAATATTGCATTGTCGCATTTCTTTTCACAGTTTATGAACTTACATTCTTATTTTGTTGAAGTATTATTAAATAAATACATTAATAAAGGATTTTTGAATTGTTGCTATTTTTAGAATATTTTTGAAAAATCTCACATACTCCTTGGCATACCTTCAATAACCCCCAGGGGTACGCGTACCCCCATTTGAGAACTATTGCTTTAGGCGACATCATAGATAAATAATTATGATTATTATACAGAAATGTCACTAATACACAACAAAGGAACACTGCTAACAGAGGGATATCAGGATTGAACACGGTGCTCAGTTTGGTCGCCATCGTCCAATAGTGTGCGAGCAAACATGAGTTAAAAAGCTTTAGTTGTTGCCATAGTGGTATCATTTGAAATGTTATTACATACCTGAGACCAAAGCAAGTGAACCACACAGTGAGGAGAGTACACTGTACTGTTGATATCCTTGTAAACATGATCAAGACAGCATGTAATCCAATGTTCAACAAAGACATGGGCAGCCGCATGACTGAATGCATTGACATTTAATACAAATAGGTAGCTGCTAAAAGGTACTTTTGGCGTGCATGGTTGCGTATAAAAAATATTTGCAGGGAGTCACAATGAATAATAACACAATGAAATCATTACATTTGAAATATGAATTTGGATTTAACGTACATATTTTCTTTTTTTACAGATGACAATGGTCTCCTTGTTCACTGCATATCAGGCTGGGATCGAACTCCTCTCTTTGTTTCTCTTCTCAGGCTTTCTCTTTGGGCAGTAAGTTTATATTCCACTATATCAATCAATCAAATTGAATTCATGTACTGTAGCTCTTAATCACGAATGTCTCGACATCCCCTGATCTAAACTCGCATCTGGGCAAGGAAAAACTATTAAAAAAAAAACAAAAAACAGATGGAGAAAAATAAGAACACTTTAAAAGGATCTCAGAAGTAGGGAACCCCTACCAGAGCTGCAATGGATGCCGAGTGGGTGCAGGGCTTTACTCAGTGAAACCCATTATCGACAATCAAATTATATTTAATTCAGTGTTGGTGGCACTGGGATCAAGATGGTTATAGTGTCTTGCTCAAGGACACAACGGCAGTGACTTGGATGGCGGGAAGCTGTAATCGAGCCTGTAACCCTCAAGTTGCTGGCATGGCCGCTTTACCAACTGTTCTATGCAACTCCTAAATGTAAAATTCCATCCATCCTTTTTCTATCGCTTGTCCTTATCCCTGTCCTATCCCAGCTGCACTAGATATTTTAAATTAAATCATTGATAAACTAATTAAGTGGGAGTCCAGTCCATCAAGAAACCAACAGATAGTCATGGGGGCAGTGAGTCGTCTTCCAGTCTCATCTGGTCAGCTTCGCAGAGATGTCTATAGCTTGTCATGGACGAGTGGTCCATCTCGGTTCTCATTTTGGATCAGCTAACACCTCTTCCAGACTGGTACCTCGCCACAAATTAACCATGGCCACCTGCTATGCTCTCCAGGCAGGAGAGAGGATGACAAAGCAGAAAAGCGGCAGATCAACTGGTCCAAAAAGGGGTCTATTTAAAGGCTAGGCCATATAAATGAGTTTTAAGGTGGGACTTGAATGCTTCTACTGATGTAGAATCTCTTAACTATTGCTGGTTGAGTATTCCAGATTACTCGAATAGAAAACGCTCTCGAGCCTGCAGACTTTTTTTGGGCTCTGGAAGTCACTAACAAGCCGATGTTTTCGGAAGATAGATTTCGGGACGAGCCATATGGCCCAATCTAGTCAACAACATAAGATGGTGCTAAACTTTTTGATATTTTGTGCGTTACAAACAAAAAAATCTTAATCGCATCTGAATGGCATAGAAGGTTGGATGTCGCACCATATTTGCGTATAATTACGCCTACCGACAGCATATAGTTGCTCAAGTGTACAGGACCAAGAACCGATCCCTGTGGGATCTTGCAGGTGACCTTCATGTACGCAGAGGTTACATTGTTCTGGGGTACACAGTGTGTCTTTTCAATGAGATAGGACCTAAACTAGGAAAAAGCTCATTCTGACATACACGTACTGTATGTGCTTATTGGCCTAGTGGTTAGAGTGTCCGCCCTGAGATCGGTACGTTGTGAGTTCAAGCCCCGGCCGAGTCATGCCAAAGGCACTCGGCATCAAGGGTTGGAATTGGGGGTTCAATCACCAAAAAATGATTCCCGGGTGCGGCACCGCTGCTGCCCACTGCTCCCCTCACCTCACAGGGGGTGAACAAAGGGATAGGTCAAATGCAAAGGATACATTTTGCTGCACCTAGTGTGTGTGTGTGACTATCATTGGTACTTTAAACTTTAACTAAAACAATGTTGTGGTTAATGGTATCGAGGCCATGCATAGCTATCCATAGTTAGCAACATATCATTTGTCACTTTTGCAAGAGCTGTCTCAGTAGAATTATTTGCTCTGAAACCTGACTTAAAAAGTTAAAAAAGATTGTTAGACGGTAAATGTCCATTTAGTTGCCGTGCAGCCATTTTTTCAAAGATTTTAGTTAAACAGAAGGTGCAGTTAAGAAGAAAGTCAGGGTCGAGGTTAGGTCTTTTAAGCAGAGGAGATATAACCGCTGTTCTAAATGCTGGGAGAACAGTACCAGAGGAGAGTGATAAGTTGATAATATTTAGCATGGATGGTCCTAATAATACAAACAACTCCTTGATAAATTTCTCCAGGAAGTAGGTCGTGTAGACCTGATGTGTGTTTTGTCCTATTAACGAGTCTCAAAATTTTCTCCACCGTTACCGCTTCAAAATGAGAGATTTTTTCGCAGAGCATTTGCCATAATGCATATTTGTATAGAATCCAGTTGGAGCTAGGATGTTGTGTCTTTAATCTTGTTTCTAAAGAGCCCAATATTCCTGGAAAACATGTTCACTAAGTAGTCAGCTGAGTGGTTGGAGCTATTGGTAGAAGGTCCTTATTGTGTTAACAATACTACTGTGTTAGACAAATATTTAGGATCATTTTTATTGAGACGGATGAGATTGGAGTAGTAATATGTTTTAGCTAAGGCAAAGGTGTGTAGGTTATTAAACTATAATTCCAAGTTTGACGGAAAACCTTTAGTTTGGTTGAGAGCTCTGATTTCTCCCGTGAACCAGGAGGTGTGCCTCTTTTTCATTTATCAATAGAGCCCACATAACTGGGGAACTGTGCCATTACCAAGGGCAGTCGGCCTGAGAGAGTTGTGGTTGTCGCAGCGCAAATATTATGGATGCTAAATTATTTTTTATTATCAGAACATTGGCAATGGGTCCTAACTTCAACTTTTATGAGGTAGTGATCAAACATTTCTTTGGCATAGGGCAGTATCATGACTATCGAGGTGGCAACACCCTGGACTAAAACGGGATCCAAGGCGTTACCGTTGCGATGAGTGGGTTCTCGTAATTGTGTAAGACCACAACTGCCTATTATAGTCAGGAGCGCCACGCTTGGAGGGTCTAACAGATTATTCATACGAATATTAAAATCACCCATGATAACAATATTATCTGCATTAGTCACCAAGTCAGAATCAAACTCAGAAGATTTGCTAATAAAGTCAGAATAAAGGCCAGTAGGGTGGTAGATGCTACTATACCATACCACCATCTACTATTCTTCTGTACTGTATTTTCTAGATTCTAAAAGTCTCCTATGTACTCCTATGTTCTTCTCTGCTATATGCTGCCATACCGTACTATTACTGTATATTCTACTTTATTGAACTGCTATACTATATGCTACTTTACTCTATTACTACATTCTACTATAGTGTGTGGCAATATTCCACTATGCTATATGATACTATATTGTATTCTACTATGTCTTTGTAGTCTCATTGAATGATACATTATACTCTCCTTTTAATCAAACTGTTGTCAATAATTAAATGTCATCTTTACAGGATGGTGCTGTGCACGCCAGTCTGGACCCGGCCCAGATCCTCTATTTGACCATTGCTTACGACTGGTTTCTCTTTGGGTAATCAGTAATAGTCACTATATAATTGCACCATACAATTGCACCTTGTACAATTTAGATAAATGTTAAGTTATGGCCCTATTCTCCCAAGTGCTTGAGTAAAAAAAAATCAGAATCTGGCTGCACAGCCTTCTTCTCCTCTGCTTTAGTCTGTCAGTGCTTCATCCAAGATGTGCACTTTGAATGGAGCAACTCTTAAATTTGGGCATTGCGTTTCAAATCTGGCCTTCCTCGTATTCTCCCATCGACCTAAGTAGTGTTGTTCTTGTGCGCCTCTGAGGCTGGAATAAGTCCAGTGCCCCTTGAAGGTGTATTATTATATTGCACTTGAAGTGTTGGATGCAGTGTGCACCACACATAATAAAATTATAAAAGAAACTTGTCAGAAGCTGGAACGCAGCGTGATCCCAAGGATGCAGAGACGGGAGGCAGACTGTGAGGAAAAAATATTATTATTTAAAATAAACAGAAGTCGATAAATTTAAGAAAACTATCTCACGAAAAGATCGGTAAAAAAAAAAAGGCGGCGAGTGCAAAATAGATGCACAAGGCACTGAGCTTATTTTGTCAAGGGAACGACACGTGTACGTCAAGCAAAGCAATGCAGTGCGCGAAGCAATGATCCAACCCTGTCTGAAACAGGAGACTGATCGATAACCGGGTACAGGTGTGTCCTGGTTGCCAATCAGGCAGCATGTGTGGAAGCCTGTGCATGGCACGAGGAAGTGAAACTTCCAAAATAAGGTCACAGGAAAGGAACTGAAATACACACACAGAGAAAAAGAAAACATGAGTCCAAAAACAAACTCTCAGAAACCTATCAAATCTATTTTGAATGAGACACCTGGAAACTTCAATTGAAATGACGATAAAAGGACTATAATGCTACTCTGTATTAACTACCAAAGATCACAATACACACTCTAGTCTTGTGACTGCGACCCCAGTGGAAGGGGACTCCGTGTATAGCTGCCATGTTTGAACATCCTGGTACAAACGTTCAACATAGCGATTTCATCTGGATCTGTGATCATTGAATTATGCGACCATTTAATAGAAGGCGCAAATATAATGTAGCGTCTATTAATTGATTCCATTGAGTTTTTTTTTTGACAGTTTGGCATCCCTTGCAAGCACATGGACACACACAAACCCTCTGTCTCGGCTCCTCTGACGTGTCACGGCCTCACAAATATTCACACTTAACATAACTCTTAACATCACAAATAACAGGGTGGTTATAATAACAAGTAAACAAAGTTTAATCTACAAATTATTATTCACATTCAGCCAGGAAGAAGAAGCTGTTGTATCGTGCATACACGCACTACATGACCATGGCGACACACGTTCACGTGACAAAGCACTGCCTGAATTAATACGACCTTTTCAAATGTAAAGTGTTATCTTTTACACAGATTTCTACGACTCTCACACTTGTTGGAAAAAGTTCGCCTTCCACAATTTTCCTGCAACCAAGGAAAAAAAGGCCTCCACCTCATTAGTAGTGAGCTCGCCTTCATACACGACTTAAGCACATTTGCATGGTTTTCGCGGAGTGGGCGAGTCCGCGGGCTAGATAGGGAGAATGCGAACAACAACAAGGAGCAAAACTTAAGCCGTGCAAATAAAATCACTTAAGCACAAAATGAAGAATAGGGCCCAAGTTGCTTTATACAATATAGATGTTCACATAGCTCTTTATACAATATCGATGTTTACATAGCTATTTATACAATATAGATGTTCATATAGCTCTTTATACAATATAGTAGGGGTGTAGGAAAAATCGATTCGAATTTGAATCGCGATTCTCATGTTGTGCGATTCAGAATCGATTATCATTTTTAAAAAATCTTTTTTTTTTTTTTTTTTATCAATCCAACAAAACAATACACAGCAATACCATAACAATGCAATCCAATTCTAAAACCATACCTGACCCAGCAACACTCAGAACTGCAATAAACAGATCAGTAGAGAGGAGACACAAACACGACACAGAACGAACCAAAAGTAGTGGAACAAAAATGAATATTATCACTATGAGTTATAATTTCAGCATAGCAGTGATCAAAAATCCCTCATTGACATTATCATTAGACATTTCTAAAAATTTTAAAAAAAAGAACAATAGTGTCACAGTGGCTTACACTTGCATCGCATCTCATAAGTTTGACAACACACTTTGTCTAATATTTTCACAAAGATAAAATATTTTTGGTTTGTTTAATAGTTAAAACAAATTTACATTATTACAATCAGTTGATAAAACATTGTCCTTTACAATTATAAAAGGTTTTTACAAAAATCTACTACTCTGCTTGCATGTCAGCAGACTGGGGTAGATCCTGCTAAAATCCTATGAATTGAATGAATAGAGAATCCTTTTAAATCGGGAAAAAATCGTTTTTGAATCGAGAATTGTGTTGAATTGAAAAAAAAAATCGATTTTGAATCGAATCG
Source organism: Nerophis ophidion (assembly GCF_033978795.1). NCBI lineage: Eukaryota > Metazoa > Chordata > Actinopteri > Syngnathiformes > Syngnathidae > Nerophis > Nerophis ophidion. The sequence goes on from NC_084612.1 coordinate 59,501,423, forward strand.
TGACCCCAAGAATCGATATTGAATCGAATTGTGGGACACCCAAAGATTCACAGCCCTACAATGTAGATATTCATATATCTCTTAATGTATTATACATGTTCACAAAGTTCTTCTTTTCAAATACATGGACCTTGTTACAAATGCAACGTCCATGTTGTTTCACTTCCTCCTAACAATGTTCCATCATTCTGTTTCTATTTGCAGTCACATGCTGCCAGACCGACTCTCCAAGGGGGAGGAGGTACACTCGCTTTTCTTCTGTCATTCTCTGTTTTTGTATGACCATAATAATGATGGACTGAGTGTAAGGAGGTCAGCTTACAAATGGGATCAAATACTTATTCGACATACTTTATATCTTTCACTTAAAAAAAGGCGGGGTGGAGACTTTCCAAAATGCGGCCTTAGGGGCTAAAACATACAAAACATGAAATTGTATTAAAGTTATTTGAAGGCTGTATTAACACATTTTGTTGTTCAGAACATTTAAAAAAACAAATGTCTTTTTTCCTAAACCATTTGAAAACAATGTAAATCATTGTTTCATTCTCAGTTTGTTGGCAAGAATACAAGAATTACTTATACATTTTTAACAGAAAGGTTGTGGTTCGTAATGAAAAAGGCCACTCAATGCTACTAATGAACCTAAATGTTTGTCATTTCATTTGGTGTTCCTCCCTTTGACCAAAGTATTCTTTCTCCTTCAGATTTTCTTTTTCTGCTTCAATTTTTTGAAGCACATTGTCTCAGAGAAATTCTCTGCTGTTCGAAAACAGAGGTGGGTTCTATGTTTATGCATGCCATCCTGATGTCGAGCTGCCGTTTTCATCGTGCTCCTTGTTTGCAGAAGGAAGAACTCTCACTTGAAGGAGAGCGACTTCACCCTAGAGGACCTCTGCCAGTTAAGTAAGTCACATCAAGTTAATCACCACTTGGACAAAGACATGCACGTGAACAGCGTTAACAATTACGTCGCAATCGCCCTGCCACAGATTGATTGAAACTTTTATTAGATACTATATTAGATACATTTTACAAACTAGTTTCACTTTAGAAAGACCTAAATTTGTCGTTAAATGAATGTGATGATGTCACAAGCCTACTTTAAAGCAACAACAAAGCAAAGGAGACTGGACTACTTACACACACTTGTCACACTTTCAGTGGCAAACAACTAACAAAACACTTCAAATAAATGGCTGCACCAAATCAAAAGCTGCACCAGGTGCAGATAGTTCAGTCCTGATCAGTCCTGCATGCCTCGAATTTTAACTTTTTAATTAAGGCAAGTGTTACCTTAAAGAAGGGCTTGTATTTTAGGACACCAAGGCAAACATTTGGAGGCAGGGGCTCCAAAGCATGCTTTTATCTGTATTTTTACATTTTGATAGAAGGAGGTATTTGTTTAAAATATATTTTTTAAAGTTATGTACATTTATAGAGTTTGAGCAGATGTGATATAGGAATTTACCATACACAATAACACATTAACAAAATGCTCTGTCACGTGAATGGTTTTTGAAGTAATACCCTTGTGACATGAAAAAAACACAAGTACTGTATAAAACCCTTGTGTTTACTTTTTAAAATTAAAATAAAAAACAAAGCAGTTGGGCTAATGAAGATGAAGTCTAATAAACAAGCGTTGTTCTTCTCTTGGTTAAGTGCAACAGTTTGGCCAACAAAAATAAAGAGGAGCAACATCTCTCACATCGAATACGCAATCTTCACAGCCTGCATTCAATTCGATGAGACGACAAAACATTTTAGCCAGTATTGATGTTTTTTGAACACTGATACAGTTTGCAGTTAAATAAAGGAGTGAACATCTCACATAGGTTGATTGGCAACACTAAATGGGCCTTAGTGTGTGAATGTGAGTGTGAATGTTGTTATCTGTGTTGGCCCTGTAATGAGTGAGGTGGCGACTTGTCCAGGGTGTACCCCAACTTCCGGCCGAATGCAGCTGAGATAGGCTCCAGCACCACCCGTGACCCCAAAAGAGACAAAGGCTACAAAATGGATGCATGGATAAACAAAGTAAAGACTTTATAATCAAGTTGTGACAAAATTAACAACACATCGTCTGCTGCAAAACTTTAAATAGTTTTCTTCTTCGCTGTATACTTTTAGTGTGGGGACAAGTGTTTCCAATATTGTCCACACCTGTCTCCATCCAAACACAGCAGTGCGCTCTTAAACGCACGGCGGGAAGCGAGGGAAAATAACGTTAAACCAAGAGCTTGGCTCCGTTTACTCCGAGGGGAAATCTCCGCAGCAAAGTCTGTGTCGCTTGTCCGCCATAATTATCAAGCCAAACAACGCTAGTGCGCATGCGCCTGACTTTGTGTTGCCTAAAATGCATTAATAAATGACGTTTTTTCTTTCGGTAATTACAAAACTAGGCGGTGTTACTAACCATCTGGAATTTTATCGCTAATTATCATTACACTATTTACTGTTACATCCCTTGTCCATTAACAAGTAAAAAGTCAAGGGCGGTCACGGCATGTTCTTGCCGCAGATGTTGGTCAATTTTTTAGGGCTCACTGCAAATGACGAGGGCGGTCTCGGCTTTTTTCGCAGTTGCCGTGGTTAAATTCAAGCCCTGGTCCTGAGACAGAGAGAGTAGAGGAAATATTAGGAAAAGTGAGGAAAGAATAGAAGGGTGAGAGAGGTAGAGAAAAGACTAAAGACTTATGATCCTTTCAATCTGACCTGTATGCTGTGTTCTTCTTGGTGAAAGTGCACCATAAATGTATCATTTTCACACACAGTGCTGAACGTTTGTCACACACGTGCGCTCTCCCAGTGCTTTTGTAGTTATTTATGTGTTTATTATTACTTGGCTGTTATGCCTGTCTACAAAGCATATGTAGTACCCAATCAAACACTGTATATGTGTGTGATTGGGTAATACATATGTACACATGTATTGGTAAAAAAAAATCAAGATGGTCGACAAATTCAAAATTGCGCAAACCTGCGTATAGTGGCCATCTGTCTGTAGTCGCCACTTTGCTGTTTCCCTTGAATGTTGGCTATAGACAGCCTAGACCAGGCATTGGCAATTATTTTGCCCCGGGGCCAAATTTAGAGAAAAAAATGTGTCTGGGGGCCGGTATATCTACTATTGCTAAAAATGTTTTGACAGACCACCTTAAAAAACGTAATGGAATTTATTTATTTATTTTTACTGAATGAGACACTCAGAATGTACATAAAAATAAAGAATGTGGGATCTACTATATTAAATATGAACGATAAAAAACTGAATATTTACAACATATGAACGTCACACTCCTTCTCGATCGACATATTTTACAATCATCATCATCATTTATTTTTATTCCCTTCATGAAAATGCATATATACAAGCCACGTACAGTTGACACTTTCATAGTTTTTTTTGTTTCTTATACATTTCCATGATCAGAAAGGAGCAGATGGAAGAATGCTATTTCTATATTTATCTGCCCACTTTTTAACAGAAATTATTTTAAATGACTTTATAACTGTTCCCTCCACCAACACCCGAACTCCAACATACTTTTTAATTTTCGTTCAAGCATTTTCACAATGACACATCCAATCTAAATAAAAATTCAGTTTGATATAATTCCAGTTTTCTCTTTTTGTAACTCTTTTTTAAATTCAAAGATATTCTTACCACTTTTTTTAAAGGCCTACTGAAATGAGATGTTATAATTTAAACGGGGATAGCAGGTCCATTCTATGTGTCATACTTGATCATTTCGCGATATTGCCATATTTTTGCTGAAAGGATTTAGTAGAGAACATCCAAGATAAAGTTCGCAACTGGAGAAAAGCCCTGCCTCTAACGGAAGTCGCAGACGATGACGTCACATGTTGAGGGCTCCTCATATATTCACATTGATTTTAATGGGAGCCTCCAACAAAAACAGCTATTCAGACCGAGAAAACGACAAGATTCGTGTTTGAGGATATTGATAGTGACGGACTAGGAAAAAAAAAAACCCGCAATCGCATTGCATTGAGACGGATTCATATGTTTTTAGAGACATTTACTAGGATAATTCTGGGAAATCCATTATCTTTCTATTGTGTTGCTAGTGTTTTAGTGAGTTTAACTGTACCTGATAGTCGGAAGTGTACGTCCACGGCCGGGTGTTGACACGCAGTCTCTCAGGGAAGTCAACGGCAGCTGTATGGACGGCACATGCTCAGCTGATATCCGGTAATAGGCGACTTTTTAACCACAATTTTCTCACCGACACCTGCTGGTTGACATGTAGTCGGGATCCATGTCCGCTGTGATCCATATTAAAGTTTCACCTCCGTGAATTTTAAACGAAGAATCACCATGTGTTTGTGTGGCTAAAGGCTAAAGCTTCCCAACTCCGTCTTTCTACTTTGACGTCTCCAATATTAATTGAACAAATTGAAAAAGATTCAGCAACACAGATGTCCAAAATACTGTGTAAATATGCCGTTAAAGCAGACGACTTTTAGCTGTGTGTGTATGCAGCGCTCATATTTATAACAGCCCGTGACGTCACGTGTACACGTCATCATTACGCGACGTTTTCAAGAAAAAAGTCCCAAGAAATTTAAAATAGCTATTTAGTAAACTAAAAAGGCCGTATTGGCATGTGTTGCAATGTTAATATTTCATCATTGATATATAAACTATCAGACTGCGTAGTAGTGGGTTTCAGTAGGCCTTAAAGGCCTGCTGACGACTTTCAGTAGGCCTTTAAGTCTTTCGTTAGAGAATTCCATGCTTTCACACCAGCACCAGACAAGTACATTTGTTTCTAACAATCAAACGAAACACAAAAAAAATGCAACAAACACAGCGTCTGTCCCTGACACTCTCATTTCAGGTTGACACTCTGTGGAAATGCTCCCCAAACACATTGCTTGGTGCCTCGTCTGAGCTGCTGTGACTTAGATTACCATAGTAACTGAATATATTACCATAGTAACTAGATAATTACCATAGTAACTAGTATATCATGCAAAAGCGCATATTCCAACCATTGAAGTACTTTGTATAGTTCAAGACTAACGGTCATTAGAAAACATCATTGAACATCATAATGGCAGCAAGAGTTTCCATCTTAAAAATCTAAAAAATAAATATTTGAGAATCTCGCGGGCCAGATTGAAAAGCTTAACATGCCCCCGGACCTTAATTTGCCCAGGTCTGATTTAGACTATATATGTAAGTAAACACTAACAAACATGATGCTTGTTGTTTTATTAATCCGAGTCGTGTTTACCTCAGCAAAGACTACTATGCCTGCTCTGCACCAGCACATTCAGTAAATACATGCATACACGATAAGATTACATAGTTTTGGTACACAAACATTAGACATTTACCAAAAATAATTACAAACGAACAATTCATTATACAAAAAGACATGTTGCTTTTGTATTTGGCTGTGTTGTATGATGTTTATTCATCAATAGGCTGAGTGTAATTAGTCTATCATTTATAGCAACTTAAAAACCACATCTTAAACTCTGTGTATTCTCTTAGTAGTATTTCTTACCCGTTTCCATTGTGGCTTGAAATAGCTGTTCTAGTTTTTAAAACTTGACTTTTCATTTCTTGATGTGTTGTTCCAGAGTCGAGGGATCGTGGTAGTGTGACCAGTCTGAGCAGTGAGTTTTCCCTAATCACTGAGGAGGCAGGTGTAGCTTCCAGTTTCACCAGCGACACTGTGGACCTCTTCACCAGCCAGCCTCCACTGTCCACTTGGTCGGTACCCCACACTCGTATTAGATCTTCTATGGCATCTTATGCCAAATGTTTGACTCCTTAGGAAAAAAGGCACCACTTCCTCTCCTCAAATGGTCGTGTGGGCCAAACCAAACCCTCTGGATGAACCGCTCCCAAACCCCCTCAGTGAGGCCAGGTCTTCCAGCTCCTCCTCCTCCAACCATTCGGAACATGCCGTCACACGCACTGGCAGCAGCCCGTTGGCTGTCCCTGGCCGAAGGTGAGTAGAACCAAAATAATCTGGTAAAATTGCACTGTGACAAGGACTGTGACAAGAATGTTTTCAAAGCCAACATGCACACAAGTGTGGTCATATATTAAAAAAAAAATACTGAAAAAAAATGGAGTGGATTTATACTCTTTTAAGAGAAATAGTGTTGTAAAGAGTAGGGATTCTTAAACTGCGGTACGCGGGCCTCCATCTAGTTGCACGCCAAATAATCATTTTGATAAATATTCAAACAGTGTTACTGTTTAAACTGTGTGCAATGTTACAGTGGTCACAATATTAAATATGCTTGTTAAATAGAACCTCTGTCTTGTTTTTAATGATTATCAATCAATCAATGTTTACTTATACAGCCCTAAATCACAAGTGTCTCAAAGGGCTGCACAAGCCACAATGACATCCTCGGTTCAAATCCCACATCAGGTCAAGAAAAAACTCAACCCACTGGGAGGAAAATAAGAAACATTGGAGGGAACCACAGATGTGGGGACCGTCCTCCTGGGCGACCGGTGCAATAGACGTCAAGAGGATCTAGCATAATTGTCAGAGTCCAGTCCATAGTGGATCTAACATAATTGTGTGAGAATCCAGTCCATAGTGGAGCTAACATAATAGTGTGAGGGTCCAGTCCATAATGGATCTAACATAATAGTGTGAAAGTCCAGTCCATAGTGGATATAACATAATAGTGTGAGAGTCCAGTCCATTGTGGATCTAACATAATAGTGTGAGAGTCCAGTCCATAGTGGTTCTAACATAATAGTGTGAGAGTCCAGTCCATAGTGGATCTAACATAATAGTGTGAGAGTCCAGTCCATATTGGGGCCAGCAGAAGATCATCTTGAGTGCAGACAAGTCAGCAGCGCAGAGACGTCCCCAACTGATGCACAGATGAGTGGTCAACCCTGGGTCCCGACTTTGGGCAGCTACCGCATTATCTGTGGTCACGAAGAGAGGGGGGCAGAGCAGAAAAGAAACGACAGATCAACAGGTCTAAATGGGGGGTCTATTTAAAGGCTAGAGCAGGGGTAGGGAACCTATGGCTCTAAAGCCAGATGGGGCTCTTTTGATGACTGCACCTGGCTCTCAGATACATCTTAGCTGACATTACTTAACAGGATAAGTAATGAATAACTCCACTGGTAATCACAGTGTCAAAAATAACGTTCAAAATATAAAACATTCTCATGCATTTTAATCCATCCATCCGGTTTCTACCGCACCTGTTCAGGAAGTCGCATTAATGGTAAGAAGTATTTTATTTATTGTTGGTTAGCTTCAGAATAACAATGTTATTAAAAAGAATAAGAGACTTATTACACTCTAAAAATGTTGGTCTTACTTAAAAATGCACACATTTAGTTGTATTCAGTCTTTCAAAAAAAATATTATATGGCTCTCACGGAAATACTTTTTAAAATATTTGGCTTGTATGGCTCTCTCAGCGGGGCTTCACGGTGGCAGAGGCGTTAGTGTATCTGCCTCACAATACAAAGGTCCTGAGTAGTCAAGGTTCAATCCCGGGCTCAGGATCTTTCTGTGTGGAGTTTGCATGTCCTCCCCGTGAATGCGTGGGTTCCCTCCGGGTACTCTGGCTTCCTCCCACTTCCAAAGACATGCACCTGGGGATAGGGTGATTGGCAACCCTAAATTGGCCCTAGTGTGTGAATGTGAGTGTGAATATTGTCTGTCTGTCTGTGTTGGCACTGCGATGAAGTGGCGACTTGTCCAGGGTGTACCCCGCCTTCCGCCCGATTGTAGCTGAGATAGGCACCAGCGCCCCCCGCAACACCAAAGGGAATAAGCGGTAGAAAATGGATGGATGGATGGATGGATGGGCTCTCTCAGCCAAAAAGGTTCCCGACCCCTGGGCTCAAGTATACAAATGAGTTTTAAGATGGGACTTAAATGTTTCTACTGAGGTAGCATCTCTGTTACCGGGAGGCATGCCAGAGTGCTGGAGCCCGAATAGAAAACGCTCTATAGCCCGCAGACTTTTTTTTTTATTTCTAAGTTAGAATACTAGAATATAAGTTTTAGAATACCTAGGCTTACTATTCTACTGTATTTTAATGTCGGTCATTAAGGTTGTACTTGGAGAGAGAATTATTCTTTGAGGTAGTATTTGGTGAAAAAAGTTTGAGAACCACTGATTTGAACTATTCATCTTCACCGATTTCGGCTATTCAAGTTACGTCCTTCTACACTCACAGTGTTTTAAAGTAGAAAATATGTCTTTACAGCTGGAGGGGTCCACCTATTACACTTTAATCTGTGAAAAACAATGTTGGGCTTACTTTTGAACATTGCTAGGTCTTGTATTTGATTTGACAATCGCAAGTTCAGTTTTTGCAGTTGATTTCTTAGTGCAAATATGTGACTGTCCTCTACCGTTCATGTCTGCAGTTTTAATGGTGTGAAGTTCATATTTTGTCTCATTGTTTAGTTAGATTTCTTGCTCAGCAATCTTTGGTTTCCATCATTATTTAGCACTATCGAGATACAGTATGGCGATGCTATTGAATATGCAGCCTACGAGAGATTTATTATTCTGGTTTATTAATACCATCTCTGGGTTGGGGAGGTGTCCCGATCCCAAGTAGAGGAGTTCAAGTACCTCGGAATCTTGTTCACGAGTGAGGGAAGAGTGGATCGTGAGGTCGACAGGCGGATCGGGGCGGCATCTTCAGTAATGCGGACGCTGTATCGATCCGTTGTGGTGAAGAAGTAGCTGAGCCGGAAGGCAAAGCTCTCAATTTACCGGTCGAGCTATGTTCCCATCGTCACCTAAGATCATGAGTTTTGGGTTATGTCCGAAAGGACAAGATCACGGGTACAAGCAGTCGAAATGAGCTTCCTCCGCCAGGTGGCGGGGGTCTCCCTTAGAGATATAGGTGAGGAGCTCAAACTAAAGCCGCTGCTCCTCCAGATCGAGAGAAGCCAGATGAGGTGGTTCAGGCATCTGGTTAGGATGCCACCCGAACGCCTTCCTAGGGAGGTATTTCGGGCACGTCCGACCGTTAAGAGGCCACGGGGAAGACCCAGGACACGTTGGGAAGACTATGTCTCCCAGCTGGCCTGGGAAGGCCTCGGGATCCCCCGGGAGGAGCTGGACGAAATGGCTGGGGAAAGGAGAGTCTGGGAAGAAGATGGATGGTCTATTAATACTATTAAGGATGCATTAGCGTAACATAGCCCATTCCGTGTGAGTTTCCTAAATTAAAGGTGTAATATGGAAGTTTTGAAGAATAAAAGTATATCATAAGCATGCTTTTACAGTTTAAGTTCATGCAGACATTGAAAATGTAAACGCTGAAAACCCGATTGGGTTTCTCACTTGGCTCCACCCGATGTGTGACAGGCTTAAAAACGGAGAGCTGCATCTTTTTCTCTGCTTAAATCGACACGTTAAAGCCAAAATACCAATCACAGATGGAAGTGCTTTCTGCCCTGTCCTACTGCAGGTTAGCATCAGACTACGCTCGCTCTGGGTCTTCTCTGTCGACAGAGTACGGCAGTTGGCAGATAGTATCAGGTTGCGGCAGCATCCATGATCATCCTCCTTTGCCGCCACCTCTGGCCTGCGCATCCTCCACCTCGTCTGCCGTGGCTGCTCCCTATGACTCCCCCCTGCCTTTCAGCTTCCAGGAGGAGGGTCCCAATGGGCGCATGTGAGTACAGCTGCTTCCTCTGATAGAGGCGTGCTCAAACACTGCTCTTGTTCAATTTTAATTATTTATTTTTCATTTACCCTATTTTCCGGACTATAAAGTGCAGTTAAAATATTTTTTAAGGGTATTTTATTTGAACTGAGCAATATTATCTGCCAATAGAACAAGATCTCGTATGTGAAGTAAATTGAATTATATTTATATAGCGCTTTTCTCTAATGCCTCTAAGAGCTTTACATTGTGAAACCCAATATCTAAGTTACATTTAAACCAGTGTGGGTGGAACTGGGAGCAGGTGGGTAAAGTGTCTTGCCCAAGGACACAACGGGGATCGAACCTGGAACTCTTAAGTTGTTGGCACAGCCACTCTACCAACCGAGCTATATCGCCCCAACATTAAAAAATATATATATATATGTGTGTGTGTATATATATATATATATATATATATGTGTGTGTGTATATATAAATATATCTGTATATATATATGTGTGTGTGTATATTTATATGTATATATATGTATATGTATAAATGAATATGTATATATGTGTGTGTATATATGTATATATGTATGTATATATATATATATATATATATATGGATATGTATATGTATATATATATATATATATATATATATATGGATATGTATATGTATACATATATATATATATACATATATACAGTATATATAAGTATGTGAAGTAAAAGAACAACAATAAGACGGAAGAACGTTAATTTCTCTTTTAAACCTCTGTTTTGCTTTTTATGTTGTTCATTCACATTTTATCATTCATTTTAGACTTTTTCAGTGGTTTGCATCTTGGTGTTTGCCAACAAAACCTCTTTATTCCTAACCACAGGCATTGCTTCCCCTCCGAGCGTCAGGCCCGTCTAGAAGCGGTACGGGAAACCTTCCTGGCGGCCTACAGCTCCACGGTAGGTCTGAAGTCCGTGGTGTCCAGCCCCTCCGCCGCAATCTCAGGCCTCCTCGAGCAGTTCGCCCGTGGCGTCGGCCTTCGAAGCACCAACGCCATCGTCTGACCGCCTTTTCTCGGAAGCGACTGTGGGCGACAGTAAAGTGCCAAACATCCCTCATACAGGAAGTTCTTCTCCTCTTAAAATCACCCTTTTCTTATGTCACTTTTTCATCAGTCCATCTACAAGTTGAACCTGGTCCAGACCCTATCGTGGAGTCTGGTTCCACCTGGTTCCAATCACCTTTGTGTTTACCCCATTGGATGGTGGCTCTATGGGGGCGGGGCTTTTTTTCTTTAGGCACCTAACTTTTCAATCCCATTTCTGGGGTGACGATTGTATTCAGATTGATTCTCGATTCAAATCGATTCTCGCAACGTATTTTTTGGTAGAATATATACAGTACAGGTCAAAAGTTTAGACACACCCTCTCCTCATTCTTCCTTATTTTCATGACATTGTAGATTGTCACATCAAAACTGTGAATGAACACGTGGAGTTATGTACTTAACAGAAAAAAGGTGAAATAACTGAAAACATGTTTTATGTTCTAGTTTCTTCAAAATAGCCAACCTTTGTTCCGATTACTGCTTTGCACACTCTTGGCATTTTCTCCATGAGCTTTAAGAGATCGCCACCTGAAATTGTTTTCACTTCACAGGTGTGCTTGAAGCTCATGGAGGGAATGCCAAAAGTGTGCAAAGCAGTAATCGGAACAAAGGTTGGCTATTTTGAAGACACCGGAATATAAAACATGTCTTCAGTTATTTCACCTTTTCTTTGTTAAGTGCATAACTCCACATGTGTTTTATATTCTAGTTTCTTCAAAATAGTCACCTGTTGCACCGATTACTTTTTAGCACACTCTTGGCATTCTCTCCATGAGCTTCAAGAGGCAATTACCTAAAATGGTTGTCACTTCACAGGTGTGCTTGAAGCTCATGGAGTGAATGCCAAGAATGTGCAAAGCAGTAATCGGAGCAAAGGGTGGCTATTTTGAAGAAACTACAATATGAAACATGTTTTCAGTTATTTCAACATTTGTTCGGTGCATAACTCCACGTGTGTTCATTCATGGTTTTGATGTGACAATCTACAATGTAAATAGTCATGAAAATAAAGAAAAGATATTGAATGAGGTGTGGCCTGTACTATACATACATACATACATACATACATACATACATATATATATATATATATATATATATATATATATATATATATATATATATATATGTGTATATATGTATGTATATATATATATATATATATATATATATATATGTAATGATTGTATTTTATTTTTTCTAAAGTTATAGGTTAGAAAAGCTATTTTTGTGTGCAAAGAAATGGCCAACAGTACAAAAAAATGTTTTCCTTTTTTTTCCTTTTAATCCAATGTTTTTAAAATCAGAAATCGATTTAGAATCAGAATGAATAAGAATCACAATTTGATTGTGAATTGATTTTTTACCAGGTGCTTACCTCAAAGCCCCTCCCCCGCAACCAGGTTTTCTTTAATCACTAATCTTTGTCCTTTCCTCGGCTTGTTTCATCTGTTCACTGCCTTCAGAGTTTGGGAGGGAATGGTTTTCATTCATGTAACAAAACGGGCGTGTGATCAGACTCCATTATTGCCTTCTGTTGGATTTAATGCCAATTTAGACCAACTCAGCACTTATTGTCTTGTGATGAAATTGGCATCCTCATGCTCACATGTCTTCATTGACATCCCATTGAGGATACTCCTATACAAAAAAAGGTTTTGGACCCCCTGCTGCTTGAGTGCGTTGAACCCTTACAAAGATGTGAAGAGTAGAGGGACAGAATGTCAAAGAGAATTAGTTTAAGGACATTAACTGTAAATATGAACCATTTCTTGGCCAAATAGTGCTCCCTTCCTCACATAGTTTCTTGTTGATGATCCACTCCAGCTCCTTTCACAGCTCTTTGAGATCAGGAGTACTTTATTAAAGGAACAGGACTCAATTGTGTGTTTCACGGACACTCAACCACTTTGTGGGATACAACGCTTGCTACTCATTACAGTAAGTTATCTCATCCTTGCTGTCAGTCAGTTAGTTAGTCAGTCAGTTGGTCTTCAAAATATCTCACAGAGTTATGGCCAGATGTTTAGATTTTGGGCCTTATCCAAATCGTTTCTCTGGATGACTGACAAGCGAGTTCGCTCTGTTTTTTTCTTCCCGCTTTAAGCAACTGAAAAAGTTATGGACGGATTCTCATGAAAGTTTCCGGATATGTCAAAAACAGGATAAGGAACAACTGATTCCATTTTGGGCCTGATCCTAATACTTTCTACTGTGTTGCTTTACATTTGTCTTCTGTGTGTGAGAGAGGCTTCACTTTGTAGCTTTCATTCTGCTATAGATGGTTCCAAATGTTACAGCTGAATTTTGACGAAACTCCCCGAAATGGGGTAAGGCACTTGTGATGAGATTTCAGGGCTGATCCAGATCACCGTCTGCATTCAGGACTTGTTTGATACTGGGAAGTAAGGCCTGGTGGAGGTGTAAGGCTCAAACTTTCTTTTTTTGCATTCTGTCTCCCTTTGACAAATAAGAAATGTTTATATCTTTGTAAGGGGGTAACGTTACAAACTCGTCAGGGGATCCAATACTTATGTTGCTACTGTACGTCAGGAAAGCTGTTGTGTAAACGGGGGGGTTGTCATCCAGACACTCGTATTCTAAGGACTCTGTATGGGTTACATGATTTGTTTGACATCTTGTTGATGTTCTCTTCAAATTTTAGTCACCAGCTTTGATGGCTTTTGTACCTCAGGATGCTTTTGGTGCTTTTTGTGTTCATGTCCATGAACGACTGATCCCTTCTCGAGACCTTGGCTCAACGGTTCAGGTGCACTCACGTGGGTTCATGTGAAATGTTTAGTTTCAGGAGTTGTTCGAGTATCTATTTTTTATTTTTTTTTTGGCCCCGAATTGAGCAGTAGCATCATTAGCTTTGCAATAAACAATATGGGTTGATGACATCATAATCATATCACAATCGCTTGTGTGTCTTACGGCCGGAGGAAAGTCACTATTTGGAGAAACGCACTTACTCATGCCAAGACTCGAATGAGAAGGGGTTTTGTATGCTTTTATTTTTTTCTATTTTTTTTTAGATCTGGACATTTTTGAAAGTTGGGAAAATTACAATGTTATTTTTTTGGTGTGTTTTTTTTTTAGTTTTCTCCAAAAGTGACTACTCAAATAAACATGGCACTTCTGCTGATTCAGAGTGTTCACATTTTTATACTTTGGACTTTTGATCTTTTTTGAGCACACATCTCACAGGCGGTTAAGGGAATAATTATGCTGTTCCCTCTAATTTTTTCATCTGTCTGAGCAAACGCACAAACTGCCTGAGCTTTCAGTGAGCAACATCCGACGTGCACACTGTCACCACACTAGCATCACATCTGTACTAGGGCTGACATAAGTTCAACTTCTTATTGTAATAATGAAATAACAGCAGTCATTTCCTTTATATTATTTTCTAATATAACTGACTGAAAATAAAAAAAATATTGGTTTTTCATGATCTGTATGTTGAATGTCTGGGTGGGGGTCCTGAGGTCAGAGATCACATTTAGTTCACCTTAAAGCATTCACATTTTGCACAATGAGCTGTAGCACAAGCATGGGCAGCTGTGGCTACAAATGTAGCTTACCACCACCAGGTGTGAACAAATGATGGGTTTCCACTTCTCTGTGAGCGCCTTGAGTATTTCATAACAGAAAATCGCAATACAAAATCTCATCCATTACATTAGAACAGAGGTCGCCCGTAAGGACCAGATGACCCATGACCCACTGGCCTGTTCTAAAAATAGGTCAAATAGCAGCACTTACCAGTGAGCTGCCTTTATTTTTTTAAATGGTATTTATGTACTAGCAAGCTGGTTACAAGCTCGACACTTAATTTTAAGAGAGACAAAACTCAAATAGAATTTGAAAATCCAAGAAAATATTTTAAAGACTTCGTCTTCACTTGTTTAAATGAATTCATTTATTTTTTTACTTTGCTTCTTATAACTTTCAGAAAGACAATTTTGGAGAAAAAATACAACCTTAAAAATGATTTTAAGATTTTTAAACACATATACCTTTTTACCTTTTAAATTCCTTCCTCTTCTTTCCTGAAAATGTAATTCAATGTTCAAGTCAATTTTTTTATTTTTTTTATTGTAAAGAATAATAAATCAATTTTAATTCAATTCTTCATTTCAGCTTCTTTTTTTTCGACGAAGAATATTTGTGAAATATTTATTCAAATTTATTATGATTAAAATTTAAAAATAAATATTCTGGCAAATCTAAAAAATCTGTAGAATCTAATTTGAATCTTATTTCAAAGTATTTTCAATTTCTTTTAAAATTTTTGTTTCGGAAAATTAAGAAGACATAATGATTAGTCTTTGTTAGAAATATAGATTGGTCCAATTTGTTATATATTCTAACAAACTGCAAATTGGATTTTAACCTAGTTAAAACATGTCATCAAAATTCTAAAATTAATCTTAATCAGGAAAAATTACCAATGATGTTCCGTAATTTTTTTTTTTTTTTTTTTTTTCAAAAAGATTTGAATTAGCTAGTTTTCCTCTTCTTTTTTTTCGGTTGAATTTTGAATTTTAAAGAGTCGAAATTAAGGATAAACTGTGTAGCAAAATTTAAATTTTTTTTTTCCCGTGCTTTCTCCTCTTTTAAACTGTTCAATTGAGTGTTTTTTTCATCATTTATTCTCTACAAAAAACCTTCCGTAGAAGGAAAAAAAATGTACAACGGAATGACAGACAGAAATACCCTTTTTTTAAAATATTTATTTTTTTCTTTATATATTTATTGTGAGAAATCATTAAGATGATCAGTGTTTCCACAAAGATAAATATCATTAATTATTAATAACATAGAGTTAAAGGTAAATTGAGCAAATTGGCTATTTCTGGCAATTTATTTAAGTTTGTATCGCATTAATCAGTACCCAAGAAGTAGCTCTTGGTTTTAAAAAGGTTGGTGACCCCTGCATTAGAATGATGTGGTGGGGCACTATAAATTATAAGGTGGCCAAATTAAAGTTAAGGAGTTTTCCACAGTGAAATGATAGGAAGGCAACTATAAAATGTTGTGGCGCGAGACATTATAATCATGTGGTGGGGCTCATCAAAATGAAAGGGGGTACATAAAAAAAATGGTGGGGGTCACTATAAAATGATGTTGTAGGGGCACATTAAAATTGTTCCACACTAAAATTAAAGGGTGGTCAACATTAGAATGAGGTGGTGGGACACGTTAAATTAATGGGACACTCCAAAAAATTGTGGGGCCTATTAAAATTATGTGGTGGGTTGGGCACGTTTAAATAATGTGGGGGTGCACATTAAAATGTTGGGGGGGCACTATAAAATTGTGTGGGATGCCACATTAAAATGATGTGGTGGGTGAGGCACATTTAAATAATGTAGGGGTGCACATTAAAATAAAGTGGAGGGCGGTGAGGTTCATGGCTGGTGAGGCACTGACTTCATCACAGTCAGATTTACAAATATATGAACCCTAAAGAGTATCTTATTTACCATTTGATTGACAGCAGTTAACGGGTTATGTTTAAAAGCTCATACCAGCATTCTTTACACATACAAACTAGCATACAAAAAAAGCACGTTTAATAAAAATAAAACGTTATTATGGTCTTACCTTTACTTATAAATGAAGTCCATGCGCCGCTCCTTCTGAACAAAAGCATCGATAACTTGTTTATAAAAGTCTTCCTTATCTTTCTTCAGTTTTAAAAGTCTGTCTGGATGGAGATCAGTCTGAAGCAAACGTTTTAGCTCCGGCGTTGATTTTAATTATTACCTCCTGCTTCGAATGAAAGTCCAGTTTAGAAAACTGTTTTATTTTAGATATGTAATCCTCCATTTTAAAAGTCCAAGGGAGAGGAAAAAAATAAACAATCGCTGCAGCTGCACTTGACTTGCTAACTGTAGCTTGTTGTCACTTATTCTGCAGCTGAGTAATCGCAAGAATGACCCCCTGGGATCACTAGCGCCCTCTACCACCATGAGAACAGGCGCCTCACACAGTGCGTCTTCGCAGCCGTTTTATGATTGCTCGGCACAAGAAATACGTTACACACATACAGTTGTTGACAAAATACACTGAACATTATGAACCTCAGCAACTTCCAATTTGTGACAAACCAGAGCAACGCTTACTCCAATCAGCAGATGTCCTGTAGTCATAATTCCGAATAGGTAGATATCTTCACGTCCTCACAGAAAAGGGTCGCCAGGCACGCGGCCCTCCTTCTTCTCCCAAGAGTCCGTCGTGTGTCCAGCAACAACCGCTTCGTCACCACAGCAGGTTCCCCCAAACCCAAGATCTTGTCAGTTTTGTTGAGGCCAGTTAAATAGTTCCAATGTTTAGATTTGGAGAGCAGTTCAAATAGAGGCAACAAGAAAGTTAAGACAAGACAAAACAAAGAAGCAAGCAGGAGAGATAAGGGAGAGGAAAGGGGAGCGTCCACCCTCGAGTGCCAGAGAGGGTGCACATTAAAATGTTGGGGTGGGGCCCCTTTAAATAATTTGGGGGTGCACAATAAAATGGTGTTGTGGAATAGGCATGATGTGGTGAGTTGGACATATTTAAATAATGTGGGGGTGCACATTAAAATGATGTGGTGGGGCACATTTAAGGGCTTCACGGTGGCAGAGGGGTTAGTGCGTCTGCCTCACAATACGAAGGTCCTGCATTCCTGGGTTCAATCCCAGGCTTGGGATCTATCTGTGCGGGGTTTGCATGTTCTCCCCGTGAATGCGTGGGTCCCCTCCGGGTACTCCGGCTTCCTCCCACCTCCAAAAACATGCACCTGGGGATAGGTTGACTGGCAACACTAAATTGGCCCTACTGTGTGAATGTTGTCTGTCTATCTGTGTTGGCCCTGCGATGAGGTGGTGACTTGTCCAGGATGTACCCCGCCTTCTGCCCGATTGGAGCTGAAATAGGCGCCTGCACCCCCCCGCGACCCCAAAATGGAATAAGCGGTAGGAAATGGATGGATGGATGGATGGGGGCACATTTAAATAATGCAGGGGGCCAGATTTGGCCCCCGGGCCTTGAGTTTGACACCAGTGACCTAAATACACTCAAAGTATGGTGCCACTTGGAGCAGAGTGTATATTTATATGTCAGCTACTATATCCTGTGATAATCACACGTCACTCCTATATGGACATGGCCGATTAGACGACATAGTTGGCGGGTAAAGGCAGTGTTTGGTGGCATTAATGGCGCTGCTGGTGACAAGGGCGGGTCTGCGTGCTACAGGGATTCCAACATGGAAATTCAGGGGCTCCTTCTTGTGCCTTAAACATCCCCTCACTCTTTTCACCTCGTCTGTAGAAGCGCGGGGTTATAGTGTTAGTGTTGGGTTTTAGTGTTGGTGTCACACGACGACGAAGTGGGATTGCCTCCATTTGAACATGACAGTCATGAGCCATTGGCGTAAAATGGTGGCGAGGCTGAAGCGTCGCCCACCGGCGAGCAGCAACGCGGCGTGGACGAAGGACCGAGTGGGACACTCCGTGACGTGAACTCTGACACGACGTGTTGGCTTCGGTAAGTCCCGTTTGAGATCTAAACGCACCGAAATTGCTCGAATGTTGAAAAGAGGCGGCAGCTTTACGGCAGCCGCCATTTTTAAAAATAATTATTTATTTTGATTTTTTGTATCTATAAACCTTTTATTTATAATATGCAACATTAACATAGAGGCAGCGAAATACTAATAATCAGAGCAAGTACAAAAACAGTACATAACAGCGGGGTGAGGGCAGCCGCCATTGTTGCCCCCGCCGGAGACTCCTCGACCAGACGGCAGAGAAACGCCCAGGAATGACGCCGACTACCTCCCAGCGTCTTCCAGCATGACACGGAGTGGAGCCGCCGACTTGGCCCGTCGTCTGAAAGTGAGACCGAACGAAGCCGACTTTCCGTGAGCCCCATGGAGTTCGGAGGCGCGAATAATAAAGCAATTGTTTGCGCTCCGAGCGAGGCGCAGGACGTGAAGAAGGCGGACGAGGTGGAACAGCAAGCCCGCGGATGGCCGAAGCAGGCCGGCTTCTACCGCACCGTCGAAGACGTTGTTTTGACCAACAAGTACGGCGAGAAGATATGCGGACAGATATGTACCGAAAACAAGGCCCGACGGGAGCTTTCTTCTCAGGACCGGAACGAGCCTACCAACGAACTGATGTGTAGAAACCCAGACGTTGAGGCAACTATGGACGCGGATTTAATTCTGGACTCTACGAGGCTTGAGGACGGCACCAACTCTGGCAGCCTTTCTGCGAGTCCTCCCGAGAACGAGAGCTTCTCTGGGACCATTATGATCAACAATCAAAGCATCATCGTGACCATAGAAAATGGAACTTTGACTCTCGCCGCCCCACCGGACGGATATGACAACAAGGAGGACGACATGGTGAGCCTGAAGGAGCATTTGGGCATGAAGGACCATGAGGATATTGTTCTTCTCAACTACGACGGCGGCACCAAGGCCATCGGGAAGATCAGCACGTTGGCCGTGTCCAGCTCCGGCTACCAGGAGGAGACCAGGTCTGGCTTGTCCGGATGCGACTCTGATCCGGCTCTGGGCGACAACACGCCCTCGCCATTCTCCGGTAGCTCTTTTCACCCATGCGGAATGGCCAAGCAGGTAAAGCAGACCAATGTAGGGACCCTCCCTCCTAAAGCCACAAACTCTCAATGTGGACAGCTTGTCAGGTCCAAAAAAGTGATGGTTTCTTACCCATGCCTGGTAATGGGCTGCACCTGTACGTTTGACTCGCGGCAGAAACGCAAGGTCCACCTCCTGGATCACGATGAGGACCCTCGCCCCTACCAGTGCACGGTGGATGGCTGCCCCTGGTCTTTTACCACTTCCTACAAACTCAAACGCCACCTTCAGTCTCATAATAAGCAGCGGCCACACAGTTGCCCGTATGAAGGCTGTGGCCGCTGTTTCACCACCATCTACAACCTTAAGGCTCACGCCAAAGTCCATCAGCAGGACGATGCCTTCATCTGTGAGATCTGCAGCGAGACTTTCCGCAGTGCCACCCGACTCACCAATCACCAGAAAGTCCACGTTGAGCCCCAGAGGCCGTACAAATGCGACTTTCCAGGTAACACACGTTGGATTATATAAATTGACCTTGTGGTGGCCGAGTGAAGCTTCTTGAAGCCATGAAGCCTGTCAGGAGTGCTGTGAATCTTTGGGTGTCCCACGATTCGATTCAATATCGATTCTTGGGGTCACGATTCGATAATATATACATTTTTTTCAATTTGATTCGAGTCTCAATTCAAAAACGATATTTTTCTGATTCAAAACGATTCTGTATTCATTCAATACATAGGATTTCAGCAGGATCTACCCCAGTCTGCTGACATGCAAGCAGACTAGTAGATTTTAAAAAAAGCTTTTATAATTGTAAAGGACAATGTTTATCAACTGATTGCAATAATGTAAATTTGTTTTAACTATTAAGCAAACTAAAAATATGACTTATTTTATCATTGTGAAAATATTGGACACAGTGTGTTGTCAAGCTTATGAGATGCAATGCAAGCGTAAGCCACACTATTCTTTTTTTTATTTTTATAAATGTCTAATGATAATGTCAATGAGGGATTTTTAATCACTGCTATGCTGAAATTAAAACTAATATTGATACTGTTTTTGATAATAGTCATTTTTGTTTCACTACTTTTGGTTTGTTCTGTCGTGTTTGTCTCCTCTCAATGGCTCTGTTTATTGCAGTTTTGAGTGTTGCTGGGTCCGGTTTGGTTTCGGAATTGGATTATATTGTTATGGTATTGATGTGTAGTGGTTTGTTGGATTGATTAAAAAAAATATATATATCGATTTTTTTAACATGAGAATAGATTCTGAATCGCACAACATATTCGATTCGTATTCAAATCTATTTTTTTCACCACACCCCTACTTGTCAGTCAAGTGTGGTTCATTTCTAAAGGTTTCAAATGCACATTTTTATTCATGGGCATTCCAGTGTATGCCCTAGTCCTCTTGGCCTTTACTAAAAAGTGTTAAAACACACAAAGGTCTGCATGAAGTAATTAAAATCGTGCTGTGTTGTGTCATCAGCTGTCCCCAGTCACAAATAACCCCAAAAAACTTTGAAACTTAAGCCTTCCAACCTGAGCTATTAGTATTACTAAACAGACTTACAGGAATCTATGTTTAATACAACTTGTTGTGATCTGGATTGTTTATTGATAGATTGGTACGCCAAAGAATCACTTAATTAGATACTTAAACACAGTGTTACTGTTCAAACTGTGTGTAACGTTACAATGGCTAAAATATTAAATACACTTGTTATATAAAACCTCTGCCTTGTTTTTAATGATTATTTAGACCTGCTACGGTATTTCATAATGTTGGTCGTTGTGGTGGTAAAAAGCATTGAAGAAACATGTAAAGTTGGTTTTTAGACTAAAGAGTTAATCGTTCATGTTATCAGTTTGAGAACTTTTTTTTTTCCTCCTTTTTTTTCCCTTTTATTGTAACTGGATTTGTGTTTGTTCTGTAACTGGATCTGTGTACTGTTATTTTTTCAGAATTTGATTTTCCTTTCTTTTATTTGTAACTGAATTTGTGTATATTTTATAATTGGATCTGTGTATTATTATTTTACTTTGAACTTTTGAAAAGGACCCCAGGAAGACCAGCCTGGCGTTTGTGCGTCGGCTAATGGGGATCCTTGATAAACAAACTTGGAGAACCAAGTGTTTTCTGACATCAAACATTCTTTACTAAGTAGGTGGATAGATCAATCAATCAATCAATCAATGTTTATTTATATATACTCTCGCATTTGTCACTGGATGTCGGTGTTCTAATGCACAAGATTGGATGGAAATGTTACTTTATCCTACCATATATATACGTTCATAATGTAACAATATGCTGGTGTTAATGTTTATGTTCATGTGTTATCGATGTTCAGAGTTCCCACGATCGTGAACACAATGTGACTGATATAAGCAGAGGATTGAGAGTCTCTGAGTGAAACACGGAGGTGGACGTGTTGGAATTGGGCCCCTTAGTGTAAGATTGGCAATAAAAGTAAAAAAAAAAAAAGCATCACACTTTGTGACTTCTTCTGGACGGTCCAATATATTAAGTTACTATTATTTGTTTTCACGTTAAAAAAATAATTTTTAAGGTGTGTCAACATTTATATTTTATATTATTCATATTTTAGAAAGTAATCAATGATAGCACTAAAGTATCATATAAACACTTGATGTGTGCCTCTGTATCAAACGAAAATATCCTTATCGAAAAATACGATGACGGACACATGTACCGTTACACCCCTACTGTATGTACAGTCCGTACTGTATATCCCTCACCTGTGAATGTTCTTGTCTTTATGAAATATGATGTTTTTTTTTCTTTCTTTAAGGCTGTGAGAAAAAGTTCATTACCTTCAGTGCCTCTTACTCCCACAACCGCACGCACTTCAGAGAAACGGGCCACTTTACCTGCACCTACCCGGGATGCGGCAAGATGTATGACAAGGCCTGTCGCCTCAAGATCCATTTGCGGAGCCACACCGGTAAGCTGATTTTCCATAAGAACTGTCGCCTTGTTCATTTGCATCACTTGGAATTAAATCCCTGTGTCTTTTAAATTGACCACATCTGAGTAATGTGGCTTAAATTGACAGACTTAATCGCACTACGGTCAGTGTTGGTGTTAATGCACTTTTTTAATTTTATTAAGCATTGAATTGTTGGAAATCAGAAATAATTCATTTTTCTATCTTTTTACGAATTAAATTCTTTGAAATCAGAAAGAATTCCACGCGTCCGGGGCTCGTTTATTTGTTATTTTTTTACGATTATCGCTTTTAAATTTTTTTTTCGATTATCACTTTCCGCGGGCGTTTTGTTTACCGCATTTTCCGGATTATAAGTTTGAGCTCACCCTCCTCAATGCTTTTAAAGCTTTGAAAGAGGTGATAATGGTCTTAAATAAAAAATGTCAAGAAAAGCTGTCGTTCTTTGATTATAGTCAATTTGAATGACCCATGTTGCTTTTCAACTTTACTTGTTCAAGTGAATGAAGGGCATTCTTACTCAACAGCCATGCATGTCACACTAAGGGTGGCAGTATAAACAACGCCAACACTGTCATAAATATGTGCCATATTGTGAAACCATACTAAGAAACAAAGACATTTCGGGAGAATATTTGCACCGCAACACAACATTAACACAACGGAACAAATATCCAGAATTCCCTACAGTACCAACTCTTCCGGGACACTGCACTATTTTGTTTTATACAAGGTGCATGCACTTGGGGATAGGTTGATTGGTAACACTAAATAAGCCCTAGTGTGTGAATGTTGTCCGTCTATCTGTGTTGGCCCTGCGGTGAGGTGGCCACTTGTCCAGGCGGGGCCCGCCTTCTGCCCGAATGCAGCTCTGATAGGGCCCAGCACCCTACCATACAATAGTAACTGTTATTTCTTTGTGGACATAATAAATATTTATAAAGTGTTTGGATGTATTCATTTATTTAAAGTGTTCATTAAATGTAATATTGCCTGACAAAAAGTGATTTGACGTATTTAGATATTTACACATCGCATATTTACTGTATTACCCTACTGTAGTGTTTACTTGTTGAAATACCCTTTTATTGCTAAAATCTACCCAAACGACCACTTTGCTGCTGCTAAAAATTGATTTCAAGTGATATTTTCATATGTAATGCCCATAAGGGTATTCTAGTAAAATATGCAGAAATGAGATGTGTCCGTTTTAAAATATTTCTTGAAATTTATTTGGGCAGCAGCAAAGTGGTTGTTTGGGTAGATTTTAGGTATTTCAACAAGTAAACCGTACAGAAGGGTAATATAGTAAATATGCGATGTGTAAATATCAAAATACTATGTTTGATCACTTTTTGTCAAGCAATATTACATTTAATGAATATTTTAAATAAATGAATACATCCAAGCACTTTATAAATATTTATTATGTTCACAAAGAAATAACAGTTACTATTGTATGTATCTGCCAAACAAGAATGAGGTTTTATCACATCAACATTGGACTAACATTCCTTTTAAATCTCATTAATACCATTGAACCCAAACAATTTATAAAACAATTGCCTTTTTCCAAACAAGCCGTTTGGCCTTAATAACGATTGTGCCATTTTTCCTCCAGTTACATCAGCTACCATATCTTCATATATGGTAGCAAATTATCCGATGAGCGTTGCGCAAGTCCGCCATTTTTATTCAGTTGTAGTTAATAAGTTTTTTATTTTTCTCAAGTTTTTTGTTGTGGGGTAGATTGACCCTTACATGCACATGCATGCTAATAGTAGCGTATAGTTGGTCAGTCGACTTGTTTTGGAAGCGCTGAAAACTAATCGCTGTCAGGGTGGAGATGCAGTCGAAGGAGGCTTGGCCTCGAGGAGAGTTTCAGCACGGAAATAAGATCGCCCACAAAACGGTGTATTAGATAGATTAGATAGTACTTTATTTATTCCGTCAGGAGAGTTCCTTCAGGAAAATTAAAATTTTCAGCACAATCCCATTCAAGATCAGACAAATATTACAGGGAGACAGAACAGGATCGCTGACGGGTCTGCCGGCTTCCAGCGCCCCTTACAAAAAAGATGAGATACAGGTAAACAAGGAGGGGGCGTTGGATGGGAGATAAAAATAGAAGATTAAAATAAAATTAAAAAATCGGTCTTAGCCTGGGCCCTGGAGAGGGGGTGCAGACTCTGGCCAAGGGAAAAAAATTATGAAGAGACGGTCAGGAAGCGGTTTGATGGTAGTCTGTAAAACATAATTTGTACAACGTTTTGACCAAAGGACCACCATTACCTTTTATATAGACCACAATGAAGTCTTTTAAATGTAGAAAAAAAAATAATAATAACATGACCCTTTTTAGATTTGTGATTGCTGATTTTGTTTTGTCATACGTGTCATTTATGAGCACAGATTTTTCCCTTTTGCAGGTGAGAGACCATTTGTTTGTGACTGGGAAGGCTGCGGCTGGACCTTCACGAGCATGTCAAAGTTGCTTCGTCACAAACGGTAAGTAAGCTTTCACCTTCATCCATCCATCCATCTTCTTCCGCTTATCCGAGGTCGGGTCGCGGGGGCAACAGCCTAAGCAGGGAAACCCAGATTTCTCTCTCCCCTTCAGTATCGTGTTAATGCCCATACAAAGACACAAAAGTCAACTCGTAATTATGAATGATAAAGTACGATTGTTGGAAGTTGCGTTAACATATCACCACATATTCTTTTTAGTGGTACTCAGTTCTTTATGACATGCCTGTCGTGTCCTGCAGTTTTGTAGTATCTGGAAGTGATGCTGCTGCAACACATGCATGAAACTAAGTACTAACTAGAGATCAACTGAGATGTTTTTTTAGGGCCGATAACGATGACCTAATAATCAATATTTGGAGCCAAGAATAATTTGTTCAGCTAATAATATAGCACATTTAAAAACAACCCCAGTGGACCAAAGTGCTGTACAGATATAAGAAACAACTAAAAAAAATTGTTCAAGCAGTGTCTCATGTATTTGCAATAAAAGTTAGCTAAACATTAATAGTATATGTTGGTAAAAAACAGCTTGGGATTTCACA
Organism: Nerophis ophidion; assembly: GCF_033978795.1. Taxonomy (NCBI): domain Eukaryota; kingdom Metazoa; phylum Chordata; class Actinopteri; order Syngnathiformes; family Syngnathidae; genus Nerophis; species Nerophis ophidion. The sequence continues at coordinate 59,526,827 of NC_084612.1, forward strand.
AACACCTTTTATTAAGTTTGTCTATTCTGCTGCTTAGAGTAGTAGTATCATTCGCATAAAAAAAAAATCACATTAACTTAAAAAAAAAATCTAATATGAAGAACATGAACTCTTGTTTTACTTAAATCGGATGTTCATCATTCCTTAGTATACCTGTGAGCGTATTTTTCTCCTGAACAGAAAACATGACGATGACCGACGCTTCATCTGCAGCGAGGAAGGTTGTGGGAAGTCTTTCACCCGAGCAGAGCACCTCAAAGGTCACATCATCACTCACCTGGGCACCAAGCCCTTCCAGTGCCACGCTGAAGGTAACCCAAATGAGAAATGTAAATTAATTTAAAATCCACTGCAGATTTGGTTAGTTGAAACTAGGGCTGGGCGATATATCGAATACACGCGATGTATCGTGGGTTTTTCTCTGTGCGATTATAGAAAATGACTATATCGTGATATTCAAGTATAAGTTCTCTCACAGTTGCTTTTAGCTACGGGCATTACACTGCAGGCGTTTTCACTGTTTCTTGTCTCTCCTTCTCACAGGGAGATAAAACAAGCTCAACTTGTTACATATGTCAAATACTGTCGCGCGTGCAAAGTCATATGATCCCGCGGAGCAGAGATGTAGCGCCATGGGGAACATTCGCTGTGATGCTAGCGGAGCGGTGCGAGTGGTAATACGAGAGAAAGAAGGTGTGAATCTGGTAACAAATTAGGGAATAATTAATTCCCAAAAAAACAGCACAGGGTCCATCGTCTGGCTGTGGTTTGGCTTCAAGCGGGAAAATGTTGAACAGACAACTGTAATATGTCAAGTATGCGGCAGAAGCGTTGCTACACAAAGTAGCACCACTACTAATTTGTAGCATCATTTAAAAAGTCACCCGCGACATAATGAGTGCTTGAAACTCCGCATGTCAACATCTCCGGCCGGTGCCAAACCCACAAAATGCAGAAGCAACCAGCACTGACCCAATTGAGCCTGGCGTCTTCCATTTGATTACCTATTATGCAGCTTGTTTTTATTTTACATTTTTTGAAATATTTTTTGTGACATCATGCCCAAAAGTACACTTAATTTGTTTTATAATATTGTAGTGGCGTTTTGGGCAAAAAGTGCACTTTATTTTGGTGTTGTTTTGATATGTCATCTTAGTGACATTATGCACAAAAGTGCACTCATAGCTTGTTTTAAAATGTCTCTGACAATCTTGCACTTTCTGTTTTGGAAATGACATGAATGTTTGTGCCACTGTTTAATAAGTACGGTTTTTGTAAATTGACTTAGTTGTGATTTCCCTCTCTGCATGTAAGTTTAAAATGAGCAAATAATTAATGCAGTATGAACAACAATGTTTAATGTAGACACATAGAATCATCATACTGCTGTGATTGTATGCATCAAGTGTTCTTTCAAGGCTAAGGCAAAAATATTGCGATATGTATCGTGACATGGCCCAAAAATATCAAGATATTAATAAAAGGCCATATCGCCCAGCCTTAAGTAGTATGAAATGGTTTTAAGGCACATGAAGCTACCGTAATACAAAAACTTTTTCCAAATTAACAAATAACTGCACATAATTCTCCAATGGGGAAATGTATGAATATTTAAGGGGACCTATGATGCAAAACAAACTCTTCTTACCTAATGGGTGGAACAACCTGCTTCTGCTTTTTCTTTCCATTATGCAGCATGTCAGTACATTTTGCACACTTGACTAGTTAAATACAGTTTTGAAAGTATATTTTTTAAGTAGGTTAATTGTACTGTTGTCATTTTTATTTTATATAGGTTGTAGTGCTCGATTTTCAGCTCGCAGCAGCCTCTACATCCACTCCAAGAAACACAAGCAGGATGGCAGCACACTTAGAACGCGGTGTCCTGTAGCCAGCTGCTCCAAGCACTTCTCCTCCCGCAGCAGCTTGAAGAGCCACATGCTGAAACAACATCAGCTCAGCCCTGGTCAGTAGACTTCACGCTTCATGTGTTCTTTCTACAAGAAAAATTCAATTATACAGTAGGACCTTGACTGGTTCTTGAACAGGGTTCGTAAGTCGAAACATTTGTATAATGAGGCAAATTTCTCCATAAGAAACAATGTATATATGAATAATAGGTTCCAGTCTTGACCAAAGTCCATGTTTTAGTGAAGGTTTGTACGCAATATAAATTGCTATACAGTACTGTATATCGAACCTAAAAAGGGGGTGACGTATCAGTTTTATATTTAATATATTTCTATATATGCAGTACATGCCTTTCTGCCTACCTACGCCTACACACTAAAGTCCCTTTGGTACGCACAAACAATCAGACATCACACAAGTCTTTTTACTTTTTGCCAATATATTGCTACAATAATAAACATTTAACAAACTAAATTTCTATTATCGCAAATGCCGGACCATAAGCTGCAACTTTTTTCCTAAGCTTTGAGCCCTTATATAACGGTGCGCCAATTTAGGAAATTTTTTTAGTAAATTTATGGCATAGTAATTAAAAAATAAAGACAACTTCAGATTGTTTTCTTTGTTTTACTTTGGCCAAAAGTACCCACCCTTTTTGGGAGCACTCGAGGGAGTACTGGAAAGTGCTCCCCCGGGTGATTCCCTTGTCCTACTGGGAGACTTCAACGCTCACGTTGGCAACGACAGTGAAACCTGGAGAGGCGTGATTGGGAAGAATGGCCGCCCGGATCTGAACCTGAGTGGTGTTTTGTTATTGGACTTTTGTGCTCGTCACAGTTTGTCGATAACAAACACCATGTTCAAACATAAGGGTGTCCATATGTGCACTTGGCACCAGGACACCCTAGGCCGCAGTTCCATGATCGACTTTGTAGTTGTGTCATCGGATTTGCGGCCTCATGTTTTGGACACTCGGGTGAAGAGAGGGGCGGAGCTTTCTACCGATCACCACCTGGTGGTGAGTTGGCTGCGATGGTGGGGGAGGATGCCGGACAGACCTGGGAGGCCCAAACGCATTGTGAGGGTCTGCTGGGAACGTCTGGCAGAGTCTCCTGTCAGACAAAGTTTCAATTCCCACCTCCGGAAGAAATTTGAACATGTCACGAGGGAGGTGCTGGACATTGAGTCCGAGTGGACCATGTTCCGCACCTCTATTGTCGAGGCGGCAGATCGGAGCTGTGGCCGCAAGGTAGTTGGTGCCTGTCGGGGCGGCAATCCTAAAACCCCTTGGTGGACACCAGCGGTGAGGGATGCCGTCAAGCTGAAGAAGGAGTCCTATCGGGTCCTTTTGGCTCATAGGACTCCGGAGGCAGTGGACAGGTACCGACAGGCCAAGCGGTGTGCAGCTTCAGCGGTCGCGGAGGCAAAAACTCGGACATGGGAAGAGTTCGGGGAAGCCATGGAAAACGACTTCCGGACGGCTTCGAAGCGATTCTGGACCACCGTCCGCCGCCTCAGGAAGGGGAAGCAGTGCACTATCAACACCGTGTATGGTGCGGATGGTGTTCTGCTGACCTCGACTGCGGATGTTGTGGATAGGTGGAAGGAATACTCCGAAGACCTCCTCAATCCCACCAACACGTCTTCCTATGAGGAAGCAGTGCCTGGGGAATCTGTGGTGGACTCACCTATTTCTGGGGCTGAGGTCGCTGAGGTAGTTAAAAAGCTCCTCGGTGGCAAGGCCCCAGGGGTGGACGAGATCCGCCCGGAGTTCCTTAAGACTCTGGATGCTGTGGGGCTGTCTTGGTTGACAAGACTTTGCAGCATCGCGTGGACATCGGGGGCGGTACCTCTGGATTGGCAGACCGGGGTGGTGGTTCCTCTCTTTAAGAAGGGGGACCGGAGGGTGTGTTCCAACTATCGTGGGATCACACTCCTCAGCCTTCCCGGTAAGGTTTATTCAGGTGTACTGGAGAGGAGGCTACGTCGGATAGTCGAACCTCGGATTCAGGAGGAACAGTGTGGTTTTCGTCCTGGTCGTGGAACTGTGGACCAGCTCTATACTCTCGGCAGGGTTCTTGAGGGTGCATGGGAGTTTGCCCAACCAGTCTACATGTGCTTTGTGGACTTGGAGAAGGCATTCGACCGTGTCCCTCGGGAAGTCCTGTGGGGAGTGCTCAGAGAGTATGGGGTATCGGACTGTCTTATTGTGGCGGTCCGTTCCCTGTACGATCAGTGCCAGAGCTTGGTTCGCATTGCCGGCAGTAAGTCGAACACATTTCCAGTGAGGGTTGGACTCCGCCAAGGCTGTCCTTTGTCACCGATTCTGTTCATAACTTTTATGGACAGAATTTCTAGGCGCAGTCAAGGCGTTGAGGGGTTCCGGTTTGGTAACCGCAGGATTAGGTCTCTGCGTTTTGCAGATGATGTGGTCCTGATGGCTTCATCTGACCGGGATCTTCAGCTCTCGCTGGATCGGTTCGCAGCCGAGTGTGAAGCGACCGGAATGAGAATCAGCACCTCCAAGTCCGAGTCCATGGTTCTCGCCCGGAAAAGGGTGGAGTGCCATCTCCGGGTTGGGGAGGAGACCTTGCCCCAAGTGGAGGAGTTCAAGTACCTAGGAGTCTTGTTCACGAGTGAGGGAAGAGTGGATCGTGAGATCGACAGGCGGATCGGTGCGGCGTCTTCAGTAATGCGGACGTTGTACCGATCCGTTGTGGTGAAGAAGGAGCTGAGCCGGAAGGCAAAGCTCTCAATTTACCGGTCGATCTACGTTCCCATCCTCACCTATGGTCATGAGCTTTGGGTCATGACCAAAAGGATAAGATCACGGGTACAAGCGGCCGAAATGAGTTTCCTCCGCCGTGTGGCGGGGCTCTCCCTTAGAGATAGGGTGAGAAGCTCTGCCATCCGGGAGGGACTCAAAGTAAAGCCGCTGCTCCTTCACATCGAGAGGAGCCAGATGAGGTGGTTCGGGCATCTGGTCAGGATGCCACCCGAACGCCTCCCTAGGGAGGTGTTTAGGGCACGTCCAACCGGTAGGAGGCCACGGGGAAGACCCAGGACACGTTGGGAAGACTATGTCTCCCGGCTGGCCTGGGAACGCCTCGGGATCCCCCGGGAAGAGCTAGACGAAGTGGCTGGAGAGAGGGAAGTCTGGGTTTCCCTGCTTAGGCTGTTGCCCCCGCGACCTGACCTCGGATAAGCGGAAGATGATGGATGGATGGATACTTTGGCCAAAAGTAGAACACACACATTCTGAATATGTACATGTAAAAAATGATCCTCTTTACAAAACACTTTGAAGTAAATTGAAAAGTCTGAGGAAGAAAATTACTGCAGTTTTAAACACAAAATACACAAAGAACGTAGACTCTGTTTATGCGTCTACAAAGCGTTTAAACTTTAAAAAGTCACAGCCTGGGATTGAATAAAATACTAAATAAAAAGTCTTCTCGGTATTAAATACGGTCTGTGTACGTGCAGCCATCGGTTTTTCTTTTGGAAAAATAACTTTTTACATAAAAATCAATTTTCTCCGTTTTTTTGGTTTGATAGCAAAAAACGGAGAAAGTGTAATTTTATGTAAAAAATTGGATCGTTATCCATTAGCCAAATTTTGTGGAAATCGAAAATAGGAGTCAAAAGTATTTTTTTTTTTCAGTAGTGTTTGGAGATATGGTAGATTGCACATGCGCAGTGTACTTTTTCCGCATCCTCGTCTGTGAGTGACCAGCCACAATAGAAGAAGAGCGGCGTATGCTTGCTCGATGGAGAACCAGTGAAGTCGGTCACTTTCCATAGCTCTGGAGAGAAATAAGGTAGAAGGGAACTCTTGACCGTTCACAAGTGTCTGTGTTGGTATTATTAACTTACTATGGCATTCTTTTTTTGTATTGTTTCAGTTTCATTAATTCCTCAGTAAATTCACCAAAACTTCACCGTGGAATCTGTTTAGCTGATTGGACAGGTGTCTTCTACAGCTCGTGGTTGTATGATGATTACTTGTTTAGTTTGATCAGCCGTTTTACTGCTGTGTTACAGACATTGTTTAAAATATTTCTCTTCTTAACAAGTCATTTCACAATGTTTATATCTGTGGATTATAGTCCGGTGCGGCTAATATATGGAAAAAATAGCTTTTCTTCGAGACTTTAGTGGATGCAGCTTATAAACCAGTGTGCTGTGTCGTCCGGAAAATACTGTACATTGGCAATATCAGCAAGGAAGAGCTGACTAGGAAGGAAGCAGCAGACAGAGGGAGAAAAACCAGGTATAGATCTGTGTGTGTGCTTTGACAAAAGGGGCTGCTGAACAAGAGCTGGCTCTTTTTTCCGCTGTGAAATAAGTCTGTTTTGGCATCTTTTTCCAGGAAAGTCCAATCTCATCACAATTAATTAATTAATTATGAAGCCTGTTTTATTTATTAATCCATACTTGTGAACACCATTAATGTACTCCTCGCGAAGGTATTTTTTTTTATTTATTTATTTTTTTTAAACTTCACAGCGATTCCCTTTTTTCCATGTTTGTCTATTGCCTTTTGAGACCCATTTTGAGTAAACAAAATGGACAAAACTGGTCATAAGGCGTAAATATGCAGAAAAAAAGGCACACACTTTGAAACGCTGAGAAGTGACTTCGACTTCCCAAAAATGCTCCACCCTGCTTTCTGCCTGCAGGCGTGACGCAAAATGAATGACTGAATGAAGCGTTCGCCCATAGAGACATGGTTCACATGCAAGGCATACTTGGATAGATCTAAAAATCTTTAAATCAAAAAGTTTGCAGATAGAGGGTTTCATACATCGAGGTTTCAGTCTATTACACACACTAAACCTGGAGAAAACTCATTTTGCATGTTTGGTCCCTCTTCACACATTCAATAAAAACTAACCATCCTCTGTTCTGTTCTAGATGTTCTGAACCAGATGGAGACCACGCCCACCCTGACCCCGAGCAGTGAGCTAATTAGCCATACCCCAGCGATGGTTGCCGGGCCAGGTATGGCAGGCAGCGAGCAGCTGACAAACTTGGACCTGAGCTCACTCTTCTCTAATGTTCCTGTATCCACCGCATCCACTGGCATTGGGGTGGGACTTCCTATTGGTGGGAGCATCTCCACTGGCACTTTTACCATGGACCTCTCCCTGGTCAACTCAGGCATCCTCACAATCGACCCCTGTACAGTTGGCACCGCTCTTTGTACTTCAACTGGCACTGCTTTGACCAAAAGTGCGGACCCTCTGATCCTGGCACCCGGTATCGACATTGCTCCCCACCAGAGTTTGGAAGGCACCGTGGGAGATGTTCTCCCACCTCAGGGCACCCTCAACTTGGACAACGTGCAAAGTGTCACACCAGAGGCCTTGGGAACTCTATCGTCGCTCTCCATGCAGGGTCCCAGCACCCCAATAGAGCCCACCCTTCAGCACCCGCTTAGTTCCTCCAGTGCGCTTAGCGCAGAGGCGACCGCCACTCTAGCAGCTGCCCCAATTTCTGAACTGTTGTCGTCACCCTCCAAGGGGGTGGAGGCCGGTGGCCCGGCGGGGTCTGGGCCTTTGCTGAGCTGTGTGGAGGTACTGGGTGGTCAGGAAGGAGCCAAAGTTCTCACACAGTTTGTTTTCCCTGGTCACACCAACGGCTTTAATCTGCAAAAAGACACTGAAATCCCTGCAGTATCACCCAGCAGTTTCATGGTAAGCCACTCCGCTTTGACACAAATATTATTAATATTTTTGTTTTTCTGATGGGCAAAGACAAATAAAAAGAGATGCAGTGACTGTGATACCTTGCACAGAAAATGTTTGATGAGAAGTCTTTTCCTGCAGGATAGTGGCGGCTCAGCAAGGACAGACTACAGAGCTATTCAGCTGGCCAAGAAGAAGAAGCTGACTGCGCCCTCCAGCTCCTCTGGTAACACCAACAGATAAGCAAAAGCTGACTCGCTGTATCATTCATTGGTATGTCTCTCAACGAAATCCAGGTGTCTCGGGATCAAGTCAGAGAAAAGCAAAAGGATCCAAATCTTCCTGCGCTCCGTCGAGTGCTCGCTACGGTGAAGGGGCCACACCTGCTAATGGGGGCCTCACTCTGCGTGACCCTGTCACTGGGGCCCAATATGTCCAAATTCAGCTGCTACAGGTGAGATTACATTTAATGCCATTATCAGTGTAATGTCATTTACCTGAGAAAATGTTGTTTAATGCAGGGGTGCACTATGAAAAATGGAATAGAATAGCTTTATTGTTATTGCACTTAAAAAAAAAATACAGCAATGTTTAATTTGAGTAAAAAAGCAGACATACAACACAGTTAGAGGGCTATACAGAAACGGAAAGTTAATGGGTCGCCACTAATTGTTTGTATTTCTTCACGTGTCAACCAATCTAAGATGGCTGTGTGCTGGGCTCAGTTTGAGACCAGCAGACCAACAAACCTTGAGCAACAGTAAGCACATATGAACACATCCATCCATCCATTTCCTACCGCTTATTCCCTTTGAGGTCGCGGGGGGCGCTGGTATCTATCTCATCTACAATCGGGCGGAAGGCGGGGTACACCCTGGACAAGTCGCCACCTCATCACGGGGCCAACACAGATAGACAGACAACATTCACTCTCACATTCACACACTAGGAACCATTTAGTGTTGCCAATCAACCTATCCCCAGGTGCATGTCTTTGGAAGTGGGAGATAGCCACGCATTCACAGGGAGGACATTCAAACTCCACACAGAAAGATCCTAAGCCCGGGATTGAACCCCAGACTACTCAGGACCTTCGTATTGTGAGGCTGACGCACTAACCCCTCTGCCACCGTGAAGTTGTCATATGAACACGTCAGCACAAAAAAAAAACCCGAAGCTGCAGCCATCAGAACGCTGCTCCGTAAACCATCCCACTGCGAGAAGTTAAGCAGCGAAGGCGTGGGGTGGGAGTATGTGTGGGTAACTGTGTGAAGTCCGCCGGTTTGTGTCATGTCTGTTGACCTGGTGATCGCCCTATAGTCTGCATTCACGGAACAGAGTCAACATCCCAATTGAAGAAGGGGGAAGGGATTTTTCTGGGCATCTTTCGCTGCACTGGTCTCGCTGGGGAGTTTACAGCACGACCTTGCCATGGTTGTTTGCAGACAAAGTCGAATTTTAGATACGGATTGTTTTTGATTGGGGTGGGCAAACACTCCCAACGATTTATCAGCTCTAATTGTCCATTCTGGCCCCTAAATGGATCATAATTTTACCTTGCAGAGTGGAAAGCCTATCCGAGATGTTATCCAATTTGCGATTCAATTCCGACAGATATTTATTGGGCTGATAATTATAACATCCTACTGATAAATCCCATAACACTAAAAAGTAGCACTAATAAATACATTTAAAATAGAAACGACTTAATGAGGAAAGAGTACCACTGCGCCACGCCGTAGTGGAAGAGTGGCCTTGCGCAACCCGAGCGTCCCTGGTTCAATTCCCACCTAGTACCAACCTCGTCACGTCCGTTGTGTCCTGAGCAAGACACTTCACCCTTGCTCCTGATGGGTGCTGGTTGGCGCCTTGCATGGCAGCTCCCTCCATCAGTGTGTGAATGGGTAAATGTGGAAGTAGTGTCAAAGCGCTTTGAGTACCCTTGAAGGTAGAAAAGCGCTATACAAGTACAACCCATTTATCATTTATTTATTTACCTGTACTGTACTGTAGGGGTGTTAGCTTGGGCAAATTAAACGCTTCTTTTCTCCTCTTCGAGCAGTAAACCTCCCCTGAGCTCATTGGTAACAAATATGGCGTAGATGGGTGGGGCTTAGTCACCGTTACAGCGGAAAATATTTTGCATGCACTTTGTACCAAATGTCCTGTTAACCTTTTGCAAGGGGAGAAAACGTCTGTCATTAACACATCAAACCTTATCAGCCAGCATCTCTTCGACCGTGTTTTGAAAACCTACAAAGTTGCTTGCTCCCAAGCTGCCCGAGAAAGTTCTGCACAAACAAAAATTAATCTACATTTAAAAAAACAATAGATTCAAAAAAAGGTTTATCTGTGTTGGCTTGAAAAAAAAAAATATATATTAAAAAAAGTTTTTTATATATATAAGTAAAAAAACATTTTTTAATAGCAATGTCGTGGCCTGGACGCTACTAAGTTAACATCTGAGGAGCACAATCAACTACTTTGGTTAAACATAAACCTTTCCAAGTTATCTGTGGTGGCGACTTTCAGCTCTCACTTGCGTGGCGAATACTTCCAGGATACCTTATATTTTCTTAGAGAATAAATGCAAAATGTAAGATACACCTTATCATTTTTAATATGTACCTCTACTCGCTAAATATAGCAACAAAGTAGCTAAAGTGCATCACAGGTCATTTCTGCTATGTCTTTTATTTTCTGGTAAACCAGGCATGTGTTGTGAAGCCAATTTATGTCCCACTTCCATGGTTTGTTTATAACCGAGGGCAAACTGGAAGCGCCCAGTCTTCATTTATGGCAGGCTTTCAGAAATAAGTAAATATATGGAAAAACTGGATAATTTTTTAAGATCCCAGGCTTTCTTCTTCTGCACCGACCCAGTGCTCACATGCCACGAGATGCAAGTATTGATGTATTTTTAGAGTGTTGGTATTGAAGTATGTTTTTTTTAGACCGGTGGTTTTCAAACTGTATTTACCAAATACCACCTCAGAAAACCCTTGGTTCTCAAAGTACCGCCATAATGACAAACATTAAAATACTGTAGCATAGTAGGCCAAAATATTAATAAAAAAACTAGGCTAAGGGTTTATTTTACAGGTATATTTAATATTTTTGGCCACTGTAACATTGTACACATTTTTAACAGAAAACTGTTTGAGAGGAAGGGAAATTTTTTTTACTTAAATGAAGTTATATTTTGCCGTACCCCGAAGTGTAGCCCGCAGACCACTAGTGGTACACGTACCTCAGTTTGAAAATCACTGCTTTAGACAACATTAGTATGTAGTTTAGTATTTGTGTTATTGGTTTTTCAGGATGATCCAGCCACTGATGGAGAACTGGCCTTCCAGCTCAGCTCGCAGACATCCTCCTCTCACTCTCAGCTCACAGTTGACTTACCAGTCAACATTTTACAGGTACTTTCTGTTTGCTTCTACCGCATTTGTTTGTGTTCACAGCATGTAGGAGACACACATATTTCCCTTAAAAACGTGCTTTGACTGCTAATGAAAGACTGATAGAAGTGAAAAGGTAAAGCGTAGGTTACGTTTGTCATGTGTCAGTTTAACCAAGGCATGCAGAGAGCGATAAGACCATACATGAGTATAAACACTCTTCCTTTTTTTCAACTCTGGTGCAGAATTTGATATAGATTAGAAACTAATTTCAAACCAAAAATTCAACAAAAAAATAAAAGCTGTATTTTTCTTACAATTTGTAGCCTTTCTTCTTATAAAATTGGTAACAATTTCTCTTTCTTTTTCTGTAATATTGCAATATTTTCTCATAAGAGTATTACTGTTTTTATGCAAAAATGATGACATTTGTCATAAAATTCTAACTTATCACGATATTGCCAATTTTTTGTTGCTGTAAAATAGTGAAATTCTTTGAGTAAATTATGACTTGTCATAATTTTGCCAAGTAATATGCCGACTATATAAATATTGCAAACATTTTTTTAAGTTTTCTTATAAGATTGTGACTTGTGGGGTAAAATGAAGACTCTTTTCATAAAGTTGCCAACATTTTAAGCTTGTATTGTAAAATTGCGACTGTGATTATTTATTTAGCTAACTGCTTCTTTGCTATCACTTTTACCATCATATTTGTACATAACCTATTTGCTGATGTTGCCCTATTGTTGTTGTTGTTATTGGTTTGCTGTTGTTTTTGTCTCTCTGTCTTATCTCCCTCTTGTCCCCACAATTTCCCCATTGGTCTTCCTTTTTTTCTCTTTCTATCCCCTCCGGCTCCGGCCCGGCTGCACCAAATAATAATATGAATACATTTAATAAAGTCAAATACAAATAAGGCAACAAGAGAAGTATCCCACACTTGTCTTTTGTAAAGTAAATCTGAACAGATATGGGCTATAATATTGCCTGAGAAGCTGGACAGGACAAAAAAAAATTGCGATGTCATTGAGTAAAATTCCAACTTCTATCATTTTTTCTTGTGAGTTTTTTTACTTGCATTGAGTAAAATTATGGCTTTTTTTTACAATACCGCCCAAATTCAAAGTTTTTCTTGTGAAATTGTGACTTTTTTTTTTTTACAAGCGTTTTTATGTTAGAAATTAGTCCCTGGACGTAGGTGAACTTTAAAGGCAAAAAACAAAAGCTTTAAAAGACAGCCGATAACCGGAAATACATCTATTTTTATTGATATAGTTACATGCTGTTTTTTTCCTGATTATATTTGTGAACAAAATGTAATCATTCAGTGATCTTGAAATGCATTGGTATGACCAACACTGTTCCTGTAATTACTTGGTATTGGATCATCCAACGCTAATGTCAATTGAAATGCTTGTATTATTTACAGTATATGCCAAATATATACTGTGATGTATATCGTTACTGCAGGAGAATAATACATTTCTTTATATCAATTTTAGGCCATGTCATTCATCCCAAATACAGAAATTAATGTTCTGTACTGTATTTTCCCTCAGGAGCCCACTGTAGTCATCGAGGAAAACAATGTGTGTGACAACTGCCAGTTCACAGGAAGCACAATCAACCTTCAGGACTTGGAGTGACAGACGTCACATTCAATGTTTACATTAGAAAAATGCTGCAAACTTAAGTCGTTTTTTTTCTAACTCTTTATGAAGTCGTCTTTGGCCGAGAGACCAAGTACAAACCTGTTGATGATGCACCTTGAGAATAATCTGGCTACTTTTGCCCCAGGAGTATAGGAAGTGCTTTTGTTGTTTTTTTCAGCCCAAATCACACGAGATGGCAGTGCATTCTTGTTCCAAAAAGTCTTGAGAAATCAGAGAGTGCAAGTCCATTTTGAGCTTTTTAACTTTTACACCCCACATTTTGCTTTTGTTTAATAGTCTGAGGGCCAATTAAAAAAACAAACCTGCAAGGGACGCACTTTGGCCAGCTTTTGTTACGTCCAAACTTACTTTAAAGGATCATCACTGACCTGATGTGGAAAGAAATCAAATGAGCTTATTTACTTATGTATTAACAAGTTATTAAATCCTATAATACACAAATAATGCTCGATTCTGTAAAAATGGATTAACAGATTAATGGATTACATTGTCTGCTTTTTACTTGTCTGCCTTAAAAGTGACACAGATGGCTGCAATGTGGCTGAATCCTGTTTTTCTTCAGGCAGTTGAAGTAGATTGTTTCAGAGAGTATAAGGTAGGAATGGCAAACCTTTTTTAATACGGAAAATATAGAAGGGGAGTTGATATTTCCTTTTTGGTTGGATGAAACCAAAAAAGTTCAAACAGTCCATGACAAAAAAACACCTACATCTCAGTCTGTTTTTTTATATAGGCATGATTCTTTATCTCATCAGCATTTTGCAACCTTTATATTGTTGTTGTTGTTTTTTTTGGCCCCAATCCTTAATGATTTGGAACGTCTGGATGCGGGCCATGTTTAATTTTATTTTAGGAATGAGCGGTAAGTCAGTTTTAATGAAAATATAAATCAAAAGCTGGACTTTGGACATGACCTGTGTAAAAAAAAAAAAGCTTTCTAAAAATGTTAATATATTCATGTGTTGTATCTTGAGTGATACTTGAAAGCTAATAAAATAATTTCAAGCAAAATCACATTTGTTCTTTCATGCAGCAGAATGATGAAAAAAGCATATTTTCCAAGCTTTGTAAGAACATTTATTTTTCTCCTGGACAGTGTCCAAATGTTTCATGTATAAATGAGATGCATGTACAGTACACACTACATTGAAAGTGGAATAAAGCACATGTAGACTTCCAGGCTAAGAAACGTAATGTATGGTGAATATACACTATATTGCCAAAAGTATTTGGCCACCTGCCTAGACTCACATGAACTTGAAGTGTAATCCCATTCTTAAGCCATAGGGTTCAATATGATGTGGGTCCACCTTTTGCAGCTATTACAGCTTCAACTCTTCTGAGAAGGCTGTCCACAAGGTTGCGGAGTGTGTTTATTGGAATTTTCGACCATTCTTCCAAAAGCGCATTGGTGAGGTGTTCTATCGGACTCAGGTCAGGACTCTGTGCAGGCCAGTCAAGTTCATCCACGCCAGACTATGTCATCCATGTCTTTATTGACCTTGCTTTGTGCACCTGTTCCCCCAAGGTTGGGAGCATGGAATTGTCCAAAGTGTTTTGGTATCCTGGAGCATTCGAAGTTCATTTCACTAAAACTAAGGGGCCAAGCCCAACTCCTGAAAAACAACCCCACACCATAAATCCTCCTCCAAATGTCACACTCTGCACAATTCAGTCCAAAATGTAGCATTCTCCTGGCAAACTCCAAACCCAGACTCGTCCATCAGATTGCCAAATGGAAAAGCGTGATTCATCACCTCAGAGAAGGCGTCTTCACTGCTATAAAGTCCAGTGGCAACGTGCTTCAGTTCACACCACTGCATCTGACTCTTTGCATTGGAATTGGTGATGTATGGCTTAGATTAAGCTGCACAGCCATGGAAACCCATTCCATGAAGCTCTCTGCGTACTGTACGTGGGCTAATTGGAAGGTCACATGAAGTTTGGAGCTCTGTAGCAACTGACTGTGCAGAAAGTCAGCAACCTCTTTGCACTGTGTGCTTCAGAATCCCCTGACCCCCTCTCTTGACAGTTTACATGTCCTACCACTTGGTGGCTGAGTTGCTGTTGTAACCAAACTCTTCCATTTTCTTATAATAAAGCCGAAAGTTGACTTTGGAATATTTAGGAGCGAGAAAGCTTTACGACAGGATTTGTTGCACAGGTGTTGTCCCATGACAGTTCCACGTTGGAAATCACTGAGTGGCCCATTCTTTCACAAATGTTTGTACAAACAGTCTTTATGCCAACGTGTTTGATTTTATACACCTGTGTGTGATTAAGACACCTGATTCTCATCATTTGGATGGGTGGCCAAATACTTTTGGTAATATTGTGTATTTAGGAACTGAAATAGCTCATGTAAATGGTGGGCTATGACGTTGTAACTGCGCATGCTTAATGCTTAAAATGTTTTATGTGGAAAATCTTAAAGAAATCGCTTTTGGTACTGTGAAACGACTTAATAAAATCCTCTTTTTATTGGCGTCCACATCCCACGAATTAAATTAAAAAAAAAAAAATGGCACAGAACGTTTTCAAATAGAAGGTAAAACCTTACTGCTCCCTTTTGGCCAACCTTTGAATCACAACAGGCTCACGTAAGACACGACTCCTGTTGCTTACCTTTGTACAAAAATTGCTTTTTTTAAATTTTACTTTACTTAGGTTGTTGTATTTTTATATTTGTAAATAGATAACTGCTGGATATAAAAATAAAATTTTATTTTTCATCGCTGTTATTCATTCTTGTCATTTTCAGGCTGCAGGAAGTACTTTGACGACGCGCACCAATCACTGCACAGAAGCGCAAGAAGAAGGCGAATGATTGGTTGTGTGTGGCGCCAATTTAAACCGGAAGTTACGTCCAGTCCAGACTTCAAGGTCATTTCCGGCTTCACAGGCTAGCTCCACGGATGTCAACAACTAAAAATTGTCATTTTGAACTAATTTATTTAGTTAAAGCTAGTTATCAAATATTAAAAAAAAAGTTGAAAGAAGTCTCAAACTTCTGAAAGATAAATGAAATTACTTAAATTTACTTAAGTTTATTCATTATGTAGCCGATATTCTTTTTTGGTGTTAACTGAATGATACGTTAACACTTTTTAAAAAGTATACCGTATTTCCTTGAATTGCCGCCGGGGCGCTAATTAATTTAAAATCTCTTCTCACGCCTGTGCTTACCAAAGGCATGCGGTAAAAGTAAGCATGCGCTAATTATTTTAAAACCTCTTCTCACTGCGGCACTTACCAAAGGCATGCAGTAAAACTTTGAGTGTAATGTAAGCTTGGACCTTAAATCCTACTGAATAGCTCTTAATCTTCCCTTTATGCGATTTCAAATTACCGGTATTGAAGTCAGCCGCCTCCATTTTGAAAATGATGACAGGGGAAGCGTCACTCGTGACATCACGAGTTTGACCAGGCAGTAATACTAAGCATGCGCTAATTATTTTGGGAAGCGAGTTAGACCCGGCAGTAATTCAAAGCAGGCGCATACTATATGCCGGGCGGCAATTCAAGGAAATACGGTATGTTGACTTCTCTTCAACAACACTTTCACTTTTAATACATATATATATGTACTTAAGTATTATAATACTTAAGTAGATATAGTTTGAGTTTATTTGGAACATGCATGCATACAACAAGATACATCACAATTTCCAGTTTCTCTATTCAACCTGTTCGAAAAAGGAGTAGGAAGAAGCAGAGCTTATTTAATTTACACAGCAGTTGCTAAAACTTTTTTTCACTTCCTGTTCTCAATTTATTCACAATACACTCCATAAGTAATAACAATACGAATAAATAATAATTGGTGAAGTAAGTTATATTTCATCTGGTGAGATGAGGAAGATGATCTAGAACAGGGGTGTCCAAACTTTTTCCACTGAGGGCCGTACACTGAAAAATCTAAGCAAGCAGGGGCCATTTTGAAATTTTTTATTTTAAAAACCAATACAATATATGTACAAAAAATATACATTTGGGCCTCCACTCAGGTTTGATCCCGGGGACCCTAAAGGGTTTTGGTCAAAAATATATAAAAAATGTGTCATTAGTCAGTATTATTGTTTTTTGTAAATATTCAAGGTTTAAATCTCAAGATCAACATTAGGTCTATCTGTCAATATAACGTTAAAGATTTAAGTTGTATGCTCTTTTTGTCAAAGAAAACCCTGATTTTTTATGGAAAAAAAACACAAAATATGTAATATTTTCACTCATTAAAATTTTTAAGTGGAATATTTGAGATTATATAATAATTGGAGCCTTAAAAGGGTCAATAACTCATAACAACATTGATTTTAATTAATTATTATTATTTTTAGCAATGACACTTAAAAACAAATTACACAACAATTATTGGGGATCCAAAAGGGTCCTACTCCTTAAAGTGTTAAAAAATTAATTATACATTTTAGTAACTGTTTACTTTTAACACAATAACCTCCAGATCAACTTCAGATTATACATTTTATTGTTGTTTATGTTTTTTGAGGCCCTTTTTAAAACAAATTAAAAAAAAAAAAACAGCTTACTTTTTTACATATAGCCAGAGGTGGGTAGTAACGCGCTACATTTACACCGTTACATTTACTTGAGTAACTTTTGGGATAAATTGTACTTCTACGAGTAGTTTTTATGCAACATACTTTAACTTTTACTTGAGTATATTTATAGAGAAGAAAGGCTACTTTTACTCCGTTCCATTTATCTACATTCAGCTCGCTACTTTTTTTTTAATCGATCTGTTAATGTTTGTTTTGGTTAATGACAGAGCTTCAAAGTACGATCTACGCATGCCTGCGTTTCACCAATCACATGCAGTCACTGGTGACGTTGGACCAATCAAACAAGTTGAAAAACTTATTGGGGTGTTACCATTTAGTGGTCAATTGTACGCAATATGTACTGTACTGTACAATCTACTAATACAAGTTTCAATCAATCAATCAAAAGTGTAAAGGAAAAAAGACACTTTTTATTTCAACCGTACTTCCCGTCAAAAGCCTAAAGACTGATCGCACAGTTCCTGTCTTCACAATAAAAGTGCCGCTCCATCGCGCCTGCGATAAGATAAAATAAGAGTCTCCGAAAGCCAGCGCAAACAAGCGAGCAAGCTACGGAGTTTGCCGCCAATGTATTTATTATAAAGTGTATAAAAACGAATATGGAAGCTGGACAAATAGGATGCCAAATACCAACGACTTTCATTTGGTATTAGACAGAAAAGAGGAACTTTTTTTTCCCTACATTTGAAAATACTGTCTGATTCCAATCAATGCAAGTCATCAGAATCAGGTAATACACCAACTTATATTCTTGTCTTCATGAAAAATAGGAATCTATATGTTAAACATGCATGTATATTCATTAAAACACCTTTAACATGTCAACAAACACGGCAAAATAAATAAATGTAAATGATATACTGTATATATATAAATGTATGTATATATATATATATATATATGTATGTATGATATGTGTGTGTATGTATATATGAGGTAGATCACCTCGACTTGGTCATTTATTAAGTAATTGATAAACGTTGAAAAACTTATTGGTGTGTTACCATTTAGTGGTCAATTGTACGGAATATGTACTGTACTGTACAATCTACTAATACAAGTTTCAATCAATCAATCAATCAAATCAATGAATGCCTACTGAGGCTATGTTGCTGTTAAGTTATTGTGGCTCAAAGTGCCATTTTTTTAAATTTTATTTTAATGTACTATTATTTAATATATATTATTGTTTTAGTTGCTTAAGAGATATTCCTGGCTCTGAATTTGCTCATTGCTATTTTTATGTTTTTGTGCAATATTTGTTGCCGTAATCAGTTTACTCATGAGTTACTCAATACTTGAGTAGTTTTTTCACAACATACTTTTTACTTTTACTCAAGTAAATATTTGGGTGACTACTCCTTACTTTTACTTGAGTAATAAATCTCTAAAGTAACAGTAATCTTACTTGAGTACAATTTCTGGCTACTCTACCCACCTCTGCATATAGCAAACACAAAATATGCAACATTTTCCCTAAAGAATATCTCAAAGTGGAATATTTAATGTGACATTATTGGAACCTTTAATAGGTCAATAATTCATAATGTCATTGGTTTTGATTCGTTATTATTTTTAAAGAAAGAAACAGCCTGCATGGCAGCTTTGTGTTATTAGAGTCAACATTGCCAACATTTTCTTGTTACATTTCACCTGTTGGCTCTTTTATAACACTTTTTATGTTTTTTTTTTTTGTACAGAGCACAGTATTAACAGATATTACCTAATCCAAACCACCTTAAGCGCTCATGACGCAAACTTCACCCCACAGAGAAAGTCAACACACAGTCTCACATAACACAACATACTGAACTTTATGGATACGTAAAAACTTTTTAAAACTTTTGTCGTGTTTTTAACTGACTAACGTCCATTAGACTGGACTCTCACACT
The DNA here is from genome assembly GCF_033978795.1 of Nerophis ophidion. NCBI lineage: Eukaryota > Metazoa > Chordata > Actinopteri > Syngnathiformes > Syngnathidae > Nerophis > Nerophis ophidion. The sequence continues at coordinate 59,545,978 of NC_084612.1, forward strand.
ATTATGTTAGATCCACTATAGACTGGACTCTCACTATTATGTTAGATCCCCTATGGACTGGACTCCCACTATTATGTTAGATCCAGTATGGACTGGACTCTCACACTACTATGTTAGAACCATTATGGACTAAACTCTCACACTATTATGTTAGATCCACTATGGACTGGAATCTCACTATTATGTTGGATCCACTATGGACTGGACTCTCACAATATTATGTTAGATCTACTATGAACTGGACTCTCACTATTATGTTAGATCCACTATGGACTGGACTCTCACTATCATGTTAGATCCACTATGGACTGGACTCTCATTTTTATGTTAGATCCACTATGGACTGGACTCTCAATATTATGTTGGATCCACTATGGACTGGACTCTCACTATTATGTTAGATCCACAATGGACTGGACTCTCACTATTATTATGTTAGATCCACTATGAACTGGACTCTCACAATATTATGTTAAATCCACTATGGACTGGACTCTCACTATCATGTTAGATCAACTATGGACTGGACTCTCATTTTTATGTTAGATCCACTATGGACTGGACTCTCATTATTACGTTAGATCCACTATGGACTGGACTCTCACTATTATGTTAGATCCACTATGGACTGGACTTTTACACTATTATATTAGATCCACTATGGACTGGACTTTTACACTATTATATTAGATCCACTATGGACTGGACTCTCACACTATTATTTTAGATCCACTATGGACTGGACTCTCACTATATTATGTAAGATCCACTATAGACTGGACTCTCACTATATTATGTAGGATCCACTATGGACTGGACTCTCAAAATATTATATTATATCCACTACGGACTGGACTCTCACACTATTATGTTAGATCCACCATGGACTGGACTCCCACTATGTTAGATCCACTATGGACTGGACTCTCACTATGTTAGATCCACTATGGACTGTACTCTCACTATTATGTTGGATCCACTATGGACTGGACTCTCACTATTATGTTAGGTCGACTATGGACTGGCCTCTCACTATTATGTTAGATCCACAATGGACTGGACTCTCACTATTATGTTAGATCCACTATGGACTGGACTCTCACTATTATGTTAGATCCACTATGGACTGGACTCTCACAATATTATGTTAGATCCACTATGGACTGGACTCTCACTATATTATGTAGGATCCACTATGGACTGGACTCTCACAATATTATATCAGATCCACTATGGACTGGACTCTCACACTATTATGTTAGATCCACCATGGACTGGACTCTCACTATATTATGTAAGATCCACTATAGACTGGACTCTCACTATATTATGTAGGATCCACTATGGACTGGACTCTCAAAATATTATATTATATCCACTACGGACTGGACTCTCACTATATTATGTAGGATCCACTATGGACTGGACTTTTACACTATTATATTAGATCCACTATGGACTGGACTCTCACACTATTATTTTAGATCCACTATGGACTGGACTCTCACTATATTATGTAAGATCCACTATAGACTGGACTCTCACTATATTATGTAGGATCCACTATGGACTGGACTCTCAAAATATTATATTATATCCACTATGGACTGTACTCTCACTATTTTGTTTGATCCACTATGAACTGGACTCTCACTATGTTAGATCCACTATGGACTGTACTCTCACTATTATGTTGGATCCACTATGGACTGGACTCTCACTATTATGTTAGATCCACTATGGACTGGACTCTCACTATGTTAGATCCACTATGGACTGTACTCTCACTATTATGTTGGATCCACTATGGACTGGACTCTCACTATTATGTTAGGTCGACTATGGACTGGCCTCTCACTATTATGTTGGATCCACAATGGACTGGACTCTCACTATTATGTTAGATCCACTATGGACTGGACTCTCACAATATTATGTTAGATCCACTATGGACTGGACTCTCACTATATTATGTAGGATCCACTATGGACTGGACTCTCACAATATTATATCAGATCCACAATGGACTGGACTCTCACACTATTATGTTAGATCCACCATGGACTGGACTCCCACTATGTTGGATCCACTATGGACTGGACTCCCACCATGTTAGATCCACTATGGACTGGACTCTCACTATGTTAGATCCACTATGGACTGTACTCTCACTATTATGTTAGGTCCGCTATGGACTGGCCTCTCACTATTATGTTAGATCCACAATGGACTGGACTCTCACTATTATGTTAGATCCACTATGGACTGGACTCTCACAATATTATGTTAGATCCACTATGGACTGGACTCTCACTATATTATGTAGGATCCACTATGGACTGGACTCTCACAATATTATATCAGATCCACTATGGACTGGACTATCACACTATTATGTTAGATCCACCATGGACTGGACTCCCACTATGTTAGATCCACTATGGACTGGACTCTATGTTAGATCCACTATGGACTGTACTCTCACTATTATGTTAGATCCACTATGGACTGTACTCTCACTATTTTGTTTGATCCACTATGGACTGGCCTCTCACTATTATGTTAGATCCACAATGGACTGGCCTCTCACTATTATGTTAGATCCACTATGGACTGGATTCTCACAATATTATGCTAGATCCACTAGACGTCCATTGCACCGGTTGTCCTATAGGGTAGGGGGTGGGGGTCCCCACATCTCTGGTCCCCTCCAAGGTTTCTCATTGTCATCCCATTAGGTTGAGTTTTTTTCTTGTCCTGATGTGGAATCTGAGCCGAGGATGTCCTTGTAGCTTGTGCAGCAGCCTTTGGAGACGCTTGTGATTTAGGGCTATATAAGTAAACACTGATTGATTGATGGATTTTTTTTTTTTTTTTTTTAAATGTCCAACTACTATAAATAGTTCAAAATTAGTGTTTGGTGCATTTTAGCTGTTTGATATATCTGATTGATTACACAACTTTTAGGAGGTTGCCACGGAAGTAATCAAGGTAGGAATCAAACTTTCATACTCCAGCCATCCATCCATCTTCTTCCGCTTATCCGAGGTCGTGTTGCGGGGGCAGCAGCCTAAGCAGGGAAGCCCAGACTTCCCTCTCCCAAGCCACTTCCTCCAGCCCCTCGCGGGGGATCCCGAGGCGTTCCCAGGCCAGCCGGGAGACATAGTCTTCCCAACGTGTCCTGGGTCCTTCCCGTGGCCTCCTACCGGTTGGACGTGCCCTAAACACCTCACTAGGGAGGCGTTCTGGTGGCATCCTGACCAGATGCCCTAACTACCTCATCTGGCTCCTCACCATGTGGAGGAGCAGCGGCTTTACTTTGAGCTTCTCACCCTATCTCTAAGGGAGAGCCCCGCCACTCGGCGGAGGAAATTCATTTCGTCCGCTTGTACCCGTGATCTTGTCCTTTTGGTCATAACCCAAAGCTCATGACCATAGGTGAGGATGGGAACGTAGATCGACTGGTAAATTTTAGAGCTTTGCCTTCCAGCTCAGCTCCTTCTTCACCACAACGGATCGATACAACGTCCGCATTACTGAAGACGCCGCACCGATCCGCCTGTTGATCTCACGATCCACTCTTCCCTCACTTGTGAACAAGACTCCGAGGTACTTGAACTCCTCCACTTGGAGTTTCTTGTGGAACTTTCATATACTCTTTGACATGTCTTGGTGATCATGTTTAGTTTGGCTATGTTCTGTTTGGTTTTTGCACTCTGTCGGTTCCTGTTTTTTCACTCCCTGTTTTGTTTCAATGACAACCCATTAGTTTTCACCTGTCCTCATGTCACGCACCTGATTCACTTGGACTCATGCACCTGTTGCCAATCACCACATTCATGCTCTGCACTCTTGACACTCTGAATACTCTGTCCAGGTCATAGTTCATGCTGCTCTTTTCTTGCCACGTAAGTTTATTCAAGCCACAGTTGAGTGAGTTTTTTTAGTTCATGTTTTCATGTCCATAGTTTACATTATAGTAATAGATTTTGTTTTCTTAGCCAAGTTTTGTACCTCCGCTGTGAGCGCCTTTTGTTTTCCCTTTTTGATAGATTAATTAAAATATGTCATTACCTTCACGTCGTGTCCGGTTCAGTCACTTTGCACCACGGGAAAACAAACCGCACCAAAGTCATGACACTCTTAATATCAACTTATATTTGATGGATGGATGGATGGATGGATGGATGGATGGATGGATGGATGGATGGATGGAAAGATAGTACTTTGTTGATTCCTGCAGGAGAGTTCCCTCGAAAAAATAAAATTCTAGCAGCAATGTACAGAATTGAGATATAATTGAAAAAGTAAATAATAAATAATGGGGGTATATGTTATGGTTTTGCCTCCCCTGTCATCCTAGTATTGATAAGTATATCGATCATATATAGCAGTGGTTCTCAAATGGGGGTATGCGTACCCCTGGGGGTACTTGAAGGAATGCCAAGGGGTACGTGAGATTTTTAAAAAAATATTCTAAATATAGCAACAATTCAAATATATTTTTATAAATTATATCAATTTTATAAATATTTTTAATGAATAATACTTCAACAAAATATGAATGTAAGTTCATAAACTGTGAAAAGAAATGCAACAATGCAATATTCAGTGTTGACAGCTAGATTTTTTGTGGACATGTTCCATAAAAATTGATGTTAAAGATTTCTTTTTTTGTGAAGAAATGTTTAGAATTAAGTTCATGAATCCAGATGGATCTCTATTACAATCCCCAAAGAGGGCACTTTAAGTTGATGATTACTTCTATGTGTAGAAATCTTTATTTATAATTGGATCACTTGTTTATTTTTCAACAAGTTTTTAGTTATTTGTATAACTTTTTTTCTAAATAGTTCAAGAAAGACCACTACAAATGAGCAATATTTTTGCACTGTTATACAATTTAATAAATCAGAAACAGATGACATAGTGCTGTATTTTACTTCTTTATTGCCATCTCACTATGGATTTAACTTTCATAGTATTTTGTATGAACTTTCATAAAACTTTCACGGTATCATGTTAGACCCGCTCGACATCCATTGCTTTCGGTCCCCTAAGGGGGGTTACCCACATATGCGGTCCTCTCCAAGGTTTCTTATAGTCATAATTGTCACCGACGTCCCACTGGGTGTGAGTTTTCCTTGCCCTTATGTGGGCTCTACCGAATGTGTCGTTGTGGTTTGTTTTGTGGTTTGTGCAGCCCTTTGAGACACTAGTGATTTAGGGCTATATGAATAATCATTGATTGATTGATTTTTTTCAACCAAAAATGCTTTGCTCTGATTAGGGGGTACTTGAATTAAGAAAATGTTCACTGGGGGTACATCTCTGAAAAAAGGTTGAAAACCAATGATATATATATATATATATATATATATATATATATATATATATATTATATACGCATGCTGTTTACAATTAAAAAAAAAAATCGGGACAAAGTTATAAAGCTTTTAAAGGCCTACTGAAATGAGATTTTCTTATGTAGACGGGGATAGCAGGTCCATTCTATGTGTCATACTTGATCATTTCGCGACATTGCCATATTTTTGCTGAAAGAATTTAGCAGAGAACATCGACAATAAAGTTTGCAACTTTTGGTCGCTAACAGAAAAGCCCTGCCTTTACCGGAATTCGCAGACGATGACGTCACCCGTTGAGGGCTCCTCACATCCTCACATTGTTTTTAATGGGAGCTGTCACGCCAAATTTCTTCCCCCCTACAACCCCCCCCATTTACTTCCAGGGTCATGATTAATACAGACGTTTTGTTAACGCTGTATTATAAAAATATAACGCTATATTATAAAAATATAACGCTATATTATAAAAATACAGACGTTTTGTTAACGCTATACTATAAAAAAAAAAATTCAAAAACAATTTACAAACACATGCTATGAGATGACGCATTTACTTCCGGGGTCACGTTTCCTCTTATGTCATCCCATAGCTTGTGTTTGTAAATTGTTTAAAAAATTTTTTTTTAAATATAACTTTAACAAAACGTCTGTATTTTTAGAATATAGCGTTATATTTTTATAATATAGCGCTAACAAAACGTCTGTATTAATCATGACCCCGGAAGTAAATTGGGGGTGGGGTTTGTAGGGAGAAGAAATTTGGCGTGACAGCGCCTCCAACAAAAAGAGCTATTCCGATCGAGAAAAAGACAATTCCACCATTAATTTGAGCGAGGATGAAAGATTTGTGTTTGAGGATATTGATAGCGGCGGACTACAACATTTTCAATCAAGTTAAAAAAAAAAAACGCGATTGCATTGGGACGGATTCAGATGTTTTTAGACACATTTACTAGGATAATTCTGGGAAATCCCTTATCTTTCTATTATGTTGCTAGTGTTTTAGTGAGTTTAATAGTACCTGATAGTCGGAGGGGTTTGTCCACGGTTGTCTTGAGGCCAGTGTCTGATGGAAGTCGACGGCAGCAGTATGGACGGCACAAGCTCAGCTGATCTCCGGTAAGTGGCGACTTTTTACCACAATTTTCTCACCGAAAACTGCTAGTCGACATTTGGTCGGGATCCATGTTCGCTTGACCGCTCTGATCCATAGGAAAGCTTCACCTACGGGAATTTTATACAAAGAATCACTGTGTGTTTGTGTGGCTAAAGGCTAAAGCTTCCCAACTCCATCTTTCTACTTTGACTTCTCCATTATTAATTGAACAAATTGCAAAAGATTCAGCAACACAGATGTCCAAAATACTGTGTAATTACGCGGTTAAAGCAGACGACTTTTAGCTGTGTGTGTGCGCAGCGCTAATATTTCCTCACAATCCGTGACGTCACGCGTACACGTCATCATTCTGTGACGTTTTCAACAAGAAACTCCGCGGGAAATTTAAAATTGCAATTTAGTGAACTAAAAAGGCCGTATTGGCATGTGTTGCAATGTTAATATTTCATCATTGATATATAAACTATCAGACTGCGTGGTCGGTAGTCGTGGGTTTCAGTAGGCCTTTAACCTTCGTCTTGTGTTAGGGTCGGCACCGACCCGTTTTAGTTTTGAAATGCATAAAAACACCACATACATTTATTTTTTTGCATCAAAGCTTTTTGACTTTGTCAGGAACCTCTTTGTCAACAATATAAAACATTTAAATTTTTTTCACTAAATTATAAAATGCTCTGGTAGAAATTATGCCCTTGGTGTTGTTAGGGTCGGTTTCGACCCAGTTATAAAAATAAGATGATAAAGCAATGATAAGAGCCAAAACTGAACACACTGACAGCCAGCTCCTCGCCCAATCATGTGAGCTTTAGTGGATTCCCATTTTACCTTGTTATCCTGTACAAAAACAAACAAAAGACGGACACTAAAAGGGTCACTTTTTGCCACTCTGATTTTGTTATTTTATTAGTTTTGGAACTAGTAATCTATTTCTCTTGGTTTCATTTGCTTGATTGGTTGTTGTTTGTTTGATGTTGGATTTCTGTTGCTGAAAAAAATACTTTTCAGCCTTTTTCTTGAAGTAAATATATATGGGTCGAAATTGACCCGTAACACCATAGATGTTACTATAGTTAAAATTCTTAAAATGAAAAAATTAATAAAACACATTTATTTAAGAGATGTGTTCTAATACTTAGGTAACACAACAACCTTATTTTTATTTATATGATTCTCTTGAGGTTCGTTTTACCATTTTTTAAAATTGAAATCGAGGGGTATACTGACAAAAAAAAAGGCCCAATGGCCCAAACCAAAAATATTAAAACCAATATTTTCAAGGATAAGGAAGCCTAACAAGGTAACCAAGAGACGAGAAACAAATTGGATGATAGATAATTGTTTTTAGTGTATTTTACAGCTGATTTAAGACATGGGTCAAAACCGACCCGTTAACATAAAGAGATGGTAACAGAAATTTAACACAAGAGGAAGGTTAAGTTTTACAGACCATTTTTACTCACCCCGGATAAAACATTTTTTTTTGTATTTTTTATTAAGTTTCACATTTTTATATGTGAGTATTGTCAGTCCATGTGTTTTTGAGATATAAATACAATCCGTGGTTGTTTATCAACGTGAACATGCTGTCACGTGTCCACAGGATCCCCGCCGCCGAGGACCAATAGGAAGGCGGAGAGGGGACGAGCCTTCCGCGGTACTCCATGTTGTTTTGCTCTACAGTAACACACACACACACACACACTGTAACGCAATGTAACTCACTTTCCGTCATGTGACGCTCATTTTTGTACAGGTCGGTCGTTGGCGGAGTCTCGCCGCTGCTTCTGGAACATTCTCAAGGACGAACGTCGAACACACGCACAGGGCGGCGGAAGGTAAGACGTGGTGAGTTGAGCTGCGGGCGTGTTGCGGCGGTGAGACGTCGTGAGTGCGGCGGCGAGAGACGAAAACACGGCCGTCCGTGTCGAGTGGGAGGCGAGAAGCGTGGCCGCTGCTCCAGAAACACGAGAACCGTGACACGGGGTCTTTTTGCCACGAGGCTCCTCACGTGCATCGGGGACGGGTGTCCAAAGTGTGGCGCGGGGATAGTGGTGGTCGATTTGTTATCGACATACAGTGGGGCAACAAAAGTATTTCAGCCACCGATTGTGCAAGTTCTCCCATTTAAAATGATGACAGAATTCTGTAATGTTCATCATAGGTACACTTCAACTGTGAGAGACAGAATGTGAAAAAAAAATCAAATCCAGGAATTCACATTGTAGGAATTTTTAATAGTTTATTTGTAAATTATGGTGGAAAATAAGTATTTGGTCAACCATTCAAAGCTCTCACTGATGGAAGGAGGATTTGGCTCAAAATCTCGCGATACATGGCCCCATTCATTCTTTCCTTAACACGGATCAATCGTCATGTCCTCTTAGCAAAAAAAAAGCCCCAAAGCATGATGTTTCCACCCCCATGCTTCACAGTAGGTATGATGCTCTTGGGATGCAACTCAGTATTCTTCTTCCTCCAAACACGACGAGTTGAGTTTATACCAAAAAGTTCTATTTTGGTTTCATCTGACCACATGACATTCTCCCAATCCTCTGCTGTATCATCCATGTATCCATTTTGGTATAAACTCAACTCGTCGTGTTTGGAGGAAGAAGAATACTGAGTTGCATCCCAAGAACACCATTTTAAAGAACTTATTTGTAAATTATGGTGGAAAATAAGTATTTGGTCAACCATTCAAAGCTCTCACTGATGGAAGGAGGATTTGGCTCAAAATCTCACGATACATGGCCCCATTCATTCTTTCCTTAACACGGATCAATCGTCATGTCCCCTTAGCAGAAAAAAAGCCACAAAGCATGATGTTTCCACCCCCATGCTTCACAGTAGGTATGATGTTCTTGGGATGCAACTCAGTATTCTTCTTCCTCCAAACACGACGAGTTGAGTTTATACCAAAAAGTTCTATTTTGGTTTCATCTGACCACATGACATTCTCCCAATCCTCTGCTGTATCATCCATGTATCCATTTTGGTATAAACTCAACTCGTCATGTTTGGAGGAAGAAGAATACTGAGTTGCATCCCAAGAACACCATACCTACTGTGAAGCATGGGGGTTGGAAACATCATGCTTTGGGGCTGTTTTTCTGCTAAGGGGACAGGACGATTATTCCGTGTTCAGGAAAGAATGAATGGGGCCATGTATCGTGAGATTTGGGGCCATGTATCATGAGATTTTGAGCCAAAACCTCCTTCCATCAGTGAGAGCTTTGAATGGTTGACCAAATACTTATTTTCCACCATAATTTACAAATGAATTCTTTAAAATTCCTACAGCAAGAATCCCTGGATTTTTTTCCACATTCTGTCTCTCACAGTTGAAGTGTACCTATGATGAAAATGACAGACCTCTGTCATCATTTTAAGTGGGAGAACTTGCACAATCGGTGGCTGACTAAATACTTTTTTGCCCCACTTTATTCCAATATTAGTGATAACAGTACAGTTAAACAACATGATAGAAAGAAGGCAAAGAGAGGATAAACCTGCTGAAACGTTAACCAAAAATAACACAACTGACAACAATAAAAACAATAATAAGACTACAAATAACATAAAAATACTATTATTACTAATAAACAACACTGATGGGTTGTATTTGTATCGCGCTTTTCTACCTTCAAGGTACTCAAAGCGCGTTGAGAATAGAGATGTCCCATAATGGCTTTTTTGCCGATATTCCGGTATTGTCCAACTCTTAATTACCAATTCCGATATCAACCGATACCGATTATATACAGTTGTGGCATTAACACATTATGCCTAATTTTGTTGTGATTCCCCGCTGGATGCATTAAACAATGTAACAAGGTTTTCCAAAATAAATCAACTCAAGTTATGGAAGAAAAAATGCCAACATGGCACTACCATATTTATTATTGTCACAAAGTGCATTATTTTTTTTTTTAACATGCTTCGAAACAGCAGCTTGGAATTTGGACATGCTCTCCCTAAGAGAGCATGAGGAGGTTGAGGTGGGCCGGGTTGAAGTGGGGGGGGTATATTGTAGTGTCCCGGAAGAGTTAGTGCTGCAAGGCGTTCTGGGTATTTGTTCTGTTGTGTTACGGTGCTGATGTTCTCCCAAAATGTGTTTGTCATTTTTGTTTGGTGTGGGTTCACAGTGTGGCGCATATTTGTAACAGTGTTAAAGTTGTTTAGACCATGTATGCATTGCATTCAGTTGTGTGAGTGAAAAGCCGTAGATATTATGTGATTGGGTCGGCACGCAAAGGCAGTGCCTTAAGGCACGCCCCCAATATTGTTGTCTAGGTGGAAATCGGGAGAAATTTGGGAGAATGGTTGCCCCGGGAGGTTTTCGGAAGGGGCACTGAAATTCAGGAGTCTCCATGGAAAATCGGGAGGGTTTGCAAGTATGACTGGGAGACACAACTGTTCTGTACTTCTCCCTACGTCCGTCTACCACTCCGTACAGCGGCGTTTTAAAAAGTAATACATTTTACTTTTTGAAACCGATACCGATAATTTCTGATATTACATTTTAAAGCATTTATTGGCCGATAATATTGGCAGTCCGATATTATTGGACATCTCCATTTGACACTATTTCCACATTCACCCATTTACACACTGATGGCGGGAGCTGCCATGCAAGGCCCTAACCTCGACCCATCAGAAGCAAGGGTGTCTTGCTGAAGGACACAACGGACGTGCTGGGGTTGGTAGAAGGTGGTGATTGAACCAGGAACCCTCAGGTTGCTGGCACGGCCACTCTCCCAACCACGCCACGCCGTCCCGTGCTCAGTGGCCTTGGAGCGGTACAGCTTGGTCGGTAGAGCGGCCGTGCCAGCAACTTGAGGGTTCCAGGTTCGATCCCCGCTTCCGCCATTCTAGTCGCTGCCGTTGTGTCCTTGGGCAAGACACTTCACCCACCTTTTCCCAGTGCCACCCACACTGGTTTAAATGTAACTTAAGATATTGGTTTTACCATGTAAAAGCGCTTTAAGTCACTAGAGAAAAAGCGCTATATAAATATAATTTACTTCACTTCACTTCACTTCACTTCACTTGTGGTTGGAGTGTCCGCCTTGAAATCCGTAGGTCGTGAGTTCAAACCCTGGTCGAGTCATACCAAAGACTATAAAAATGGGACCCATTACCTCCCTGCTTGGCACGCCGCTTCAAGGGTTGGAATTGGAGGTTAAATCACCAAGAATGATTCCTGGGCGCGGCCACCGCGGCTGCTCACTGCTTCCCTTATCTCCCAGGGGATGGGGTCAAATGCTGAGGACACATTTCACCACACCTAGAGTGTTGGTAATTTAACTTTAATTCAACTTTAATAAAAATACTGAACAAACACTAATAATCATGTTCTGATAACATACAGTAAATTATACACTGTTCTTACTATATGCATTAGACAATGTACTTATACATTATATGATACACATTGTACACTGTTCATATATATATATATATATATATATATATATATAAACTGTACCAATACATTATATACTGTACCAATACATTATATACTGTACTTATGATATACATTTTACTCTGTACTTATAATATGCATTATACTCACTTATAAAATACATTATTCATTGTATTGATAATGTACATTGTACATTGTACTTACGATGTGCATTTTACATTGTAATTCTAATATACATTACACACTGTTTATGGTTTACGTTATACACTGTCTGTACCAATACATTATATACTGTACTTATGATATAATTATACACTGTACTTCTAAAATAAATTGTTCTTTATTTATACACAGTACATTATACATTATACTTATAAAATACATTATACGCTTTATTGATAATGTACATAGTACACTGTACTTATGTTATACATTATACATTGGACTTATACTTTATATACTTATATATTATGCACTGTACTTATAATATACATTATACTTTACGTATATAAAGTACATTATACACTGTACTTATGTTATACATTATACACTGTATTGATAATGTACATAGTAAACTGTACTTATGTTATACATTATACATTGGACTTATACTTTGTATACCTATATATTGTGCACTGTACTTATAATATACATTATACATTGTGCTTTTTTATCATATATATTATACACTGTACATTATGTACTCTACTTATGATATACATTATACACTGTTCATTTAAGGTATACGTTATGCACTGTCTGTACTTATACATTGTATACTGTATTATGATATACTGCACATTAAGTGTACTGGTAATATACATTATATGCCATACTTATGATATACATTACACACTGTACGTCTAAAATACATTACGCACTGTACTGATAATATACATTATAGACTACTTATAATATACATTTATACACTGTACTTATACATTATATACTGTACTTGTGATATACATTGTACACTGCACTTATCATTAATTATACACTGTGCTTGTTTATGACAGATGTTCTGCACTGTACATTATATAAAGTATTTATCCATTATACACTGTATTTATACAATAAATACTGTACTTGTGATATACATTATACACTGTTCTTCTAAAATACACTATACACTGTCCTTATATGCAATACACACTTTACTTAAACATTATGTACTGTACTTATGATATGCATTCTACACTACTTTCAGTATAATATACATTATATACACTGTGCTTGTTTAGGATATACGTAGTACACTGTACTGATACATACTGTATTTATGATACACAATATAGACTCCGTATAATACACTCTGTACCGATAATATACATTACACACTGTATCTTTTATATGCATTATACACTGTATTTATGATATGCATTATACACTGTATTTATGATATGCATTATACACTGTATTTATGATATGCATTATACACTGTATTTATGATATGCATTATACACTGTATTTACACATATACTGTACCTATTCTATCCATTGTACACTGTACTTATACATTATCTTCTGCAATATACACTGTACTTATGGTATAAATATACACTATACTTATACTTTACACATTGTAGTTATACATTATATACTGTACTTATAATAAACAATATACCCTAAACATATAATACACTTTATACACCACTACTGATACATTAAAGAAACAGTGTTTAATTTCACACATAAAGCATTCAGTCATTGGAAATGTATAACTAATTACGTCATCGTTTGGAAAAAATAATTACAAATAAATTAAAATTAATAGATTGAATGAAAACTATGATAATGCATTATTCATTAATATCATATACTATTCATGTATATTTTATTTCAAACATTGTTTAATGTATGTATTTTTGCCAGCGTGTCCAGACTTAAAGGACTTTTTGCATATTTCATCTAAATGACATAACACTCTTTAACATGATTTTCCTTTAAGTTGACTGATAGCTGATTCTTACTTTTTGTCCTTTTTTTGTGTTTAGTCCGTCCTGGCTGGACCTTCTCAACGCTCTAAAGGATATTAAGGACATGATCGACGTTTTATCCATCAGTGCCAAAAAGTCTTAAAGCAACAATTCTCTGGCTAAAACCACAAAGTTCACCGAGCCAGCGATGGTAGATCGTTCACAGAAGACCCACGGCCATCAGCTGTCTGACGCGGGCACAGCGTCGGACTACAAGGTGATGCCGTCGCCGTTTTCCGAGGACGACGTGAGCGAGTCCTCCAGTCCTGGTTCTTGCTCCAGCCCCAAATCGCAGGTCCTCAGCTCCAGCTTGGGCAGCACCTCCAGCAGTGAGACCAGCATCCTGGACCAGCTGCTGTCCCAGGACAAAGCGCCGTCTTCTCCGCCATCTTCCGTCCTCTGGGGCGACGCCGCCAAATGTCCATCCGTGAAGAAGGAAGGCGTGGACCTGTTTTCTTGGTCCGACGCGGTGACGGACAAACATGGGGAGTCCTTTCAGCCCACGCTGGAGGAAATCGAGGAGTTCTTGGAGGAGAACATGGATGCAGTGACCATGGAGCAAGGAGTTGGTCCACAGATTAGACAAGAAGACGTTGGACCTAAGTCTTCCTCTGAGACACCGCAGGAGGTCTCATGTTCAGACCAAAGCATTGTTAGCGTCAACAAAGCTTCATCTTCCACCGTCTCTTCCAAGAAGACGTGCAGAACTTCATCCGAGGACAACAGCGGGAAGACGGTCCTTCAAATCCAGCCTCTTCACTTCAAACAGCCCTCCGCCTCTTTGGTCCAGGTCTTGGTCAACATCCAAGGTCAGACCTTTGCTCTGGTGCCTCATGCCCTGCCCTCGCCCAGCTTCCACGTGGCCTCCAAGTTCGTACGCATCGCTCCTTTGCCCATCGCCGCCCAGACCGTCGGCGGCGCGGACCACGCGGCCGGCGGAAAAGCGGCGGGGATTCTTGTCGGGGGACAGAAGTTCTTAAAGAACCCGGTGGCAGAACTTATTAAAATGCATAAATGCACGTTTCCTGGCTGCAACAAAATGTACACAAAGAGCAGTCACCTGAAGGCTCACCTGAGAAGGCACACGGGAGAAAAACCTTTTGCCTGCAACTGGCAGGGATGTGGATGGCGGTGAGTACTACTGTACTGTATGTACTAGTGTAATATCATTATATCAGATCATGTCATATATAATATCATATTACCGTATTGTTCGGACCATACGGCGCACCGGATTATAAGGCGCACTGCCAATGAGCGTGTCTATTCAGGTCTATTTTCATACAAAAGGCGCACCGGATTACAAGACTCATTAAAGGAGTCATATTATTACTTTTTTCTAAATGTAAAACACTTATTTGTGGTCTACATAACATGTAATGGCGGTTCTTTAGTCAAAAAGTTGCATGGATGATGTTTTACAGATCATCTTCAAGCCGCTTTCTGACAGTCGCTTCAGGATGCGCCGTTTTGTGGGCGGTCTTAGTTACGTGGCTCACCTTCGGCAGCGTCTTCACCCTGTCATCTTTGTTGTAGTTGTGTAGCGTGCAGATGTGGGTAGAGTTGCCAGAAATTGTACTCAAGTAAGAGTACTGTTACTTTAGAGATCCATCCATTCATCCATTTTCTACCGCTTATTCCCTTCTGGGGTCGCGGGCGCCTATCTCAGCTACAATCGTGCATGTATTACTCAAATAAAAGTATGGAGTAGTCACCCAAATATTTACTTGAGTAAAAGTAAAAAAGTATGCTGTGAAAAAACTCCTCAAGTACTGAGTAACTGATGAGTAACCTGTTTGTTTAATGATGACGGCAACAAATAATGTACAACCACATAAGAATAGCAATGAACAAATTCAGAGCCACGAATATCTCTTAAGCAACTAAAACAATAATATATTAGAATCAGAATGGTAAATGGTAAATGGGTTGTACTTGTATAGCGTTTTTCTACCCCTTTTTAAGGGGCCCAAAGCGCTTTGACAGTCCACATTCACCCATTCACACACACATTCACACCCTGATGGCTGGAGCTGCCATGCTAGGCGCTCACCAAGACCCATCAGGAGCAATGGTGAAATGTCTTGCCCAAGGACACAATGGACGTGACTAGGAAGGTAGAAGGTGGGGATTGAACCAGTAACCCTCAGATTGCTGGCACAGCCACTCTACCAACTTTGCCACGCCGTCCCCCAGAAATCAGAACTACTTCAATAATCCCCGAGGGGAAACATATATTATTTTAAAAATGTTATCATTAATATATTAAAAAAAATTCATTATTAATATAATATTATTTTAAAATATGCGATGAGGTGGTGACGTGTCCAGGGTGTACCCCGCCTTCCGCCCGATTGTAGCTGAGATAGGCGGATATGGATGGATATATTAAGTAATAATACATTAAAATAAAAACAATTAAGGCAAATTGAGCCACAATAATGTAACAGCATCATAGGCTCAGTAGGCAGAGATTTACAAAGGAAAATAACAAGTTAGCCTTTACGCAAATCATAACCTCTGATAGGTGTGGGCTGCACCTGGGAACACGTGCACTTCTGATTGGTGTTTGTATGCATGCATGAGTGTGTGTGTCTGTCTGTCTATGAGGCTGCAGTACGTTAATAAATTATACCCAAACTACGTACATTTGACAGTGATTCATTGCAGGGAAGCTAAAATTAGCCCGCGGTGACAGCCAAAATATCTACTAACGTTACTTAGTGATTCCTCAAATTTGACGTTGAGTTCATGTAAGCTGAAATGTCCACTTGTTTGGGGAGACACAAATGACAACGCCTTACATAACTGTTTTTTTGGTTGTCTGAAGCTTGAACATCGATTTTATGTAAGGCCAGGGGTGTTTGCGTTCGCAGTTGTCTCTGCCATTATTGTTGTTGTTTGCCGCTGAAACTTTTTGTGCAGTTAATCATGTGACCACCTGGCTCTGTTTGATTGGTGAAACGGAGTCAAACGTCACCAGTGACCGCATTTGATTGGTGAAACGCAGGCATGCGACAGATCCTACTTTGAAGGTATGTCCGACAAACCAAAACAAAAAAAACCTGTATTCACAGATCGCTAAAAATCAGTAGCGAGTAGCGAGGTGAATGTAGATAAATGGAGCGGAGTAAAAGTAGCGTTTCTTCTCAATAAATATACTCAAGTAAAAGTAAAAGTATGTTGCATTAAAACTACTCTTAGAAGTACAATTTATCCCAAAAGTTACTCAAGTAGATGTAACGGAGTAAATGTAGTGCGTTACTACCCACCTCTGGTAGTGTTCACGGACGGGCATGGAAGAAGTGTCAAAATATGGAGCTAACTGTTTTAATGACATTCAGACTTTACTTCAATCAATAACGGAGCAGCATCTCCTCATCTGGAAACAACAACATCGGAAATGTGTCCCATGAAAAACCGTCTGACCGGAACTATCTAATAACCAAAGTTCCTTGGGTGAATAATGTAAACTCACTACACGGGTATGTTTTAGTGCTTTCATGGCGAGTTTACTGACAGATATAAGTAAGAACTTTACACTACTTTATATTAGAAATGACAACAGCGGAGGATGAATGTCTCATAACAAGAAGGTAGAGAAAAAGAAGAAGCTTACTGACTACGTTGTCTTCACGGACTACAAAGGCAGATGCGCGCACATTTTCAGTACTTATGCAGATCCCAAATACACATAAGCAGGGTACTAGAAGGTAAGAAAAGTTTCTTTTGCATAATATGGTGAAACAAAACACCAGATAATGTCTGCTAATAGGTGCCATTTTGCGGTCCTTATACACACACCATAATAATACTCGTATGTTGAAGTACAGTACAATCCATCAAGTGGTGCGGCGTCATAGCTTAACAAAGTTTTACTCGAACATTTTGACAGATTTTCGAGCACAGAAAATCTATATTTTCAATGGAATATATAAAATGTTGGTGTTTTTTAATTGAGTCATATTGTAGTCGACACGTATCTCCTATGTGTGACTGCCATCTACTGGTCACACTTATTACAACATGTACGAAATAAAATAGCTTTGAGGTCGGTAAGCACAACCAGAATTAAGCGTACATTAGGCGCACCGTGTTATAAGGCGCACAGTAGAGTTTTGAGAAAATGAAAGGATTTTAAGTGCACCTTATAGTCCAAAAAATACGGTATATATCATATTGTAAATCATGTCATATATCATCTCATGTCATATATCATATCATATGTGATATATGACATCTTATATCATATGTTGATTTTTTTTTTTTTTTTTTTTGCATATTTGAAATATTTGAAATAAAAAATAAAAAAAAAACCATAACTACTGTCATATCAGATTATATATATCATCATCATATTAGGGGTGCAATGATTAATTCACTCCATCGATATTGTGAATGTGAGTGTGAATTTTGTCTATCTGTGTTGGCCCTGCGATGAGGTGGTGACTTGTCCTGGGTGTACCCCGCCTTCTGCCAGAATGCAGCTGAGATAGGCTCCAGCAACCACAAAAGGGACCAGCGGTAGAAATGGATGGATGGATATTTATATTATATTCAACTACCGGTACATTGATCTGTGCTCGGCAAGTTTGCCTTCTGGAAAATAGGTATGGATCCAAGATTGTTTGAAAAGAAAATCGATACTAGAAAAAGAGAAAACATTGTAATTAAGAACGGCAGGCTTTATATGAAGTTAAAAACTTTTATGATGAGGATGTCAAACGTTATGCAAGTCTGTGTGCTGGTCTGTGGCGTTATCGCCATCATTCATCAAAACAAAATTGGCGTGTATCGTCAGACCACAGAACACTTTTCCACTTTGTATCAGTTCATCTTAGATGAGCTCGGGCCCAGCGAAGCCCTTTGTGTTGTTGATAAAGGGCTTTCGCTTTGCATAGTAGAGTTTTAACTGGCATTTATAGATGTAGCGACCAACTGTAGTTACTAGCAGTGGTTTTCTGAAGTGTTCCTGAGCCCATGTGGTGATATCCTTTACACACTGATGTCGGTTTTTGGTGCAGTACTGCCTGAGGGATCAAAGGTCCGTAATATCATCGCTTACGTGCAGTGATTTCTCCAGAGTCTCTGAACTTTTTGATAATTTTACGGACCGTAGATGGTAAAATCCCTAAATTCCTTGCAATAGCTCGTTGAGAAATGTTGTTTTAAAGTGTTCGACAATTTGCTTACAAATTGGTGACCCTCGCCCCAACCTTGTTTGTGAATTACTTAGCATTTCATGGAAACTGCTTTTACAGTTGTGATCAAAATTATTCAACCCCCACACAATTTTTGTGTTTTAGCAAGTTGGACATTTAGTCCGTATTTAGTTTATAGTCATATCAAATAAAGATGCATTAAATAGACAAATTAACTTGAATTACAACATTATATTTTGTAACATATCAAACAGTGTAATTTGTCTTAATATCTCATTGACAAAATTATTCAACCCCTTGAAGATCATAACTCTTAAGAACAGAATTTGAATAAGGTCTTTTCAATCAGGTGTTGAAAACACCTGTAGATGTGATTAGAACCATAACGAGCAACAATGAAACTGATTGAAAAAGACTGTGACGCTTAGCTTCTTGTAGATAGTCAATGGTGTATTTGCAACATGGCGAAGTCCAGGGAGTGGTCAAAGAATTCAAGAGAGGAGGTAATTTCTCTTCATAAGAAAGGATATGGATATATGAAAATAGCAAAGACATTAAAAATTCCAAGAGACACAGTTGGGAGCATAATTCGCAAGTTTAAAGCTAAAGGCATAGTGGAAACACTACCTGGGCGTGGTAGAAAGAGGATGCTGTGTGCAACTGCTATCCGGTATTTGAAGCGTACAGTGGGGAAAAACCCCTGGGTAACAGCTGAGGAACTACAACAGGACATTGCAGAGGGGGGAAACACAGGTTTCGTCCCAGACAATAAGGCGCGCACTACGAGATGAAGGCCTCCATGCCAGAACTCCAAGGTGCACCCCACTTCTGACTACCAGGCACAAGAAAAATAGACTCCAGTATGCCAAAAATCATCTGGACAAACCCCAAAGGTTTTGGGAAACTGTTCTATGGAGTGATGAGACAAAACTGGAACTCTTTGGGCCTACAAATCAACGTTATGTCTGGAGGAGAAAAAATGAAGCTAACAAAGAGAAGAACACCTTGCCTACTGTTAAGCATGGTGGGGGGTCAATCATGCTCAGGGGCTGTTTCTCTGCCTCAGGTACCGGGAATCTCCTGCGCGTTCAAGGAATTATGAATTCTATTTCCTACCAGGATATATTAGCTGCAAATGTCATGAAGTCAGTGACAAAGCTGAGGCTTGGGAGACGTTGGACCTTCCAACAGGACAACGATCCCAAGCATACCTCCAAATCAACATCAGAGTGGTTGCAGAAGAAGGGCTGGAAGACTCTGGAGTGGCCTTCACAGTCGCCAGACCTAAATCCTATAGAAAACCTGTGGTGGGACTTGAAGAAGGCAGTTGCAGCACGCAAGCCCAAGAATATGAATGAACTGGAGGCCTTTGCCCAAGAGGAATGGGCTAAAATACCTGTAGATCGTTGCAAGAAGCTTGTATCCGGTTATGTATCACGTTTGAAGGATGTAATTACTGCCAAAGGGTGTTCTACTAAGTACTAAAGATGCATGTAACTAGGGGGTTGAATCATTTTGTCAGTGAGATATTTTTGGTATTTTGTAAAATACAGTGTTACAATTGAAGTTGCATTTGTCTATTTGACACATCTTTACTTGATATGACTATAAACAAAATACGGAATAAATGTCCAACTTGCTAAAACACAAAAATTGTGTGGGGGTTGAATAATTTTGATCACAACTGTATACCCAATCATGGCACCCACCTGCTCCCAATTAGCCTGCACACCTGTGGGATGTTCCAAATAGGTGTTTGATGAGCATTCCTCGACTTTATCAGTATTTATTGCCAACTTTCCCAACTACTTTGTCACTGTTGCTGGCATCAAATTCTAAAGTTAATGAGTATTTGCAAAAAAAAAAAAATGTTTATCAGTTTGAACATCAAATATGTTGTCTTTGTAGCATATTCAACTGAATATTGGTTGAAAATGATTTGCAAATCATTGTATTCCGTTTATATTTATATCTAACACAATTTCCCAACACATATGGAAAGAGGGTTTGTATAAACCCACAACACAACTTCACGACACAAAGGAAGTGACGGACAAGATGGATGTGACAGCCGACTAAGTGTTGCGGACAGACCAAGTAGCTGCTTGAAAGGTAGAAAACGGTGTAATGAACATAGTATAAGAGTATTACTAAAAAAATCAAAACTGATTATTTACGACTGAAAAAGTTGTCGCTTACGTTTCCAACTTTGTGTACGACACCGTTTTCAACTTTCCCTCTCAGGAAGTCGGTACGTTGTTGCAACTTGTCCGGTGTCACTTCCTTTGTGTCTTTATATTGTTGTGTTTTGGCTTATATGTGTTGTTTTGTGGCTTTATATTTTGTTGTGGCTTATAGTTGTTGTGTTGTGGCTTTATGTTGTTATGTTGTGGCTGATAGTTGTTGTGTTGTGGCTTTATGTTGTGTTGTGGCTTTATGTTTTTGTGGAGTGGCTTATAGTTGTTGTTTTTTGTCTTATAGTTGTTGTGTTGCGGCTTACAGTTGTTTTGTTGTGGCTTATAGTTTTTGTGTTGTGGCTTACAGTTGTTGTTTTGTGGCTTTATGTTGTTGTGGTGTGGCTTATAGTTGTTGTTTTTTGTCTTATAGTTGTTTTGTTGTGGCTTACAGTTGTTGTGTTGTGGCTTATAGTTTTTGTGTTGTGGCTTATAGTTGTTGTTTTGTGGCTTTATGTTGTTGTGTTTTGCCTTATAGTTGTTGTGTTGTGGCTTAATGTTATTGTGTTTTGGTTTATGGTTGTTGTGTTTTGGCTTATAGTTGTTGTGTTGTGGGTTTATGTTGTTGTAGCTTTATGTTATTGTGGCTTTATGTTGTTGTGTTGTGGCTTATAGTTGTTGTGCTGTGGCTTTATGTTGTTGTGTTGTGGCTTATAGTTGTTGTTTTGGGGCTTATAGTTGTTGTGTTGTGGCTGATAGTTGTTGTGTTGTGGCTTTATGTTGTTGTGTTGTGGCTATACGTGGCTATACGTTGTTATGCTGTGGCTTGTAGTTGTGCTTTGGCTTATGGTTGTTGTGCTGTGGCTTATGATTGTTGTTATTTGGCTTATAGTTGTTGTGTTGTGGTTCATAGTTGTTGTGTTTTAGCTTATAGTTGTTGTGTTGTGGCTTACAGTTCTGTTGTGGCTTTATGTTGTTGTGTTTTGGCTTTTAGTTGTTGTGTGGTGGCTTGATGGTGTTGTGTTGTGGCTTTATGTTGTGTTGTGGCTTTATGTTGTTGTGTTGTGGCTGATAGTTGTTGTGTTGTGGCTTTATGTTGTTGTGTTGTGGCTTATAGTTGTTGTGTTGTGGCTTATAGTTGTTGTTTTGTGGCTAATAGTTGGTGTTTTTTGGCTTATAATTGTTGTGTTTTGGCTTATAATTGTTGTGTTGTGACTTTATATTGTTGTGTTTTGGCTCATAGTTGTGTTGTAGCTTAAAGTTGTTGTGTTGTGGCTTTATGTTGTGGCTTTATGTTGTTGTGGCTTTATGTTGTTGTGTTGTGGCTGATAGTTGTTGTGTTGTGGCTTATAGTTGTTGTGTTGTGGCTTTATGTTGTTGTGTTGTGGCTTATAGTTGTTGTTTTGTGGCTTATAGTTGTTGTTTTGGGGCTTATAGTTGTTGTGTTGTGACTGATAGTTGTTGTGTTGTGGCTTTATGTTGTTGTGTTGTTGGCTTTACGTTGTTATGTTGTGGCTTGTAGTTGTTGTGTTTTGGCTTATGGTTGTTGTGCTGTGGCTTATGATTGTTGTGATTTGGCTTATAGTTGTGTTGTGGCACATAGTTGTTGTGTTTTAGCTCATAGTTGTGTTGTGGCTTACAGTTCTGTTGTGGCTTTATGTTGTTGTGTTGTGGCTTAATGTTGTTGTGTTGTGGCTTTATGTTGTGTTGTGGCTTTAAGCTGTTGTGTTGTGGCTGATAGTTGTTGTGTTGTGGCTTTATGTTGTTGTGTTGTGGCTTATAGTTGTGTTGTGGCTTATAGTTGTTGTTTTGTGGCTTATAGTTTGTGTTTTTTGGCTTATAGTTGTGTTGGGGCTTATAGTTGTTGTGTTGTGGCTTATACTTGTTGTGTTGTGGCTTTATGTTGTTGTGTTGTGGCGTTTGCATTTGTTGTGACTTTGCTCTGCTATTAAAATTAGAGAAGTAGCAGGTCAAATCACTGCTCATTTACCCTGAAAAGACTGGGTTACATTCATTACCCAAGTAAACCTACTTTTTATTTAACCTGAAGAGATTCATTAATACATACTGCCCTTACAAGAAATAACAGGAATATAGGAAACTTCATCCATCATTTATTTCATAGTCACGCTGTTTGATTTGTTTTGCTAAAAAGTTACTTCAACTCACTGAATCGTTTCAGATTATATTGTTCCAAATCACGGGTGTCAAACTCAAGGCCCGGGGGCCAGTTCTGGCCCGCCACATCGTTTTATGTGGCCCGCAAAAGCCTGGGTTTCATATTCAATAAAAATTTTTTTTTTTTTTTTACTAAATGCATTCGTTCTTTCAATTTTTACAGAAAAAAATGGCATATTTTAAACTTTAATAGTATCTTCATCCATCCATCCATTTTCTACCGCTTAATCCCTTTTTGGGGTCGCGGGGGGCGCTGGCGCCTGTCTCAGCTACAATCGGGCGGAAGGCGGGGTACACCCTGAACAAGTCGCCACCTCATCGCAGGGCTTATCATGCCAATTATTATATTATATACTGTATTGCAAAACTATTTTTGTGAGCTAAAAACAAATAGTTAAATATTCAAATATCAACTTTATTTATGATTTTAAAGCAAGTTACACATTAAAAAATCTAATTATCAAATTCATACGCATTTCAATTAATGATGATTAATCACAGGTTATTACTCGCATGCATAATGTAAATTTATTTAAAAAAGCGGCCCTCTGGAAGCAGCCATTACTGCGATGTGGCCCTCTTTGAAAAATGAGGTTGACACCCCTGTTCTAAATAAACTAATATCAGACCCTGAATCATGTCGGCAACATCAAAATAGGATTTGAATCAAATAGTTGTTAAAAACGAATCCTTACATCCCTATATTATAAATGATCTCATATCATATCATGTCATACATTTTATACCATGTTGTATATCATAACTTGTATATCATTGTATACATAATATCATGTTGTGTGACGTATCATATGTAATTTCATATCATGTCAAGCCTTATCATGCTATATCATGTCATATCATATTAGGGATGTCCTGAGTTCAATACGACTTTTTCACTTCCAATGCGATACGGATATTGGAGCCTATTGTGTTGATACTAAAATAGCAGGAATCATACCTACTTTTATTATTTTGCAGTGTGGAATTAAATAAAAGTTTTGATCAAGTGAAATAAGTCAGAGAACAATTTTAAATATGAAAAACACTAACCCATTTATTAATAACCGTCTGGATTGGATTTATGCCACCTTTAAGTAGATGTTTTTAATAAATTTCAATCATTGAGGGAGTTAAGCTCATGACGCAGTAAGTTGAATGATGCGGACACGTTTGATACTTTCTTAAACGCTTCTGCTTTGGAGACTTTGTATGCAACTTTGATTATTTGATAACAATTGTGCTGTTTTAGACTGCAATATTGTCCGATTAAGACATGTATGTTTAGCTTGTGTGCTATTGTATACTTAGCTGTTGTGTAGCTGCCAGCTCCTACTAGCCTATAGCCCACCATGTTTACCTTTTGTTAACAATTTGACTAAAATAGAAGAACATACCAACTTAGTGTTTTTTTGGATGCCCTTTAGATGTTAACTGGCTGTCAAATTTAGCACAAGTAAACACTCTGTAGGCCTCTGCTGATATAAGACTGATATCAATATCGGATCGGGACACCCCAGATATTATATCGTAATGTATCATATCATATCATATAAAACTACAAGGTCAGCTCTTTCAGGTACTCGTACAAGTAGATTAGATTAGTTTTCCTTTTGAAGGCGTCAGACGAGATTACAGGGGGCAGCGTGGTTGCATTTGTGTTGCCGTGGTAACTGCTGCACAACACTTGTATCAACACACACACATTAAATGTTCACGTGCCCGCAATAGCATCAATAACAATAACTGCTGGATGAAAACCGAAGCATTTAAATGTAGAAAACAAGCAGGCTTTAAAAAAGCAACATATGTCATGAATTATTTCATAAAAATAAACAATGATGGAGCATTGTTTGAAAGCTAAAACTGAACTATTTCAACGTGTTTTCATTAATCCATTTTCTACCGTTTGTCCCTCTCGGGTTTGTGGAGGGCTGCAGCCTATTTATCACTGAAACTCACTGAAGAAATGTCCTTATTTACTCTTAGCCACGGCTAAACATTCTTACTTTTTCATATCTAAAAAAGGTTTCCCCCCCAGATTGCTAACACAACTGTGGCAATGTGACATCATTATATAATCAGCTTAATCTGCAAAAAGGCAAAAGAAATATTATATATACATTTGAAAACAAATCTGTGTTATTATTAATTAATAATCCAAAACCAATGAAGTTGGCATGTTGTGTAATTTGTAAATAAAAACAGAATACAATGATTTGCAGATCATTTTAAATTCAATTAAAAAGACTGCAAAGACAAGATATGAGAAATTTTTTTGTGCAAATAATCATTAACTTAGAAATAAATGGCGGCAACACATTGATGTCACAGGGGCATTTTTACCACTGTGTTGCATGGCCTTTCCTTTTAACAACACTCAATTAACGTTTGGGAACTGAGGAGACCAATTTTTGAGGCTTTTCAGGTGGATTTCTTTCCCATTGTTGCTTGATTCCGGGGTCTCCGTTGTGGTATTTTAGGCTTCATTTTCAAAGGGAGAAAGGTCTGTACTACAGGTAGGCCAGTCTAGTACCTGCACTCTTTTAGTATGAAGCCATGCTGTTGTAACACGTGGCTTGGCATTGTCTTGCTGAAATAAGCAGGGACGTCCATGATAACGTTGCTCGGATGACAACATATGTTGCTCCAAAACCTGTATGTACCTTTCAGCATTAATGGTGCCTTCACAGATGTGTAAGTTACCCATGCCTTGGGCACTAATACACCCCCATACCATCACAGATGCTGGCTTTTCTACTTTGTGCCTTTAACAGTCCGGATGGTTATTTTCCTCTTTGTTCCGGAGGTCACAACGTCCACAGTTTCCAAAAACAATTTGAAATGTGGAATCATCAGACCACAGTACACTTTTCCATTTTGCATCAGTCCATCTTAGATGGACCACAATGGAAACCAACCTTTTGGCTTTTTGTGCCATCCATTTGCCTTTTTAAAGCATTACGTGGATTAAATTATTTAAGATGTCAATAAACTTCTCAATCAATCAAAAAAATCAATGAGCTCAGGCCCAGCGAAGCCGGCGGCGTTTCTGGGTGTTCTTGATTAATGACTTTCGCTTTGCATAGTAGAGATTTAACTTGCACTTACAGATGTTGCGACCAACTGTAGTTACTGACAGTGGTTTTCTGAAGTGTTCCTGAGCCCATGTGGTGATATCCTTTACACACTGATGTCTCTTTTTGATGCTTGAGGGATCGAAGGCCCGTAATATCATCGCTTGCAGTGATTTCTACAGATTCTCTGAACCTTTTGATGATATTACGGACCGTAGATGGTGAAATCCTTAAATTCCTTGTAATAGCTGGTTGAGAAATATTGTTGTTTAACTGTTGGACAATCTGCTCACGCATTTGTTCACAAAGTGGTGACCCTCGCCCCATCCTTGTTTGTGAATAACTGAGCATTCCATGGCTGCTTTTATAGCCAATCATGGCACCCACCTGTTCCCAATAGGTTTACCAGTTCGAACATTAAGTATCTTGTCTTTGCAATATAGGTTAAAAAAGAATTTGCAAATCATTGTATTCTGGTTTTTATTTCCCAATTTACACAACCTGCAAACTTCACTGGTTTTGGGTTTTGTACATCAACATTATGGTTTGTCTGGACAGGTGGCTGGACAGGACATTTGAAAAAAAATATCAATATTACACACCAAATTGGTGTTTGGTCCTCGAAAACATCACAAATTTATTATTTAACATATATTAAAAAAATAAGAACAACATTCCGTAGTACAGACAACTAAGGTAGTTTTTTAAAGTAATGTAATAATAATGTACATTATTTACAGTGGTGAGTGGTCGTCTACAGTCTCTCCTCCCAGATGCTTCTCCGTCAAACACGCCATCAGCAGCTTCTCCGTTCGTTTATTACTTTAACACCCTTGGCTGATGTTGACTTAGTTTGTTTCAGTACGTTGCAGACTCGCAACGCTCTGCTCCAACTGCTTCACAATTTCAGCGAGCTACATGCTCTGTAGTGTTTTGGATGATTTCTTTCTTTAATTCAGTGAATATCGTCCACTTCTTCCCAGCACTGTCCTGCACGCTCACTTTCTTCCTTCCCATGCTTGGAAAACAAAGTTACGTCTTTCTCTAGCTGTAAGCTAATGAGTAAAACAGAGATTTTGTCTGGATCCTACAGGGTTCACTCTGACATTCGCTATGCCAACTAGTGGTGGGGAGACTCGTAACCCCAATATTTGCTGACACTTTAAAGCAGGGGTCACCAACCTTTTTGAAACCAAGAGCTACTTCTTGGGTACTGATTAATGTGAAGGGCTACCAGTTTGATACACACTTAAATAAATTGCCAGAAATAGCCAATTTGCTCAATTTACCTTTAATAAATAAATCTATATATATATTTTAAAAAAATGGGTATTTCTGTCTGTCATTCCGTCGTACTTTTTTTTCCTTTTACGGAAGGTTTTTTGTAGAGAATAAATGATGAAAAAAAAACGCTTAATTGAACAGTTTTAATTTTGAAACATAGTTTATCTTCAATTTTGACTCTTTAAAATTCAAAATTCAACTGAAAAAAACAAAGAGAAAAACTAGCTAATTCGAATATTTTAGAAAAAAAAAATTATGGAATATCATTAGTAATTTTTCCTGATTAAGATTAATTTAAGAATTTTGATGACATGTTTTAAATAGATTAATATCCAATCTGCACTATGTTAAAATATATAACACATTGGACCAAGCTATATTTCTAACAAGGACAAATCATTATTTCTTCTAGATTTTCCAGAACAAAAATTTTAAAAGAAATTCAAAAGACTTTCAAATAGGATTTAAATTTGATTCTACAGATTTTCTAGATTTGCCAGAATATTTTTTTTGAATTCTAATCATAATAAGTTTGAAGAAGCTAAAATGAAGAATCAGATTAAAATTTACTTATTATTGTTTACAATAAAAAATAAAAATACTTGAACATTGATTTAAATTGTCGGGAAAAAAGAGGAATGAATTTAAAAGGTAAAAAGGTACATGTGTTTGAAAATCCTAAAGTCATTTTTAAAGTAGTATTTTTCTCTAAAATTGTCTTTCTGAAAGTTATAAGAAACAAAGTAAAAAAAAAAATGAATTTATTTAAACAAGTGAAGACCAAGTCTTTAAAATATTTTCTTGGATTTTCAAATTTTATTAGAATTTTTCTCTCTTAGAATTAAAAATTCGAGCAAATTCGAGACAAGCTTGCTAGTAAATAAATACAATTTAAAAAATAGAGGCAGCTCACTGGTAAGTGCTGCTGTTTGAGCTGTTTTTAGAACAGGCCAGCGGGCGACTCATCTGGTCCTTACGGGCACCACGTTGGTGACCCCTGCTTTAAAGCATAACAATTAGCCGAATGACAGCTTGTATTCTGAAAAATGTGTAACTTTCATACCAATATCATCCATGTACACTTTGTACACAAACTCTTTACGAGCAAGCCTCCTCTCAAGCCCCCATTTTAGCGATTAATGAATAATAAATATCATACCGTGAGTTCC